>NC_081778.1:18504041-18847791 GCF_963082965.1 Carassius carassius
TGTATTTTAGCATGGCTGGAACACTGTACACTTGAACAACATTACATGTTTTGTTGGGTTTGAAAATTCAAAAGAACATTTGAAAGTTCAAATAGAACATTCAAAAATTCAATAGAACATACAAACAAGGGGGTTGTATTTTACAACGAGAGAGTGGTTGCTGGATGATCATGATGAGATTAAACTGAACTACTGCACTGGAGTAGATTACGGGGTAAGGTCAAACGTATCATTTTATTAATTTGTGTGTAAGCTTTCGATTGGGGACTGAGGCGTAATGCTCTTTAAAACTAGTCAGAGGAAGTGTTTTCACATAATCCGCAAATCCCTCTTCCTCATTCTTTACTCGTTCATACTTTTCTTTCAGATGACATCACCAGAGTGGTGCTGCAGGAAGAGGGGGATGATTATATTAATGCCAGCCACGTGAAGGTATGGATCACTAACTATGTCTCATTACTATTCAGTATTGCATTTTTCGTTGTTTCATTCTAGCTGTGAATGGAAAAGTTTTAATTAATGGCTCTGGGTGATATATTGATGACTCAGCAATGTGTGTGTGTGTGTGTGTGTGTGTCAGAATGAGCCAGCAGGTTGTGTTTTGCGATACATAGCAGCTCAGGGACCACTGCCGCACACCTGTACACACTTCTGGAGGAGTGTGTGGGAGCAGAACGTCAGTGTCATTGTCATGCTCACCACACTGACCGAGAGAGGACGGGTACTTCAACACATACACATGAGTTAAAAACTACACACACAGTTACAAAATGTGCTGCAATATTAACATGACCATTACATACACATACTCAAGACAGAAAAACTCTTATAAACAAGCACACACACAAACAAAACCCTTAATGAGACGATACCCATCAAACACCCATTACACACCTCCAGTCCCCCAAGGACCGCTTATTGTGAGTACCGTATTCTTCGGCATGGCTTGGCTGTTGCTTGGTAACCAAGCGCTCTGCATTCTTATCCAAAGGGATGATTTAATAAACTCTGTGTGTGAGGGAGGGAAAGAGGGAGCACAATTGTGTGTGTTATTTTTTTTTCTGTGCTCAATAATCTCTCTTCCATTTCCACAGACCAAGTGCCACCAATATTGGCCGCATCCCCCTGACGTGAGGGATTATGGGATTCTTCAGGTGTGCTGTCACTCAGAGGAGTGTAACCTGGCATATGTTACCCGAGAACTAACACTCACAAATACTCAGGTAACAACGGACATAATTTTAAAAAGGACACCACTTTTGCAAGGTGCAGTATAAACAAACAAGGGCTAGTGAAATGACTCATGTAATGTAGCATGTGACACTCTTGAGGAAATGTACTTTTAAATTTTCTCAGGGAAACAAAGTAAAACTATTGATGACTTATCCTGCACTAGACAGAATTTAATAGAATCAGCCTCTGATGTGATGCCTACAGACCACTGGCTGAGTATCTGATGCATTTGGTACACAAAATGATCAGGATCAACTTAACACACTCTTTAAAATATGTCCCAAGAATTTTACACACTGGTCTGCCATCAGTCTGAAGGTCTGGCTACACGAGACTACATTCTCAATATCACCTAATACCAATATACTGAATTTGTCTCAACAACTACTACTAGTACTACTACAACCAGCATATTTTACTATTCTTATACTATTGCTGAATTGAGTACTGTGTACTAAACTTTAAGAGGAAATACATCAAAAGAGAGAAAACCGCACTTATCGAGTTATTTCATGGGGGCTTTTCAACTTCAAAGGTTTTATGGAATTATTCACAGCCGTATGCGTGGTCAGGATGCTCAAGAGCCATTCTGGTCCCTCTGTTTTTGATTCTAGTCTTATTTTTGGCAAAAATTCTCTCTTATATAAATGTTTGTAATTACTCATGTTTGTCTGTCTCATTATGCTGGAGTTTAATGTTTCATTTAAAACTGAATCAGAATTTTGGCGTTAGGCATAATAATGTAAAAGATTGTTGTGTGATACAGTATCACCGTGTAAGAGCATTTATGTGCAATGCTAAACATGGCAAACAGGTCCCGTAGCGCTGTGGTCGAGAGCACGGGACCATGTGCATACATGTACATGCACATACAGTACATGCTAACACACTCACTCACAAACAATCTATCATTGCTGGAGAAAGGAGACCCATCTGTTGTCTCTGTTGGTGGGAGTTAATCTCAGCATGGACAGCAGACGGAGATTACATCACATGTTTGTCATGTGTGTGTCTCAGATGGAAAAAATAAAGAAAAGCTTGAGAAGAAAGGGATGATTGGGGTTTACAGGAAAAATGCCAGTGTGTGAGTTTTCGTACCACACAGCGTGTAAGCCAGTTATTCCATTCTGCCCGATTTAGCACAATAAATGAATTCTTTTCTTCCACTCTGGCCTTCAGACTGTGACTCACTTAAGGATCACTTCTTCCTCTTGCACCCACTTATAAGATCATGGTAGAGCTGAGAGGGAATTTAAAATGTCATTGTATTTAGGTAATACAGAGTGAAAGATGTTTTAAAGAATGACAGGACCCTGGGGCCTCATTTGTAAAACCCATGTATGGTCTGTTTTTATCCTAAATTCCTTGAACTTCGTGTTACGTCAAAAGTGAGAAAAACGTTAAGGAATTATAAAAAAATAAACTTATGTCAAAACTTTTACAACTTTTTTAAAAATTTATTCCAACTGAAAAGCATGAATACAAACTTTTTGTGCTCATATGCCAGTAGTTTGATTGACTTTATAAAAAACTAAAGATAAATAGTCAATAAAAAACATAGTGCTTTCATTCTAAGAAAATTCCATATAAATATCTTTCTGCATGATGCAAAACAAAGGCATGCTTAGACTTGTTTGCTTTTATACATAGTCTTTCATGCATTCTCTCGCACTCAGCCTCACCCTTTCTCTACGTTTCTCTCTCTCTCTTTTTAACAGTCGGGAAAGCATCGCTCGATCACTCATTTGCAGTATGTTGCCTGGCCAGATCATGGGGTACCAGAAGATTCCTCCGACTTCCTGGATTTTGTCCAGTCAGTGAGAAGTATGAGAGAGGAGTCGGTGCCTCTTATGGTCCACTGCAGGTGACAGGATTTCCAGCACACAGACACACAGATGTTATCAAGTGCTCATTTTACCAAGAGAATGTTTTTCTGCAGTGCTGGGATCGGGCGGACAGGTGTGTTGATCACCATGGAGACAGCCATGACACTGATGGAGAAGGAAAAGCCAGTATATCCCCTAGAGATCATTACCACGCTGAGAGAACAAAGGGCCATGCTGGTTCAGACATCGGTACACACACACAGACACATACACACAAGTTAAAGGTGACAATCCATGTCACATTACCAAGAAGTTAAAACATTCTTTCCGTGGACAAACTGAACGTACAATTGGTTGATCCAGTGTTATTCTGTTTAACCCAGTGGCAATTGGCAATTCTGTTTGATGCCACACAGAAAATACTTCACCTTCAATTATGTATACAGTTAGAACATATCTTCAGATCAAATACAACACAGCAGTGACCCTTTACACTTAGATCAAAGGAGTCACACACTCATTAAAAGAGTTGGCAAGATGGGCTTTTAACAGAACTTGACTGTCTATGCAGTAGAGACTCACAAACGAAATGTGAAAGGAGAAAAAGGGCTATGGCATTTCCTTTTGCTAAAAACTTCAACACCCATTCTGCACTTTTAATTTTGGCACTGCCTCACTGTCAGTCTGACTGTCCACGGCCAGGGATACAAAAATGAGGAACTTTAATATGTAGTTATAACTAAAGCCTGGAGCTGTCCAAAGTCCTGGTCCTACAAAAATGTATTTGAGTGTGTTACACGTCTATCCATTCCGATATAATAAGTTCTTGGTGCATCACCACTTTTGTCAGTTGAAAAATACCTTTCTATAGCTATAAATAAACGCTATGGGAGAATCTAAATGCATACTTCCCTACTATATAGTATGCAAAAACAGTATGTGAAATTAAAACAGCAGGCCTACTGGCCTACTATTTCCGACGAGAATCTGAAATGCGCATCCAGTGAATACTTTACTATCCCATGAGGCCACGGGAGAGTGCAGCAAATGCCACCTGAAACTGTAGGTCACATGGCAGTGACTTTATGACCGATGTAGTATGTCTTTGAAGGTTTGTCCACTGGATCAAAAGGTTGAATATCTTCGATTGATTTTACTGTATGTGCTGTCATTACAGTCTATGCATGTTTGTTTTTTAGTGCCAGTTCACCTTTGTGTGTGAGGCCATTCTGAGGGTGTACAGAGAGAGGATGAAAAAGAGCTCAACACCTAACAGTTGATAAGAAGAGAGGGACAGGAGGGGAGTGTTTGAAAACACACAAGTGAATGAAGAAAACTCAGCTGCTGTGATCTGACTGTCAATAAAGATGGATGAAAAAGGGGCAGGGAGAAGAGGGCATGTCTGGATAAAAATGGATAGACAATCTTTTCTCTTGCTGTGGCTGTCTGACAGTTGTGCGGATCAAGGAAGAACATAGAGCACTTTGACACGTGTAAGCTTATTGGGCCCTACAGCACACATACTTCCTCTTTCTCTGTCCCACACACACACACACAAATTCTACATTCTGGCGAATATCACAAAATCTGTCAACAAACTTTTAGGTCAAATTTCATCCTAAAATTAAGAGGAAACATGTGTTACTCATATTGTGCATAACATAAAAATGTAGCTCTAAAAATCTACTATTTTTTTTGAATATTTACGTTTTTTGTTGGTTTGTTTGGAATTAATACATTATTTTCAGAGCAGTTTAGCACATTTTACTCCCTAATTGTCATTACTACATTAATCCGATAATGTATTTTCTATTGAATGACAGTAATGTGTTTTGCAGTTATTTAACTAAAATCAATGCATTTTAATTAAAAGCTGAATAGCAAATGCTACCATGATGAATTAATACTTAATAAATGCTTAAACCATTTTGGTTCTTAATATCACAGTAATAAAAACTAGACTTTGTAGCTTTTAATGAGAAGTGAGCTTGAAATATCTTGAATATTGTGCCAAAAAAAGAAGTCATAAATGTATATATATATATATATATATATATACATACAAAATAATACATTTTTTTGACTATTTTCTTTAAATATAACTTTTTTCCTTTTGATTTTGAGAATAAAGTGTGAAATGTACGCTACTTTGTGAGATTGACCAAACCGCTATTAGAATACCTAAATACACCTGTTATTAAATAAATAAAATGTGTTATTCTTATCACGTTGTGCGTCTTCTCTTATTCATGGTGATGGCTTGTGTGGATCTCGAATGAGCGTGCGTGAAACGCTGACGATTGGGCGCATTCTGTTTCCTGAAAGAGAACAGACTTGTTTCCAGACTTGACGCGATTGCGGAGCACAGTATGAAGGCAGCTTGATGTGTAGCGCTGGGGAATTCAGTGATGGTGTCTCGCGTGAAGGTAACCTCACACTGATCACTGTTTGGTTTACCAGCAGGTAGCGCTGCCTCGCGCACACTGACCCGAAGAGGGGAGAAAAAAAAGTTTTGAGTGTTGCTCTGAGATTTAACGCTTGCGCAGAACAGGTTGCCTGGCCAGTTCCACTGGTTGACTTACCTGAAAGGTACATACATCAGTTTCGGTCAGTAACAGAAAGGAACTAACGCGCCGAGCCTGGACTCCGGCGAGCGCGAGGAGAAGTTCGATTAAAGCGCAGATACTTTATGTTCAAACGAAGAAATCGAAAGGACCGGAGTATATTCTCGTGGCTTCTGGCAGGTGCGCTCGTGTTTTCTTGCCCGTACGCAACGAGGAAACGAAGCTCGTGACAGGTCTCCGTATCCCGACTTGTTCCCGCTGCATTGAACGGCTCAGCACGGTAGACGCCGCCTTTCTTCGTCGCGGAAAGCCTGAAAAAACAGCTGGATGCCTTCCTCTTGAGCAGTCCGGTATCAGTGCCGTTTTCCCTGGTTGATTAAACCGCCGTCTCGCGGGGAAAATATGATGGGCTTTCTGCGCAGGACGTTTAGCCGACGGTCAAAACGACGCTTTCGGACTTCAGAGGAGCTGGAGGGAACCGGCAGAGGCGGAAACACAGTGCTTCAGGCGCACCAGCAGCAGGTGATCCACGCGCCGATCGTAGTGACCGGGGGAGCCGTGGTCCACATCCCCGCCGCGGGAAACAGCAAAGACGCCATCACATGCAGAGTCCTGCTGCTGGACGGATCGGATGTCAGTGTGGAGTTACCGGTGAGTGCAGGACTTCTCGGCAGAGAAAAGTCACCTTGATTATTTTGAATGTAGTGTTTAACGGCAAAGTTAGGTTTTAACAGCCTGTCAGTGTGTGGCCAGCCGGATTTCCCCGGTGTTGGGTCCTGTCCCGGTAGTTGAGAGGTAAACAGATGGAGCTCGTGCTCCCGTCCTCATGTTTACTTCCCACCCATAGCGACCGCTCAACTGTCACACACAAACCTGCAGATTCCCTCGAGCACTGGGAGCTTTCACTGAAAATGAAACATACAGGGAGAAAAAGACACAAGGAGTTTCCCATTCTTCATCTCCTTCTATCGGTCAAAGTGTTTTCCAGAAATAAATTCCCATTTGTTGACTGAAGGTCGACGAACCAGTTAAGCGCTTAACCTTTGGTCCCACTCTTGCGCCATGAAATGTCGATCACCTTCTGACTGACAGTTCATCTGTTCCTAACTATCAGTTTTGTGATTGGAGCATGATTTTGTAAATTTGAGTTATATCCAAGTAATATCCATTCATTGACGTTTTGAGGAAACTGGCAGGTTGTAGCCTAAATTTATTCTCAGCCAATGAAAGCATTTCCAAAAAACTCAAGACATTAAGCTCTACCTGTCACCAAGCAACAGACAGAAAGCCTGTGTCTTAAGAATCTGGATCTTTCCTTGAATTTGTGTCTCCAAGTACAAAGAAATGTTATTAATTTAGAATATCTATATAATGATTAGCTAATAAAATACACTGGACAATGTCATTTATTTAACTAAAAAAAAAATTTAACAACTAATTGAACATTGTTACATCTTTTTAAGAACTGAATCATTTGGAAATGCACGTGTAAATGTGAATGCATATGGAATAAGCACATGCTTGTAGTGTAAAAGCTATTAGGTTGCTTGGGTATCTGTATGCTATGCTATTATATTGGCTAACTAAAACCGACATCAGTGCTCATCATAATTATAATCGAGTGATAAAGAGATTACCCATTAAATGTTTTCACAGTGTATGGAGAAGAGAGGACAGGTTTTTAGACCAAAATCATTGGCTGGGTCTGAATTAACATTCTCCCTGAATAGGTACTTCTCTTCAATTTATTTACTTGAGGACCATTAAAAATGTTTATTCTATATTGTATGAATCCAAACTAAATGTTACCACCTGTCTAATGAAAAAGCGCTAGCTTCTGTTTGTTTACTTGCCAAAGTGCATTTCTGGTCAAAGTGTTCTGTAATCACTCGGCTCTAGGTCTACTCCATGTTTTTTATTTCCTCGCTGGTGAGAGAAACCCGCTTTGAGCGATCATGAAGCAAAATAAAAAATACAGGGGCTCCTGCTGTCAAAAACCTGTTCTTCAGGCAAAATCTGCTTCCATGCTGGTCACATGATCTGGTCTAGAACGCTTGTACATAGACAAACCAAAAGTATGTCAAAGAATATCAGCACTCTTGGAATATCAACAGGCCAATCAAGTTAGAGGACTAGACCTGTTATACAGTTATGTTTAATGCTGAATATTTCCTTCTTTTCAATATAAGCCCTGTAAACACCTAAAGCTTATGTTGCATGTCATTTTATTGTTTTAGATTTCAAAGACATAGATTCGCTGATCGTTGCTTTATAAACATGGCTGTCATAGTCCGGAAATGTTATACTGTACAAGTCTGAACATGTCGAAGAATTTATAAAAGGCCTTTCCCTTCTATGTGTTATAACTTTAGTATAACAAATACATTTCTTTTGATGTGACCACTTCCAATGTCATCTGAGATCCAGTCATCTAACCTGATAATCAGTTTCAGTTTCAAAACAATAAATATATAGAATAGCTCTGAAATATATGTTGATGTATGTATGTATGTATGTATGTTAAGGGTTGTAGTTCAACCTGAACAGCAGCAAGTATCAAAGAGAATAATAGCCCCCCCTTAGGGTGTGTCCCAAATCCAGCCACTCTCCTCTGACACTTGAAGCTATTTTTGTTCTGGCCTTGGTTTGTGTGAAACTTACACACAGTATGTGTGTGTGTATTTTCATCTGTCTTTTAGATTTAGTCCATGTGCCTTGTGGTACTCTTATAAATGTCAAGGTGGAGAGCCTTTATCATTCATATATCTAGTTTTTCAAATCATATTCATCATATTCATATATGATTTTTTCAAATCAAAGACAGTACAGTACATTGTCTGTAAATCCTTCAGGTTTGTATTGTATTGTATTGTAGTATTCAGTACGTTCAGGCAAGGCAGCTGGACTTGGTTTTACCGTTGTCATTTTTTATAAGTTTAACAGCATATATTATCAAGCTTAAAAGTGCTAGTAAGAAATAAAAATCTTACTGGCCTTACTTTTGAATCATAGTGCAACTGAAAATAATGTCTTAGAAAATTGGAGGCCACTTATATTGGCAGCTTATTTAACATTTGACTTTGGGGAACTCCAAAATAATGTTGCATTTCCCGGCAGTGCCATAATTGATTAATTTCTTTTACTCTGTAGAGATGCTGATTCATGATTGGCTGAGTTCCACTCAGGGAATACTTCTCCTCATGCTCATCATAACAGGGAGCTCCTGCCATTTCCAGGGCCTATTCTGATCACATTCTCCCTCCTTCACCTCACAGCATCCTCAAACCAACAAAAGAAATCAATCAAGCCTCCGTAAAATGGAACAAATCAATAGCTAAATTCCAAATTCTTTGCATTTCCTGAGAGTTTCTGATCTCAGTGGAATGCTGGCCTTGAAAATAAACTGACCATCACAAATCAGAGATTATCTCCAGAATAGTTTATAGAGTTTTTCATTTGTGTGTGCTTTTGTGGTTCCCCTCATCTAGACCCAGCATGAAATAGAAAATAGAGACACTTGATCTGTCTTTGGCCTTCAAAGGTGCTCTGGGATTGTTATTATCCATCAAATGGCTTTGCAATAAGACTTGGTTTTGGACAAAATATGGAATACTCACAATATATTTGAAATGATTTTGCTGGCAATTAAAAAAATTAACATGAATATTGCAACAGTTCTGATTCACTGTTTATTTGGCTAAATAAACAGTACAGTATAAATGGTAATATTGTGAAATATCAGAACACATGCTGATTTGGTGCTCAAAAACAACATTTCTTAATATCATCAGTGTAGAAAATTGTTTTGCAGTTTTTATTTAAGGATTCTTTGAACAGAATTTTTTTTTAAAACCGAAATAGATTTTAACATTATTGTTTTGTTACTTTCACTTTTGTATACGTTTAATGCATTCTTGCTAAATATAAATATTAATTTTGATCCAAAGAAAAACATTGCTTATTCTGTGTAGATTAGACTGCTTTTGTTATATTAGTAACTGTGAAAACTATCATATATTTGTCTATGTTCATTTAAAATGGAACATTTGAAATTGTATTTATTTTATTTGTTTATGCTTAACTAGATTTTTATAGCATTTGACCTCTTGATCAAACATTTTAAAAATTATAGTTCTTCTGATTGAAAGAATAACATTGTTAAAAGACTAAATTTAGTTGAGATGAATTCTGAGATATTTTAAGCCATATCACTCAGCCGTAGTGAGTGCATATGAAAATCAATGTAGCATGTACAGTACATCGTTGTGGCTAATCAGGGCCATCAAGCCCTGCAGGCGCACCGGAGCAACTTCTTGCCGCCAGCATGCTCCACAGGTGTCCCCTTAAACTGTCACAAGATCAGTGTGACGCCCCGAGCCTTCCACACTTAGTGATTTATCTGTGCTTTAAATGTGCGTTTCAGAAACACGCCAAGGGACAGGATCTGTTTGATCAGATTATGTATCATTTGGATCTGGTGGAGGCTGATTACTTCGGTCTGCAGTTCATGGACCCAGAGCAGGTTGCGGTGAGTGGCACTTAATGAGCGTCCTTACACGTGTGTGTGTGTGTGTGTGTGTGTGTGTGTGTGTGTGTGTGCGTGTGTGTGCGTGCGTGTGCATGTGGCAGTGACCTGTTTTTCTATAAGCTGCAGCTCTTATACCAGAAATGAGAAATGGAGAGTGTCAGTGTGAAAAAGCCACTCAACATCAATCAGAACAACAGGATTTTCTTTTTCTCAGCACTCCGACTAATAACAAACTCTTTGTCTTGTTCCCTCTCCCTCCCACCCACTGTCTCCCCCAATCCTCCCATGCTGTTTTCTGTTCTCTTCTACTTCACATTTCTTTATGTTTTCAGCAATGGTTGGATGCAGCCAAGCCCATAAAAAAGCAGATTAGATGTGAGTAGTCATAAGGCATCTCTCTCTCTCTCTCTCTCTCTCTCTCTCTCACACACACACACACACACACACACACACACAAGTAGTTATTGTGGAGCTGTTTAGTTGGCTGGTCACAGATGGTTGATGACCTTGGGCTCATAATTTACTGTTGCCTTAGTGACTAGTGACAATTGTTTACGAGTGTACACTATGGGTGTGAATAGAGCCAATCTCTATGTATGCTGTGCAAGACATACCCCACGCAGATCACTAAACAGAAAGTTGTTGGATGGAGAAAGTGGGAGATGGAAATAGCATCAATATCATTTGATTTCAGCACTTATTTAAAATATTTCAGGCCATGCAACTTGTGTGAAATCCAGAAAAAGACCGTTGTCAGTGAAATGAATCCACTGATTCAGTCTCTCTGGTGTTTTTCTATATTATAGCGTAACCGCATTACAACACCTTTAAAAGCCGTTGAGTCACACTGAATCAACATTAGCTGACTTATGCCTGTCTCTATGACAACAATCTTTCATAACCTTAAAGGAGAGCTTCTTGTCTTTTTTTTCCTTTAAAGTTTGTACAAATGTTATAGTCATTGACATTGGGTGTCTGTTATATTCCAGTATACTCATAAAATCTCTCTGTCGTAGTTGGACCTCCATACAGATTGTTTTTCAGGGTTAAATTCTATTCTTCAGAGCCCAATAACCTTCATGAAGAGTTCACCAGGTAAACAACAATAGTCATATATGCCTTTACCTTGTTTGTCTTGTAAAGCTCTTTAATTTATCAAACTGAGATTTTTAAAGGGATAGTTCACCCAAAAATGAAAATTGTCATCATTAATCACCCCTATTTTGATCAAATCTGACTTATTTTCTTATGTGAAACAAAGATGTTTGCCTCTACAATATCCTTTCATCTCCACATAATGAATGAAACCTGCAGATATCAAGCTCCAAAATGACATAAAGGCACACTATAAAAACATAATAAATGTTGTCCATAGGGTTCATGTGCTATATTATCTTCTGAAGTAACAAAGTTAAAAAAAAATATTTATAACATTGCTTCAGAAGACTGAAATACTCTTGAGTGTGAGTACAAAGCATTTTTAATTTTGGGTGAATTATATATATTTTTTAAATAGAAGAGAGATTTTTCAATTTATCTGTATGTGTCAGTGTTCAGTTTTGCATGGTTATTTCCTCTATTTTTACATTAAGAATATATTTGCCATCATTAAACACTTACTTTAATCTTTAAAAACACTTTCATTGAATAATAATATAAATATAGTCTTAACAAATCTCAAAACAACCATTTTGTCTTATTGTATTTTATATCGTTGTGCTCTCTAAATTGATTTGTAGTATTTAAAATTATTTGGGTTTGTTTATTTATTTATTTTGACAAATTAGTTTACAATTATCTGCTTAGCATTTTTGCCAGATTTTTAATGGTTCATCCCTTATATGTATGGTATCCTATCTGCACTATAATATTTGACTTATGACTATGTAACCACTTTTTTTGCAGATATCTCTTCGTACTGCAGCTTAGACAAGACATACTGTCCGGCAAGTAAGAAATTACGCTTACCTCACCAAGACGTGCACAAACATGCACATGCAGTGGAAAAAGAGAGCCTTTCATATCTCTCTTATTGCCCTGTGTCACACCTCTGACCCTCCCTCTGTTACATGCACACACAGTGCGGCAGGGTTTCTACCGGGGTCCAATAAAAGCTCTGTTTCAGTGTGTATAATCTGGGTCTGGTCTCCTGGGTGCTGCTCTGCTCCTTTTTAATAAAAGAAACTCCAATGAGAACCAACACACAGCTTCTAATTTAAGAGCACAGATACAGTCCGACACACTTTCCCACACAGGGGGCACACACTTTCTTACATAAACACGCGGTCTCGTCATCTCACGTTTTACGGAAGTAGATTTTGACCATTGTTTGAAAACTGTGCCGGTTGAAAGTGCTTTGCTTTGAAAGTTACCTTTTTATATGCATTAAACACATTTAGTGGCTGTTTTAAGGGTCATTAAGTCTCTCCTTCTTCCCCGAGCAGGTTAAAGTGTCCATATGATGTGACTGTGGAACTCGGGGCTTATTGCTTACAAAGTGAGTGCTGTGTGATTTATTGGCAGTTTGGACTTTTTTTTTTCATGTGTTTGCATATTTATACCTGATTTTTGCCTTTTCATTTCCATTTCTTCCTATTTCATGTGTTAATAGGTGAACTTGGGGATTGTGATCCATTAGAACACTCTGTTGTGTTGGTATCAGAGTTTCGCTTTTCACCCAAACAGACCGAGCTGATGGAGGCGGACATCTACCACAAATGGGCCGAGTGCAGGTAACCCCATCTGAGTCAGTATTTCTTTTCCCTACACTACACACTTAAAAATAAAGTTTCCAAAAGGAGGTTTCTGTAGCAATGCAATTTGGGTTCCCCAAAAAACCTTTAAGTGAACAGTTAATTAAAAGTAACAGTTTTGTTCTTAGTATGAAGAATATTCCAATAATCTGATGAAAATTTACCATTATATAGAACCTTTTGTGCATTAGAAAAGTTACACTTGTGTTAGAGGTTCTTCATGGTAGCACTGATGCCATTAAAGAACCTTTATTTTTAAGAGTTTGGCAGCAGTACTGTATGTCCTGATAAACAAGTTGATTGAACGTGCAAGTACTATGCAACTTGACTAATCATAGCCAATCAGAAAACATTTCATGTCAAATATTAAAGCACTGAACCACTACGCAAGCGACCAACAAAATGTAGTTTCACAGTCTGGTTAGGACAGAAAATAAGATTAACAGAGCTTTACTGCTTGACGCTTTGTCCCATTGCCCGGTGTAAGATTGTGCTTGTGTGTTTTGAATGAAGTTTTGAATGATTGAAGTGTAAGATTTGATCTCAAACTTAGATTTGGACAATTTCATTTGCTTGTGATAATCACACTTGAACTGTTTACATGCATTGAACATGAACTCAAAACTCGGCCTCCCTGTGGTTTTAATTAAATCCTCAGCTCTGCATTTGACCCTGTTTTAAGAGCAATCATCAGAGTCAGCGTGCTACTGTACAAGTACGTACTCAGCTGAAGATCATTCCCTACAGATTAGATGTTGCATTTGTTTAAATGTGTCTAGATTGTTTGTTATTCTTGGAAATTAAATGAGAAATTTTGACACTTTATAGACCTGAGGGTTGAAAATATGCAGTGCAAGACAGAAATAACGGGTTGAATTGAATTCTTGCAGATTTTGTCAGCCAATGTAGATATTTGAGCACAGAGCAGAGGTATAATGTGAGAGGATTTCCAGGGGTTAATAGCAATTGCAGCAGTTCTTGGGATTTGCTTGATGGGACATATGGCAAATGCTGTGAAGCTGTGCAAGAGGGCTGCTGTAGTCTAGCCATGAAATGACGGGGCACTGGCGAAGAGTTGAATGATGAGTTATGGTGTTCATTACGGCTCATGAGTTTGAATGCTCACCAGAACGTCTCTCTACAGGGGAATGAGTCCTTCTCAAGCGGAGCTGAATTTCCTGAATAAATGCAAGTGGCTGGAGATGTATGGAGTGGACATGCACTTTGTGAAGGTGAGATCACTCCCTTCATAGTTCATTTACATCCCTCCAGTATTTGGATTTTAAAGATTAGTTTTAAGATTGTATTCAAATTCTTGGTTTCATTATCTTTCATTATACCTTCACAATAGGAGAATTATCTCCAACAATAAGAGCTCTATCATAATGCTGCACTTTACGAAGACAATAATATACCCATAATACCTCCATTACATCTTTCTATATTACTACTATAGCCTATTAAATGATGCACTTATTCCTTCACAACAGCATCTGAATTGATCTCTGAATTGATTTTTTTTTTTTTTTTTTTAAGAAATAGGGCTGCACATGATCATTAATCATTCAAAATCCACTTATGTTATTCTGTGTTTTTATTTCTATAGGTTATCTTAAGGGTTTTTTTCATTGTTTTAATTTTAGTCTTAGTATAACATTCACAATACCATGCATATTTTTACTTTTTTTATTCTAAAGAAGAAACCAATGTATAGTCCACATCTGAGGCTTAATACTATAGAAAAGCAATACAAGTTTTACAAGTCAGTTTATATTCACAAAAAATATAGCATGCCGTTGCTTCAAACAATAATATAAACATCATTCATTGTAAATCGTGATAATCCTAATTTATAATTGCAATTGCAATTTCAAGGGAATAATCGTCAATTGTGATTTTAGTCATAATCATGCAGCCCTACGAAGAAATTATTTTATTCATCATGGATGCATTAAATTGACCAGTTTACGGTATTATAAATATTTCTATTTCCAATAAATGCTGTTCTTTTGAACTTTCTATTCATCAACAAATCATATAAATAAAATGTATCACCAAGCCACAAAATTATTAAGCAGCACAACAGCTCAACATAGATAACAGTTATTGTTATAATAATAATTACATTGTAAAATATATTAAAACAGAATAGAGTTGTTTAAAATTTTAATAATATTTCACAGTATTAAATGTATTGTATTTGTCAAATAAATGCAGTCTTATATAATAAATGAGCAAAAGAGAAAAAAAAAATACAGACCCCAAACTTTTGAACGGCAGTGTATTTATTATACTTGTTCAGTTAAACCTGTGTAATATTCTTGTGAGACGGGGTAAGACTGCTGTGTAAAAGTGCTCTCTACTGATGTGCAGGGACGGGATGGAGGAGAATATGCTCTGGGACTCACACCAACTGGCATTCTTGTTTTCGAGGGATCCAGCAAAATTGGTCTCTTCTTTTGGTGAGGTTCACGGATACACCCCTGCTGTTCTGACCAGTAGCTGGGTCTTCACTCTTCAGTCATGGCTGATATTTTCCATCTCAACCCGTTGTATGTAAATGTGTCCATTCAGGCCTAAAATAACCCGTCTTGACTTCAAGAAGAACCGACTGACATTAGAGGTGGTGGAGGACGATGAGAAGGTAAGTTTTACATACACAAAATTACACTCATGTGTGCTCACATTCTAGACATTCCTCTATACCAGGGTCCTTCAGCCTTGGTTGATGTGTTTAAATAAGCTAGTATAATAATCACTATTGCCATGGAGTCATACTTGTACAATTCCATTTAATTTTTCTTAATACATTTTCATTTCAATGTATACAATTTTATCACATTATTTTTAAATCATTCATTCATTATTTAATATAAAACAATAAAAAAATTTATGAATAATTTGGAAAGCCCTGTGCTTTTTTTAAGTGCTTTTATCTGTTCTTTTGCACCTGATTGTTTGTGCATGCAGGGCCGAGAGCAGGAGCACACGTTTGTGTTTCAGCTTTCGAGTTCTCGGGAGTGCAAGCACTTATGGAAGTGTGCAGTAGAAAGCCACGCCTTCTTCCGGCTCAGACAGCCAACCCACAACAAGAGCAACAACAGTGACTTTACACGCTTCCGCTCGCAGTTCAGATTCAGGTCCATACACATACGCACACCTAATCTGGCAACATATTTACACTGTCGCCCTTTTTAAGTGTCATGTTGTTTGTGTTTACAGTGGAAGGACTGAATATCAGGCCACACGTAGTGGTAAAGTCAGGAGAGCAAGCACTTTTGAGAGGAGACCAAGTAAAAGATATCCCTCACGGGCCCAGTCTATGGTCAAGGGTAGGTCTGTGTGCCATATATTCTTCCAATAATCAACCTAATGCATTTCTGACATGCTTAATCTCTGTGTCTGCCCTGCAGCTGACTCTAAAGTCTGCTTTATTGCAAGTAGGGGTGGGCGATATCTCGATATTTAAAATATATCAAGATATTTTTTAAACACCATATGGATTTTGACATATCGTATATATCGATATATTGTTTATATTTAATTCTGATTCCGCCACTTTGCTTGTTTGTCTTATCTGTGCTGTGCTCACCCCCCGCCTCCTTGCTTTTGTTCCCCCTCCCCTCGCGTGTTGTTTTATAAACATGGCGCGCGATATGGACTAATATCAAATCGCGATATGGACTAATATCTACAAATATTAAGCCAGAAAAGACTATTTAAATATGAATCCTGCATGTTCTGCGTGTCTGTGTTAATGAATGGAGCAGAAGCACGTCTTAATTTTATTACACACCAGGAAGCGCGCGTGATGCTCCGTTGATTTCAGCGTCTTTCCTCTCACTAAATAAAGACGTGAACACATGAACAACATCTCCAGAACTGCTCTGACCGTCACTTCATGAGCATCTGGCCGTTTGATTTGAGTAAAACTAGCGTCATATCACATCATAGATTGTAGTATCACATGCACAGAACTGTAAAGGTAAACCCGTCAAAATAAAAGTATTTGCCAGAAATCTATTATTAGCCTATTGTTCAGCAGAATGTAGAAAGCCTACTACTATTAAAATGAAACTAACATAATTTAAGTAATAATCACACAACATTTCTTCCATGTATTATTTTTAATAGTAAATCCCCTTTGTTTACCAAAAAATAAAGTTTGCTTAATTTTCAATAATTAAAAGATCAATTAAATGAATGTTTTATGTCTTCATTTGACAACCAGAAAAATGTGAATACACAGAATTTCAGAGGGGAAAAACATTTCACATAAGGCTATTTTAAATGTAACAAATTAAGTTGTTTTTATGCATTTAAATAATTACACTTGCTTAAACACAGAATTAGGTAACAATAAAACATATGGTGAAGAAAAAAATAAAACATTTCATAGGGCCCTAAACATGTAATATTTGACATATTTGTTTTTACAGTAGTTTTTGGGGGGTTATTTTTCCTGTAAAGGTATCGAGATATATATCGTATATCGAGATATAGCAAAATATATCGAGATATATTTTTTGCTCCATATCGCCCAGCCCTAATTGCAAGTACCACATCACATCACATATGTCCTGTTCATATGACTGCTTTTGTCTTTCACAGCCATAACTCCAGTAAAACATCCACATCTAAGGTAAAGCCACACAAACATGATTGTGAGCACTCTGATATAAAAACATGTTGTTTTTTAATGCTATTTAGTTATTTTTTGTTGTGCTTGAGGTATGTAGAATTATTTTTGCTTTGACTGTGTAATCAAAGTTTCCCTCTCCATTCTGTAGTGCACAGGCAAGCCCTGATTCAAGCTTAACACCGGTACGCTTTCAATATCCTTTACCCTGTATATGATTATTTCAGTAAAAAATAAGTGTGTGTATTTAGTAGCTTCATCAAGCCCTTTTTTATTTTGTAAACTGTTTTAGGGCTGTCAGATTTTACATATTAATTGAAAATGTTTTTATTAAATTATATTTTTCTTTTTTAATTCAATTTTAATTTAAATTTTTTTTTAAATAGGTCCGAAATTGTTTTTTTATTTATTTTATAGACAGTGTAACAGTAGATATGGCATATGGCAAAAGATATATTTTAAGGATGTTTTATGGTTCTTCACGAGATGAACATTATATTTGAGGACCATTTGCAAAAATGTGAAAACTTTTTAGAACTTCTTTTTATATTTCAGTGCTTTTAGTATCTCCTTCCCCCATGAAACTTTGTGTTAACTCAAATGTATAGTTTTTCACAGTTTCTCAAGGAAATGTAACAGTCTTTTCAAGAGAAGGCACATAGAGTGCTTCTCAGCAGAACACAGTACTTCATTGAGAGAATGCAAAAGCATTTAAATAACATTTTTCCTCCCATCACTTTTTCCACCATCATCATGTCCCTTTAGGGGTTCTGTAGAAAACCTGAAACTTGTGAATCATTTCTCCAAATAACATTCAGAAAAAAAATATTGCGCAAAGCATGATGAGGTTTTTTTTGTTGTTGTTGTTGTTTTTTTTCTCAAAGACCGATATTTAGCCGGCTAAGTTCTTAGTGCTGAAGTAACTGGCAAGAGGCTTAACTCATATGAATCATATTTTTTCTGTTTCCGTTCAGTATAAGCACAACATTCCAATTGCACAGGAACCCTGGAAAAGACCACATCCATCTAGTCTGACCCCTCCCCTATACGTACAGCCATTGGAAATGGGACACGTTCCACCACCACACAGGTATACATTTTTATCTACCAAAACTGAAAGATAAAGCCTCTCTCAATCTTTCAATTTCTGTAAAAAAAAAAAAAAAAATATCACAAAATGTAGGCTGATCTCATCTGTGTTTCACCTGCATGTGCATATGTGTCTGATTTAGACCCTCCAATGTGGACAGGTCCCCTGCGAGCAGTGGTTGGTTTGGTGAGAGCGGTTTAATTGAGCGCAGTGTCAGGAGTGTGTCAGTCGTGCACAAAGACAAAGTTATGACTGCACTGTGAGCATGTGAAAGAGTGTTTGGATGAGCTGCTCACCTTAGTAAAAAAGACCGCTGAATGCTCGCATCCAATCACAGTCTGTCATCCATCTGCATCATCACACCTGCAGGAGTCTCATCCATTGTTCGTGATCATCCATCATGTGACATCTCAACCGATCAAATGCATCCTGAAATATTAAAACATATTCAGCATATGCAGACCTTGACGTCTGACTCTGACAATCTTCATGTTGATAGCTTTTAGAGTTTTGCATGACTTCCAGTCAAATTTAGAACTAGCAAAGTACCTGAAAGAGGATGTCAGGATATGTAACTGCTGCTGTTGTGAATTCATATTCTATAGCAAGGTCGCTCAGTTTTGTCCCAGCACTTATCTTAACTCATCAGATCCTTCTCACCAAGCTGTTAAAAATTACGGACCTCCAGAAGCCAGACTGAGCACTGTTCTAGATTATAGCCTTTTTTTTTAAATCATTTTAGTTCATAGATTTATTCATATCATGTCTGAAAGTTTACTTTTAAGTGCAAATCACTTATATCATGCCAAGCACCTCACTGTTTACAAACCCTGCTTTATTTAATTTAAATTCACCTTGAAAGTACTCATGACAGCTGTTCTACTGTATATGTGCTACTGATCATTATGTATTTGCTTAAGTGTTAAGTTAGAAACCTTCGTGTTTGGAAATCCATCGAAATCCGTTCAATTGGCAAGGGACAGGGGCTTTTAATGATTACAGACTGCTGCAATGAGGCCTGCCTAAATAAATGTGTTTGCACTAATCGACTCAATTTTATTGATTACGTAAACACTTGACATTTGCTTCTCATTTTTGTATTAACATTTGCACAGTTCCATTTTCTGTTTAATAACACCATTTGCATAAACAGTTGTTATTGTTGTTGGTCCATCCATTGAAATTACTTTAATAAGCACTGTTATTAAATTAGAAAGCTGTGTGCATGTTTCTGCATGTCATTTTACTGTGGTTATTCATGACTTGCTACTTGAAATAAATCAATAAAAAAGTACCAGCTCATGCATTGGTAATATGCTGGTGTTAATTGTGTTGTAAAAGCATAAAGGATTAATAAAGATGACACATGCCATTTGGTTGCATATGCGAGTGAGTGTGTAGATGTGTATGAATGAACTTCAGAGACTCTTGTTCCCTGAATCTTTACGTCATTTACAGACTAAAATATGTGGAGCTGTCATATGTACCATTGTACACTGTGTCATTGTTGTGCATTGTTTTATAGTTTCCCTTTGAGCACTGCTGACACCCGGAGGTTTAGTATGGAAGAGAACGAAGCTCCTCATTTTGGAAAAGTCCATCGCTGCTACCATCGCCACGGATACGAAAAACCGGAAGCACTGTGCCTCACGACAGCTAAACCTAGTGAGTCCTGACTCTGAGTCTGAATATAGCTACTTGACTTGGGTGCTGCTATAATATATGTTAAATAATCAAAAACGTATATTTATCTTCTTAAATTTTGAAGACATATTGTTTTATATTTTTACTTTTGCTCAGCCGATGCAGAAATCAAGGGTTGCGCGTGTTTGAACGAATGACCCAGTGTATGGAGATATATTTTTTGTATAATTAAACGAATAAACTGAATGAGAATCCACAAATAAATATTAGATTTTCACAAACATAAATCAAATTTACAAATATATAAAATTAAATTTCACAAATATCTATTTGTCACAAAAACAACTTTGCATGGCATTCGTTTGTGGATCTTGCTTTTAGCGGCGTTCATTTTAACTCCACGGCTAACCTGCTCCAGGGGCCTGTACCAAGATGGTAGCTGTACAAATTCAGAGTTACAGGATTAGTTTTGAGTTGATAAAACCAAACCTCTCCAATCCAGCTTTGTTGGTACCATGATGCTGTTCATCAACTTCCTTTTCAACTCAGGCTTTGGTCCTGAGTTTGTGGAGCGCGTGCACATGAATGTGTGACATCACTGGCGAACAGCCAATCACGAGCCTTGCAACCCAAAGCAAGTTTGATTTACTTCTTGCTAGAGATCCTGTGAGATTCAAAACTAAAGGTTAAAGGTTAAGAGATTGAAGAATATGACAAATTTAAACGTCATATTAAAAATGAAGGAGGACAAATAAAATAAATAAACTTGCTCTATCAGTGCAGTGACAAGAGAAACTTGTTAACTTAGATTATACATTTGAAAATAAATAGTGATAGAGACTTGAACATTTTTATTTTTTTAAATAGTGCAATCTTTTGATACTACAGCTTATTTATATAACATGATCTGTATACATTAATATTTATTTAAAATAAAATATTTATAATAACTGTTTAACTAAAATTGCTTGCGTGTAAAAGATACATAATAATAATATGAATCACAATAATTATATAAATCATAAAACGACTCAGTAATTATCATTAAAGCCAGATTTCTTCTATTTTTTTTTTTTTAGCATTAGTGGCCATTAATTTGGAGCAAGATAAACTGGAGTGACTTTGTGTCAGACATGTGTCACTTCTCTCACATCTGATTGGTCCAGCTTCAGTTTGAGATCTCTAACCCAGAACACAACCTGCCCCGGAGCAGATTAGCCGTGGAGTGTAAGTTACTATGGCAATGAATGCTGCTAAAAGCCAAGCCACTTACATGGTAACTAAAACCCAGGATTGGTGCAAACTAACCTGAAACTTACCTGGCTAGCCAGCTAATCTAGCTTCATGGTACAGGCCCCAGGACAGGTTGTGTTCTGGGTTAGAGATCTCAAACTGAAGTTGGACCAATCAGATGTGAGCAAAGTGACACATGTCTGACACAAAAAGTCACTAATACTATAAAACATACACATAAAAAATGTCTGGCTTTAATGATAATTACTTAGGAGTTATTTTATATGATTTATATAATTAATATATGATTCATATTATTAATCCATTAAACTCAAGCAAGTTTAGTTTACCAGTTATTATAAATCATTTATTTTAAATTAATATAAATCTATACAGATCATGTAATATAAATGAGCTGTAATATCAATAGATAACATTATTTTAAAAGTGACTCCATGTGACCTTACATGTTTGAGTCTCTATCACGATATATTTTCAAATGTATAAACTGCACTGATACAGCAAGATAATTATTTGTCATCTTTCATGTTTCATATGATGTTTAATTTGTCATATTCATCAATCTCTTAAACATTAGCAAAACCTTTATCATTAACCTTAAATATCGCTGGGTCTCTTCTCTTGCGAGAAGTAAATCAAACTTGCTTTGTTTTGCAAGGCTTGTGGTTGGCTGTTCGCCAGTGATGTCACACAATTATGAGCATGCACTCCGCAAACTCAGAATCAAAGCCTGAGTTGACAAAGTTGATGATCAGCATCATGGTACCAACTAAGCTGGATTGGAGAGGTTTGGTTTTGTCAACTCGTAACTAATCCTGTAACTCTGAATTTGTTCAGCTACCATCATGGTACAGGCCCCAGGTCTAGACAATAGACTGTAATAAGTGGACTCCACCTACCGTCTACTCAAGCCAGTCATTTAACAGCCACACTTCGCTGACTAATCGTAGCACGTTCTCACTTTAACCAGCATGTTTTGCTGTTATCTAAATGGCCTGAGTAGAAGGTGGGTGGAGTCCACAGGGTAATTGCGTTTTATGCGGCTGTTTGAGAAGGTCGCGATTTGACTCGAGGTCCCTTCACACACAAAGTGATAACTATAAAAATAACTATCAGCATCCACACCTACGAAAAATAATGTTATGATTAGTTTGTCGCTTTAAAACCTCAAGATTTCTTAGGGGGCATTCACACCAAAGACGATAACAATCAAGTTAATCAACCAAAAAAAAACCATTTTTGGTTACCAATATTCTTCAAAATATATTTTTTGTGCTTCAAAAGTCAAAACTTTCAAGAGCTTTGTCTGAGTTTTTGTCTACTGAAATTTTTTTGAGGGAAGACATTTAATTAGTTGAACAATTTGCATGTTGTTAAACAACAGCACAATCCATTGAACACAGAGTTCTTCTATTGGGCTCAACCTCGTTTATATTACTCTCAAAAATTTAATATGCTGCTACCCTCACTAAGGTCTATTGGACTTTACTCTGTGAATGCCACTTTGCCAATCAGATTCGATGAGTTAAATTAACTTGTAAAATTCTAAATATGTATGCTGATGTGTTTGTTTACATCAGAAGCTTGGGTCGTGTCTCCTGGGCTCCCGGATGAGTTGGATCGAGCTCTGCAGAACCAGCTAGAAGTAGAACCTGCAGCCTGGCCGGCTCTCCACATCAACATAGACATGGTCAGTTATGGAGACCACAGCCACCTGGAACATAAAGACAATATTTTTGTGGCTGTTTTATGACATATAAATAAGTATTCAAATCCCTCTGTAACTACAGGCAGAGGAAAAACCACTTTCTGAGAAAAGTCTTCCTTCCTCCCCTGCAGTTTTACAAGAACAACTGAAGAGTAACATCTCTAAAGTAACTGCTCTCACAGACAGCAAGAACATGACACTATTCATAAAAGCTGATGCAAAGTTAATTTGTCTATTTATATATCTGCATCTAAGGTACCTGAAAAAAAAAACAGGTAATTCCAGCTATGGTCTAGTTTAAAGTTGCAATGAAATGGAAGCAGCAACATCTTTTCTAAAGAGTGATGCTCATCTGACTAAGCCAAAAAGAAAAAATGTAGTGAATGGCCTTGATTCTATTAATTGCATGGAGGCAGATGTGATTGCAAGCTTTTAGTCAATAAAAAAAAAAAAAGGTAATAAGACTAAATATTTTTTTTTTTATAGAAACACACATGGATGAATCCTTCACAATAATATCTGTAACATGCAATTATAAAATAGTTCACTTTAAAGAACCTTTTGTATAATGGAAAGGTTCCATGGATGTTAAAAGGTTCTCCGTGGAACCATTAATGCCATTTAAGCCATATAGCCTAAAACCATTTTGACCAGCTAGGAACCACATAAAGCCACCTACCTGCTTAGCTGGAATTTGGAAAAAAAGCCAAATACAGTACAACTCTACACAAACTAATTATAACAGTTTATAAAGCACAAATATTGAGGTTACAGAATGAGGGCATGTGACAGTAGCAGTGAGATGATGCATAGCTTGTACTCTGTATCCTACTGTAGCGTGCCACCCAAAGTGATAGTGGAACCTCGAAGGGGAACTCTTCAAGTGGAGACCAAACTGACAGGTGAGAACAGCAGATATGCCAGCTCTGGAAGTTAGTACATGTCTCAGATGGTTTTCAAACATCAGAAACCATCAAGTGTCTTTGTCTCTGTGTGTTACATTAACTGATTTTGGCTTCTCAGGTATCCCAGCTCTTCACAGGATTCAGGCTCAAGCAGTATGAACACAGAGAAGCCCAGAGTGGAACGACGCAAACGCCTTGTCAGACAGTTCAGCTTGTGAGTCACTAGGCAAAATGTATATCATCTGGAGCCTTTTAGATTTAACAATGAGGCCTCTCTTGATATATTTTATTTGTCTATAGTAACCATAGTGATGAAGATGACCTCCCTGAGGCACTTGCAGCCATCTCCTCCGAGTGCAATATCGGAAAATCCTCCTCAAACAGCTCCTTGGACAAACAGATCCAACCACCCATATACCCACCGGTAAGATTTACTATGCCGTTCGAGATGCAATAAACATTTATTTTTCAATCAAAACGTTTTCAGTTACTGAAGCCAAAGGCTCTGTTCACAGTCTGCCTTGATTAATTTATTCTACAAGAGAAAATATCCAATAACAAATATCCAATTTCAGGGAGACAAGGGAAATTATAATGCAGAAGAAAAAAAATAACCAGTGCACATTTAAAGTGACAGTACACTTAAAATGAAAATCCTGTAATCATTCACTCACCCTCACTCCAAACATAGTTGACTTCCTTTCTTGTTCTGACAAACACACACAAATATGTTCTTGAAGAACATCGTAAATCAGACATTTTTCTAAATATCTTATTTTTTGTTCCTCAGAGGAAATGCAGTAAGTTATTTTTAGTGTACTGTCACTTTAAGTTAATGACAGTACTATTCTTAAAGGGTACCTAAACCCCTGGTCAGAGCCTGACTCCACCCACTGGCAAGAGCACAGCGGAGATAGAGGGGATGAACCGAGGGCAGGACTGAGCAGGTGGGGGAGTGAACCTGAGACCCGCAGTGACATATTGATTGACAGCTGCTGTCAGAGTCACAAAAATGGAGAGTGACTGTAGTAACGCAAGTGGCTTTGCAACAGAGCGTTCATCTGAAGTATAGCACTTTTCTCGCCCACCTTCTCCTGAAGTGGAGGATGTCGAGGTGTCTGTGGACACAGGGACAGGGCCTGAGCAATATCAATTCAAGCCGCTGGCTCAAACTGCGGTCTTAACTCCAGCATCGCCTCGCTTTTCAGCGCGAGCTGTGTGGAGAAGCCCATTTCCACCTCCATTGCGTTGGAGAAGCAATCCCGCGTAAAATGCAGTTTGCACACTCCAGCTCTAGGCGGGAACTTGCGGTCTTCCAATCCAAGTGCATGCAACCACTGGCGCCTAATTTTCAAGTCTACTGGAAAACTATGCAGTCCAGCAGTGCTGTTGCAACCAGCAACACTACACCTACGTACCATCCTGACCACTGTACTAAATACAGATAAATCTACGCCAACTTGAAGCTATCCTAACTGATGCAATATGCTACTAACTAACTATGCTCCTAACAATATTAACGTTACACTAACAACTATGCTAATTAACTACATAGGCTACACAAAATAATCTAAATAACTAAATAAATGTTATGCTAAATAGAAGCTAAAATACTCTATCCTGATCGTTTTCTATCCTGATCGCAATTCCAGATCCTGACTCACAGTAATTTTGACGGAACAAGATGGTTTTATACTGCCAAGGGAGTGGTAGCTCGTACCAAGGGGCGTGGTGAGCTGAAAACTGCTTACATCACCTGCCACCAAAATCAACTGCAGTAGCCACCGTTCAACCTGAAGAGGGCAGCACTCAGATGTTTTTACACCATATAGAATTAAAACACTTTATACTCAAATGTCAAAAAAGTTACTCGAATCAATGAACAGCACTAACAAAGCCCCATTCTTACAGATCATTAACTAAAAAAGGTGGTTTAGGGTTAAGTTACTCCTTCGGATGAGACGTTAAACCGAGGTCCTGACTCTCTGTGGTCATTAAAAATCCCAGGAAGTCTTTCGAAAAGAGTAGAGGTGTGACCTCGGCATCCTGGCTAAATTCGCCCATTGGCCTCTGACCATCATGGCCTCCTAACAATCCCCATATCTGCTTATTGGCTTCATCACTCTGTCTCCTCTCCACCAGTAAGCTGGTGTGTGGTGGGCGTTCTGGGGCAATATGGCTGCCGTCGCATCATCCAGGTGGATGCTGCACACTGGTGGTGGATGAGGAGATACCCCCTGACAATGTAAGTGCTTTGAGTGCCTAGAAAAAGCACTATATAAATGTAATGAATTATTATTATTATTATTAAAATGGATCCACACACGATCAGAGTAACTCAGTACTTATTTATATACACACGTAAGTGTGTTTTGTTAAATTGTGAAATATAAAGGGGGTTCATATTGCCAGTTTGTTTGTCAATACATTAATGTATGCTCTAGTCCCGTATTTAGAAAGTGAAACTCGGTTAAAAACTCGGTTTTAAGGTAATTACCTTTAGCATGATGCATTCCCCTTTGACCAGTTGTAGCCTGGTAGCGATGTCTTTTACTGTCTATGGATGTCGCATGTTCGCCTAGAGTGGCACTGTTCACGCGGTCGCGCGCTCCAACTCTCCCTCGCCATCACGCCTATGCACATTATTTTAATGTAAGAGCATTTTTAACTTAAATGTGCCAAGCATCCGGTGTCAGCAACTTCCGTTATATAAGCAGTAGGCCTACAATAATAATCATTATGCTGTTTTTACTATTTTTAAGTAGTTTACTACTTTGTTTACTGCACTTTGTTCTTTTAGTCACTCATCTATAGGATGTATAAGTTATATGTAGACCTATATATAAATAAGGTGAATACTGTAGCCTATGCTTTAGGGTTATATCACAAAATATAATGTAACCATTGTTTCTGGTATAAATCCACTGATATGCAGTAACAGTTTTGTTTGGTGTATTACAAATATAATATAGGCTAATATTATATATATATATATATATATATATATATATATATATATATATATATATATATATATATATATATATATAGCCTATTCATACATACCTTACTTTAATCTCTGGAGATACTGTATGTGACAATATGTGACCCTGTCTGGGAAAACCCAGCTAAAGTAATTTTTTGGTGATTTACCATTTTCTATATAAAACCATCCTTCATAAGGTAAAGAACATTCTGTGAAAGTGTAACATTGATATCTTTATTACTGACTAAACCCAGATCAGAGATTGAAAGTAGTGAAATTAATGGTTGAAATCAAAATTTGATGCTTGTTGTAATCTCATAATTCGATTTTGAGACATCAGCCTGGATTTCACAGCGAGGGTCACATATACAGTCCTTTTTTTCCTTCTCCATAGCAGAAGGATACGTCACATTTAGAGCGTGACAACTCTCCACTGCTCTTTCCAAGCCCAGTACCTCACCTGCTTCCATATTCTACACATACAGAAAGGTAACATACATACACACACACACACTGTACACTGGTTTCCATGTTTTAAAGGGACCTCCAATAGAATTTATGGTTTTTATATTATACAAACTGTATTTTCTAACCCCTAACCCTCGCAGAAAACTTTCGATTTTTTAAAAACTTCATTCTGAATTATTTATAAGCTGTTTTCTTCATGGGGAATAAAAAAATGTCCCCACAAGGGTAAAAATGAGTGGTATTAATATCCTTAAGGGTACATTTGGTCGCCATAATGTAGTGAATACCAGGTACACACACACCTACACATACACACACACACACACACACACACACAAAACAGTCAGGCCCTTTCCAAGATCCTATTATTTCCTTTCCTTGAATAATTCATAGATGTATTTTCCTGATGTATATCTGCCTTCCTATAAGTGATTATTCATATATTTCTTTTGTTATGTGTGTTTGTCTATTTTTCTTTCCATCTGTTGACGTGGGTCTCAATGTTTTTTCTCTGATTGTTCCCAACCTTCTTCCTGTTCATGTCTTCGAATGTGTGAAGCTCTGAAGACCTGCGGATGGAGAGAGAGAAACTGCTGAGGGCTCTGTTAATGACAGAACTCTAAGACAACACAAACACACACACAACACAACTGCTGACAGACCACAAAACTTACAGACAACAAAAGCCCTTAAAGGAGTCATATGATGCGATTTCAAATTTTTCCTTTCTCTTTGGAGTGTTTCAAGCTCATGGTGCATAAAGAAGATCTGTAAAATTCAAAGAGATATTCTTTATAAAACTTAAGGCTTGTCCACGCCCTCCTAAAAAAACCTAGTTTAAACATTCCCCCACAAGTCTATGTCATGATGTGGGAAGATTTGCATAATGCCGACCAAATGTTCACTCAAAGAAAGAAGGCATACCTTCTATTCTTGCTGTTGCATTGTTGCCACCACTACCATGTTGCAGAGATGCTTTGTGTTTCATTGTGGAAGCGAAACTACTTAGTCTGGCCTTCCAAAAGAGGACGATATCCGCTTTGTTATGCCTAGAGCTGATCCGTGCTGGTCGCTGAGGAAATGCATCAACTTCGCAACTGTGGATCGCCGGATCGGCTTTCACTGTGGACGTGGTGGAGTCCAGCCCGGGGTCGTCAGAATAGCGCTTGTTGTTTGTCTTTTCTCCGATCAGACATGCAACACAACCCGTAAAAAGACAGTATAAGTCATTATAATCAGTCATTATGTCCCCACTGGATGCAAATGCCTCATTTGTAATGGGTTTTATTGGTTTTGTCTCTTCGTGCCGGGACATGGCATTATAGTATGTTAAGGGGCGTCACAAGCTTGAGCTATTCAGCCAATCACAATTCACTGGATAACTGGCCAACCAGCATACACGATTTTTCAGGATGATGAGCCTTGTAAACATTGTTGCATTTCAGAAAGGCGTTTCAAAGAGGAGCAACAATAATGTACATTATGTGGAAAATAATGTGTTTTTTGAACCTTATTACACCAAATAATGTTCTTTTTAGCAACGTCATATGACCCCTTTAACTCAATGCACTAATTTCACTGTATGAACCAGAACAAACCTCTATGCTATAATAGCTGTTTTAGCATTATGTTAATACCGCACTGCAGTATTTAAAGTGGTAAAAGCAACATCTCTATGTTCATTGTATAATCTGATTGGTTAACTGTAAATAATTCTTTAAACTTTCCAAATGTTTTATAATCTATGGTTTCCTGAAGTTAAGGGGGCATAGTTTATTTAAACTAGTCAGACTTTGCTTAAATCTGTCAGTGTATAGACCTACTGTATTTGGCTATGTTCGGAATAAAATACTACTATACTACGCATACCGTTTCTGTAGTGTGCAGTATGTATACTGTGCACAATATGCAAAATACCGGGATGATTGTAAACACAATGAACACTCCTGGGACACTATATCCCACAATGCAATGCATTTTTATTAAAATAATGTTTTATTTCTGAAGTGATTAGCGCCACTTATGCTAAAAGCATAATGGGGTCATGTAACAATTTATTGTACTTCTGTTTAAAAAATTCCCCATATTCTATTTTTAGACAGTGAATGACGTGTATTTCGCAGTATGCAAATCAGTATTTTATTCTGAACGTGCTTAAATGTCTTGCAAAGTTAAAGGTTTATAATATATATTTAGGGGGAAAAAAATACTGCTATCCATAATATACATTTTCATATGAAACTGCAGTTTTATACAACAACCTAAAAACATATTTCCGGAAGTGCGATGAGCAGAGATCAAGTTTTGATGCTTACATTGCCCACCAGAGGGCATTAAATATGCATTTCAAGTTTGCCTTCTAGAAGTAGATCTGGAGCAACAAAATGAAATGTAAACTTCTTATTTTCTTGTTTACAACTTGATTATCTTAAGGGAGAGCAACTCAAGTGTTAATATTTTGATATGACTACACTTACTGAAATAAAATCTATTTAATGTAGCTCAATCACTTCTCACTTTTTTTAAGTGTAAATGTAAATACATACGTAGTGAGTCAGTCACTCAATCCCTCACAAACATTGTTAAATTTCCTTTATTTTAAGTTATTATAAAATATCAAAATAAAATAATACTTTATCCAAAGAGCCAAATTCTTGATTTCTCTTTTCTACATATGTTTATGAATTAATATGATGGTAACAGATCAGTAACATGAAAGAATGTGCTTTTACTTAACTACTGCCTGTTGGCTTGTGTGGATAGTAGTATAAATCACACTGACTATTTAACTGTCATACACTTTACTCCTACTGCTCATAAAAGCCTAAAAATGCAAATTACTCCTAGTATTTTTTTTAAAGCACAGATTATAATAAATGAGGCACACTGGCATAAATCAGTGATTTTTCAAACCTGTCCTGGAGTACCCCCAGCCCTGCACATTTTGTATGTCTCCCTCATCTATCACACCTGATTCAACTCATCAGCTCATTAGTGGAGCCTGCAAGACCTGAAGGGAGTGTCAGATACAGGGAGACATACAAAATGTGCAGTGCTCGGGGTACTTCATGGAGAGGTTTGAAAACCATTGGTATAAACAGGAAGGTAATAATGGGATACAGCTGCAGGCAACAAATAAACCTGTTCACATTCCAGCAGATGCACACAAACACTCTCCTTAATACACAGACAACGGGTGAAAATACACACGTGTGCATTACAGCAGGCCTGAAACACTCTCTGAGTGCAGTAAATAAACACACATGCTTTGACTTTTGGTTAAACACACACATACACACTCATTAGTTGGTTACATCTACTACACATGCACACATTAACAAGCACATTTATCTATAGAATTTTGTACATTGATTGGTATGGACAATACATATTTTTCTTATGCATGACACAGATACACAGATATCAAGCACAAAAGTTTTTCCTGATTCTGTTTTTGAGCTATTTTTGGCGAGATCACTTAGAAGAACTACTGTGGTGTAAGAATTTGGCGAATCTTGTAAACATGTTAGAAAAGCTAGCTCTATGAACTTCATGCCAATTAAAACCTTCAAAGATATAAAAAGAGGCTTGAGAATGTCTCTACACATTTACACATACTCATGGTAGAGTCACATCAACAGGGAGGCACTGACACACACACACACACACACACACACACACACCTTTTCTTGTCCTTTGGCTTAATTTTATGGTATTAGTGAAAGTCTGCCTCTGATACGGCAGGTTTAGTGTTTAGAACCTGGTTTCAGAAGCTATTTCCTGAGTGAACAATTGCATGTGCATGGACACGAACATACAAACTTATAAACTCACACAACAAACCTTAAGAGTAGAATATTAAATCTAATGCTTAAAAAACAATGTGCAATATACATTAAATGTCAAAATACATATAATTCTTTTTAAAATTCTTATATAAATAGTATAAATGGCATAAATTGCTTTGTATTGAGGGGTTTGCTGAATCCACTGCAGGGGTGTGGCCGCGTCAAAATATTGGCTTAAAGCAACTGCAAGTCAAGATAGGCTCCGCCTCCTACAGTCTGGTCTCCAATAGGCTGCTTGGCTGACAGCATAGAAGGGAGAGTTACCAAAGCATCGCTGTTGCTGGGCTATAAGAGACAGAAAGAAAATTACATTTACTCAAGAAACATGCTTATTCCTCATTATTTGTAATAAGCCGCACCTCAGATGAGTGACAGCTTTCCTACTGACTAACTAGCAAACTGCTTGAGGCGAATGTACAGCCTGCATGGGAAAGACACATATTGTGGGTGTGCATTGCATGTGTCACAGCTGTTTTTAGAATGTGTCCATTAGCCCATTAAGCGGCCTAATAGAACATTTCACTCCTGTGGAGTTGAATATTTAGTGCAATATTCTGTATTATGCATAATACTATCAAGTACATACTATAGCAATAATTACTGCAGTTTTAATATAGCAAAAGATATTTTGAACACATATACTTTGGTGAAACTCTTCACGCCTTTAACTTTTAAGAAGAATTTTAAGAAAAAACTGACACACCCTAGTTTATTCTGAATGCAGAGGGTCTCCTTCCCTTATGAAAAATTAAATAAAATGTATATGTATATATATATAATGACAGCCTTAATTTTTTCCTGTACATTAAAAAGTGTCCTGTTTAATTTCTGTTTAAGTGTCCATGTTTTTATCATGGTATACAGTATTACCACGGTATTGAAATTTAGTAAATAAAAATCATTATACAGTAGAACAGGTTTAGTTTTTCTTCTAACAAAAATACCTGAACATTTAAATACAATAAAAGCAATACAGAAAAATATAAAACGTTAACAGTTTTACACAGATTAAAGTGCAAAAGAACTATAAAGACCAATAAGTACCACTTTACAATAAGACCTCATTAGTTAACCATTAATTCACAATGAGCAATAGCTACAATTGCTACAGAAGTTATTAATCTTTGTTAAAAAAAAATACAAGTCTTAGTTCATGTTAGCTCATTTAATGACACAGTTGCAACTTAAAATTTTAACAATGTGTTATTAAATATCGGAATATCTAAGATTAATGAATGTTCAGAAGAATTTTTCATTGGCAGTTTGTTAACTAATGAATTAACTAATTTTAACTGCTGAAGCCCTAATGTAAAGTGTCAATGAACAATAAAGAATCAAAACGCTTTCAAACAACATCTAGGGTATGTTGTAGTCCAGATTCAAATGTAAAATAAAGTTTGAAAATAAATAGCCTATTAAGTCTAAATATTTAAGTATTTGGCGCTGTGATGAACACAACAGCGAATCCACAAACTTGAATGGCGGCTTGAATACATTTTAGAAAGTAGCAGCTGCTTTATTTATGGGGTTTCCAGAGTAAAGGTTGCATTTTCTGCAGTTTAGCGCCATCTGCTGTCAGAGACTGAATATGCTTTCATTCAGTGTGTCTCTCATGTGTTCCTCCATGTGCTTCTCATGCATGCTTGTTTACATCAGAGCACACACGCTTTTAAGCAGCATACAGCGGTGTTGTGCATTTTGACCAGTTGATGGGAAAAATATTCTTAAAATGCATTCCAAATAATGAATAATTTGTAATATATAAAGTTCTTCACTGTGTTTAGAAGTGCCCATGATAACAATACCCTGCAATTCATTACCGTGATTTATCGCATTACTGAATACCAGCACGTCTAGTATATATATATATATATATATATATATATATATATATATATATATATATATATAATATAGGGTGTATTATTGTGTATGAAGATTACTTTTGTCTGATCTAGAATATTAACACTGAGCTCCTACAGCAATAGAATGGAAAACTAATAGTCAAGTTAGAGCAGGCCAATGCACCGCACCTTAGCTCGGTGTGTGTGTGTTTGTCCCTCTCTGTGAGGGAATTTAGACCAGAGGAACCTGTTTAGCTCATCGAGGGGGTGTGACAATGCAACTATGTGGTCCTGTTACTCAAACCCACTACAGCATGTAAATCTTCAATGCTGAGCACCGCAGGGCAAAATACACACCTTAATGTTCCCTACAATCCAGCCCTGCCCTGCCTATAAACACATATGGAGTTTCTGATGCAGAACAAATTAGGACTTGTATCTGGATCAGTGGCACTCAATAACATTGTGAAGCTGGTTGCAGTGGCCAGCAGTGAACTGTAAATGATTTAGTTACTTCCCATTTGATAGGAAGTCAACTAAAATAATGAGAGAAATGGTATGAAAGAGAATCTGGTATCTTCCTGAACTCAAACTGATATTATAAAACAGTCAAGGGGTGTATTTTAAACTCACCTGATATCCATGTACCATGCTGAGGATTTCTTTAACCCCGCTATTATAAGCATGGGAAGGGGCGTGGCCTTGCATTCGTATCAGTGCTGTGGGTGGGGCTGAGAAGACTGAGCCTGCTGAAGGGGTGTGGCCAGTAGGGAAGTAGCTGATATTGGGGGGGGAGCCAGGTGGGCTGTTAGTATGACAACAGACATGGATAAAATGTATGAAAATTTTAAATAAAAAAAGGTAAATAAGTCACACACACACACACACACACACATATATATATATATATATACACTTTTATAAGTTTTATTTATGATTTCATTTACTTCATTTTTTTTTTTTTACATTTTCTTTTTCTTCCATTGGTCGAAGAAATAGTCCCACCCCAATCAAACTTAATCGTGTTGGAGTGATAGTTTACTCTACAAATCTTCTCTAGGTTTTTGTAGCCTTCCTAAAGCTAGATAATCATATTTCTGTCCTTAAATTTCAGTACCTGAACCAGTTTTTCCACTATGAAGTGAGCTAAAATGCAAAATAATGTGTTAAAGGACCTGGGTGTGACACTCTCTGTGTTGTGTGTTACCCTTGTAAACACACCCAGTCCTTGTTGTGCAAGTCCTTCTTAAAGACAAAGTCATTATGTTCAGACTTTAGAGTTTCCCATGAGCAGTTAATCAAAAAAGTCCTCAAACACAACAGATTACATAAAGGTTGAATGTAAATATTAACATTTTGTGAAACGTCTCAGTTAACATGAGACAGCTACTGGTGAGTATTCTGACATGTATAAGAGTTCTGACATCAAATAAGAAAGACTTATTGATTGTGCCCAAAACACAAGGAAGGTTCCTCTTAAAGAAACTGGTTCAGGCAGGTTTCCAAGGCATCACATCACAAATAATGATCTAGAGCAAATTCAAGTGAACTTTAGATATCACTAAGCAAATATTTAAAGACTACAGTGCCTATTTGGCACTTGGTAGAACTGCAATAATAAATTCCAATGGACATTCATTCATTTATTTTTTCAACCACTCTTTCAATTCAGATGCCATTTGTATCATTTCGCGCACAGCACTATGGCATATTAAAGGAACCTTGGAACAATTTATGCATCTATGATCCCTCCATTCCTCAATAAACTACCTACAGACACTGACTTGGATTGATATGTACACTAGAGTACTAGACACATCATTAAATCAAAAAGATTAATGGTATTCAATCATCCATTCATCATCTTTTGTGAATGTAACTGCAGATAAATATTGCTCTTGGACTGAAAAACAACATTAACATATATATATATATTTATATAACTCTTACCTGGGATAATAGGTGGTGTAGTTCATGTACAGTGGGTTACTGGCAGGGTAGAAGGCCGTGGTTGGTGCCAGGGTTCGGGGATTCAGCAGAAACTGGGAGGGGTAGATAGCTGCTGGCTCCACAGGTAGCACTGCTCCCGCAGGAAGGACCGCTCCGGAAGAAAGAACAGCCGTCCCATGAGGAAATGCGTATGATGGCGGGGACAAACCTGAAATGGGGGAGGTGGGATATTGAGTAATTATTGAGTGAAAACAAAAATAAAAAATTCTTTGAAGTGTCCGCTTATGGCAACAAGATGTGATTGTGGTGTTAATCTTGTCAAGGAAATTACTGACAAAATTATTCGTTTTCTTTTTTGTTTTTTTTTGATTCAGTCATTGACAATGGAAATTAAAAAAAAGATGTACAGTGGTGAGAATTAAAATGTTTTTTTATTTTATTTTGTTTTATAAAATATACGGCTGATAAAAATATGAGAAAAAGTAATACTGCAAGAAATTAAAAATGCACTAAAAGTTTAGAAGAAAAAAAAAGTTGAAATAACCCAATTATAGTGTATAATCTAAATAACTAGAGAATTGGCACATTAGAGCTGAAAGAGTTGAACAATGATAAACTGAGCTAATTTGACTTTGCTCACTTAAATGCAATCCATTTTATTCTCACTAAAATGCCATTAAATTATCAAAGTGTTATTTTTCTTGACAAAATTTTATGTAATCCATTTTAATGAGAATAAAGTGGGCAAAAATGAATGAATGTGACATGATGAAATATTTAATTTACATAATTACTAGCGATTATTCAAAAGTATTTTCGCCAACTAATTAAAGGATGTGGTCCTGACTGAACATAAGCCAGTTATAATGAAGGCTTTACACCTTTAAACTCATTTAAAGTCCTGTTCATTGTTTGTCATCAGAGTCTTATGCAGTCATCCCATCAAACAAACAATGAATAATGTAGTGCAATTCAACGGTGTAGCCACCTTAAAAGCCCACCCTAAATACAACCTCTCACATTGTGAACCCATGTATAAATGAGTCCAGGCATGTCTCATAGTTAACACTGCAGGTACAATTACAAATCTCATCTATCATGTGAATGTTATGCGTCTTAAATCTGCCAAAAATATTTGCTTATCAAGTTGGAAAAACACCACTTTATAGTAGAATAAAGGATTTCTATTAAAATATCTTTCCCAAACTTGATCTCACACTCAAAGCATGCAGCAAACCTTAACCCAAACCTGCCAATATCTGCCATTAAAATTCAGCTACAAGGTATGTTCCTCCACCCTTCAACACATATAAGTAAACAGCCACAGGCGTTCAGATGCCTTTAACCGGACTCATCCTGTGGCAGGCCGATGCCTTTACATGCCGCTGTTGGTTGTTAAGACAGCAAAGTTATGGAGCTGACTATCTAAAACCTGAAGAAAGAAAGAAATCTACACTAAATCAAACAGAAAGCGCCTTTACATGTGCAACAAAGTGCATATGGTGACATTTGTGATGTGGATTAAAATTTTGTGCACATTTAGATTTAGAAAGATTGCACTAAATCACCTCAAATCAAAGCCCTCCATTCCCTGACAAACTCAGATCTCAATTGAATAATAAAAAAATAAAAAAAACAAGAAAAACATTTCACCCAACCAGATTCCTACCACTCCTGATGCCCATTCCTGCCTAGGCAGGAAATGTGGACAAGACACCCACCATGAATGAATAAGTGAATGAATGAGAGAAAGGGGAAAAACAGGAAGGCGTGAAGCGCCACCTACCCAGCGGCACTTACGTCGTAACTTACATGGCGGCGGCGAGAGGCCGCTCCTGTTGAGCGTCCCCCCCATCAGCACGATGTTCATCTCCTGAGCTGAGCACGCAAACACTTCCACATAACGCTCCTTCATGCTGCGCTTGTGGCAGTGCTGGGCCGCCAGGAAGGCCCGGTCAGCTGAACGCATCTGGATAAAAGCATCACCCGATGGACGACCCTGACCAAACACACAAACAGAGGCTGAATTCATAAACTCACTTTAAAAAAAAATACAACAACCGCACTTAACAAGAGAGCAGGATGTGTTTCTGCTTCAAATGCTTTAAAAATACTGAATGCGTCTCACTGTTTTTTTGTTTTGTTTTTTTCATAATGAAGATATTTCAATTATTCTCTTTTTAAATCTATTTTCAAAAAATACTGGAACCCCATACTAAAATATTAATAGTTTCTTGCACTTCTTATTCATTGGAGCTGCACCAGTGTTAGTTAGTGCACTTATTGGTTATTTAAATCAAAAGCACATGGTGAGAAACAGTCCAATTGTTCTGCAGTCCAATACCTGAATGAACTATATTTTGATTGAACAACAGAAATACAAATAGCTATACATCTAAAAATCTGTGTAGTTACGGACAGATTGTTCATTTGCCAAAATGTAGTTAAAGACATTATAAAAATAAATAAAATCGTTTCTACATTTGTTTGTTTAATAAAGTTAATTCAATAATTATTGGATTGCATAAAAAACTGTGTAAAAGTCCTTTTGCATGAACTGTTTTAAATCATTCACCCCAAAAATGTAGTCCTTAAAAAGTACTGCATTACCATTAAAATGTGTTGGGGTTAGTAAGGCAAGACTTTTATTCAGCAAATATGCATTCAAAAAGTGACAGTAAAAATATTTACATTGTTACATATTCTATATTACCAAATGCTGTTCCTTTAAACCTTCTATTCATCCATAAATCCTGAAAAATATTTTATAGTTTCTACAAAAATATTAAGCAATACACTTGATAATCATAAGAAATGTTTCTTGAGCACCAAATCACCATATTAGAATATCCAATGTTCTTAAATATATTAAAATAAAGTAACTTTTAATTTGTAACAGTATTTTACAATAGTGCTGTTTTTACTGTATTTTTGATCAAATTGGTGAGCATAAGATAATTTTTTCAAAAACATTTAAAAAAAAATAAACACACATCAACCCCAAACTTCTGAACGGTACTGTAAAATAATCCTTGATGGAACCATTAAGATGAATCAGAATCATTTAAACAAATTATTTCTTTGTGTCTAGCTGAAAATATGCAAGCCAGCTTTTTAGAAATTAGGTTTTGTGTGATTAGCCTATCCTTTTCTCAAGTTCTCTTCAGCGTGCTTTGAGATATTGTAAAGACCAAGGCATGACAGAAACACATTGTAAAAGAATGAAGAAACACAAGTCCTGACAAAAGCTGTGATTAATCAACCGATAAACGATTTTTATGGAGCGGTTGAGCCAAAGAAGGAAAACTCCCCAACAGAACACATTCTGAACTGCAGAGGTGTTTATTTTACTGGATGAAGTTCTTATGAATGCTACAGTTCATATGTATATAAGTGGGTCTAAGATGCTTACCTGCTGGTTTAGCACCATATGCACTCCATGTGGCTTGATGTCAGCAGTGTATTCCCCCAAGAAAACCAATATGTCCTGGATGGTGGCATCGTACGGCAGACCCCTCAATCTCACGCAGTCCCGCACACCTGTCACTGCTGCCGTTGGGGGCATGAATGTGGGGGGTGGCACAACAGACAGGATGGGGGATGGGGCCACGGGAATCAAGGGGGCCGATGAGTATCTGTTCAGAACCTGACACACAAATGCTGGAGTTGAATGACTGGCAATGCACATTATCAGAAAGACTTCTGCCTGTTTATAGCTCCATGTGTGGAGATGATGGATGAGCTGCGCTCTACCTGGAGATACTGTTTGTGTCTGTATCCTCAAATGCACTAATAAATGGACTTAGTTTGGCCAATATATTTGACCAGTATTCATATTTTTCCCATGATTAGTTCAAAGGTAAAATAAGTTACTTAATGCATATTTTGTTGTACAAAACATGGTACCATGATAACCATTAGACAGCCTAAAACTAAGATGAAAATAAATCTGCAATCATTTTGAGAGAAAAACAACTCTGCGATTATGTGATACAGGCATAAAGAAAAAACAATTAATAAATTAATCTTTATAAAAGAAAAAAAAAAATTTTTTTAATGCATGTTATGTTTAGTGTTGTAGTCTATTATGTACTCATTGTGTTAAAAAGTAGAAATAAAACTATTTCAAATCAGTTCTGCATATTGTCATTAAACACTTATTAAAAAAAGCAGTTTTGTTCACAGTTATCTGGTAAAAACGGGCAACAGAGGTTAGTGTTTGTTGTGTGAGGGATTCAGATTTCCTTTTATGTCAGACATAAGTCCAGACATCTGGTATTATTGATGTGGTTCAATTGTAAGTATTCTATTTATTAAAGAACCCAACAACCAGCCAAGTATTAATATAAGGCATATTGGATTCTCTTTGCCTAAATGACACAGACTTGTTTCACCAAAAACCTACTTGCTGGTGATCAAGCACACATGATGTCTGCTCATGATTAATGGGAGTTGAGTAGCCTTGGTTTGATGTACATGACAACAGCTAAATATGAACACAAATGAATTCCAAATAATTCTAAAAAAAATAGTAACAATGAGATTTGAATGGTTTTTACACTAAAGAACAGGAAGACTACGAGAGAGATTTGATGAGAACTTTAAAAAGCTAATCTTTTACAGATTGCAGAGCTGAGTGTTTGTCTAGCCAGCCGGGTCGTTCAGACGGAGTACATGCTTGTACATACACTTACACACCCAAACACCTCATGTTTTACTTGCCCTGCCAAGTCAGTCTAAACCAACGAAGATACACTCCACACAAATAATGATTTCAAATCAAACAGGAAGTGCTGCTCTCACCTGTTGCACCTCAGCCGCAGTGCTTTTGAACAGCTCTATGTACCTCTTGCCCAGGATGTCCTTGTGTTTTTTCAGTGCATTCTGAGCATGTTCCTCACATGAGAACAGCACGAACGCGTCCCCAGTGGGCCTGCCATCGGGAAAACGTACAAACAGAATGCCTTCGCTGTCGTCTGTCACAGGACATGCCGGGGAGAAGAACTGCAGCACCTGCTCTGCGGTGGCGGTGAACGGAAGTCCACGCATGCGTACGATAACCTGATTCTCCCTCGACAGAAATTTGGCAACTTCATTAGAGGTACCTGCCAGTCAGACATTGACACATGAGCCACTCAACGTGAAGCTAAAAATACACAAAACATACTCAAACCAATGCAAATAACAGTGACAGAACAAAAACTCCAGAAATCAGATGATATTCACAATTTATGCTACAACCGCATTCATACAATAACGAGAAAAAATTGTATTGTGAAAGATTGTTCACAAATAGGGATGGGAGAGTAAGAAAGTAAGTTCCTGTTCCAATTCTTGTAAAAGGTTCCAGTTACTGTTTTTGATTCGCTTCAATGAATCGTTCATTCAGGAGTCACACTACATTGGTTGCGCATCACATTTTTAGACCCAAAGAACCGGCTCATTCAAGAAATTAAGTTTGGGAATCTACACTGGTCACAATGGACAATTTTTCTTTTTTTTAATGAAACTGGTAGTGAATAAGAGTAGATTATTCATGGAATTGAATTAATTATGGAACCAGTTCTGAATAAAAATAAGAACTAGTTCTCAGTTCCCGAACCCTGTCCACACACAAACCCAAATATCACATGCATGCAAACTCAAACAAAAAAAGAAAAAGGAAATTACCTCCAGCTATCTTTAAAAAGTCTTCACCTGTTGCCTTGTAAACCTGCAATACAAAACATTTTTTTTTTATAATTTACATACCATTCCACTACAATGAAAAAAAGTTGTGGAAAATTATATTTACATAATTTATATGATACATGTATATATCACTATAGCAGCTTGAATATGTGTATACCTCAATGTATCTGGTACCCATGTGATGCTTGTGTCTCTGCAGGGCCAAATCCCTGTGCTCTTCACTCTCAAACCGCACTAGTGCCTCTCCATTCCTCCTTCCCTGAGCATTCAGACACAACGCAGCACCTCCTCTACACAAACAGACAGTCATTCATCAGACACATCGGCATAGTGCACAGACTGAATGATGATCATTTATTAAGAAGTACTTCCTGTGGGTGGATTGCAGGTTGTGTGTGCATACTTGGCAATGTTGAGACCCCTGAAGAATCGGGCGATGTCCTGGTCTGAGGACTGCCATGGAAGACCCCGAGCTCTGATCACTGTGTTATCATCCACCCTCTCCATCTTACTGCTATACACATACATACATGCAATTTAAACAATGTGTCACAACAACTTTTGAAGTAGCAAAGCAGTTCTCATAGGATTCAACAGGAGATTTCAGTGACCTGCATGACTTCCAGTAAATGTGCTCGGGCTAGATTGAGGTGTGATATTGGAAAGCATTTTATCAGATATTTTTAATTAATTAAATATTTCTGAATAAAAATAAAAACTTATAAAATTACTGTAATGCTTGTTTAGTGGGGAGCAAACATAAGTGGTTCTTAATGATCTATTAAATGTTCGTTAGTGAATAGGACACGACTGAATTCACTGCATGAGCTTTTCATTAATATATATATATAAAGAAGCAAACTCTATATTAAATTACTCCTGAATAAAAATACTCTATAATACTTATAGCTCCAGCACCATACATTTTCATGTAACTTAAACTAATATGACATATCTCCAATATCCATTAATCAGCAATTTTATAGAAATTGCACTTACAAACAGTTAGTCTAATGTTTTAGATGTGCAACAGACGTGTAATTAAAATTGTATAATCATTATACAAAGTCCTACGACTTTTCCAGACCTTAAAAAAATATTTGATATATACAGTATTTTCAAAAATCGTGGGATAAAAGCAAATCCAGGTACTCTTATAATATGGTGGATGGCAACAGTTGCGAAGGTATGACTGGTCATTAACATTAAGGTGGAGCTTAGCAAAAAAAAACAATCTGAAAAAAAATCTACTGAACACAGTTGCAGACATATGTTTGTTAGTTTAAATAAGAAACAGCTCTTACCATGTACCAGTCTCAAACTTGTCATTCACTTTTTCAGGGAAGGAGAACTGGTGGCCTATGAAGACGAATAAAGCAGGTTCATAACAAACAATTATGAATATTAAATTCATGTGTTCAGACAATGAAAGCTGTAAGGACTTACAGACAGGCTCCGAGATGAGTGCTAAAACAGTTTCTGACATCTGCTGAACCACGTGAGCAGTGAAAGCATGAAGAGAAGAATCTACAACCACATTCAGATCTGATTGCAACTGCAGTCAAGGAATACAGGGTCTGGGTTAAGTGTTACTGCTGATGATTACCAGCTAATGACACAGTAAAGATGCAAAGAACAACTAGGGTTTATAAATGCAAAAGGAACGTTGAAACACAGCAGTTCCATAAAGGCACAACAGATACATGAAGGGAGTGAATACATTTTGATTAACTTTTCTTACTGTGTAGAGGGCTGTGCTATTGCATTGTGTGTGTGTGTGTGTGTGTGTGTGTGTCAAGACATTACAGCGTAGGTGTGGCAGGTTAAGCTTGTTGGCTAAACACTTTTGGCTTTCTCTTGCTGGCTCAATTGAGCCCACACTATTGTGAGTCTATTTGCATTTCAAAACCTTGGGATCCTGCAGCCAACACCCTGTTACCTATCGTTCTCTCTCTCTCTCACACACATACACACACACACACACACTCAAATGCAACTCACACTAGTTGTCAGAGAATTATGAGGTAATGTGTATTAATCTACCCTCATCCATTCAAGATTTACAAAAAATACACAAAAGATAATATTTGACATGACTTTTAAGGATACAGTCAGCCATGACCTGAAAATTCAAGTCTTTCAGTTCCCCTTCTGATGGGAATTTTTTCTTGAACTCTTTCCGCAGGTCAAAGAAGGAGAAGAAACACTCAGGCAACAAAATATTCTGAAAAGCACAAAAGTAAGCATTTGCGCTTACAAATTATTAAACTAAATATGGATATTTTCACAAATATCACCCACTCAGTTGCAGTATTTAGAGATTGATACCTTGCTGGATGCTTCAGGATGGAGGACTTGACGAATGTGCAGCTGTCCATCCGTACAGAGGTAGAAGGTGTTTCCTGCACCTGCATCCACTTCTACACATATCCTCTGATTCAACTGCACACACATGGACTCTCTGAGTAAACACCACTTTTATGTGGCCTTTAATACATACAAGGCTGCTCACGCAAATATCAATCCACAAGCTGTTAAATAATGTGTTTAAAAATGTGTAAAGACTTAGAAAATAAAGTTTTGCATTTGAAAGAGTCCACTTTCAAACGCAAACTTCCTTATGTATGTTGAACCAGAAGTTCTGAAAACAGAGAGACTAAGGGATAAATAGCATCCTGTCAGAACAGATTATATAGGAATGATCACCTGTTCGATGGCCTCCTCGAGCGGATCAGCTTCTGTCAAGGCCTCCTCGGTGAGTCCACTCACCTCCTGACACTCCTCAGAGAGCTCAATGTGATCCGGTTTGACTAGCAATTCATTTACCTGACCTGCCTAAATGTAGAAAGCAGTGGAATGCTCAACTTCCAACATATCCATTTACATAAGCAAATAAATAAAATGGATGGATGAATTGATAAATAGCAGGGGAAAAGATAGATTTAGATTGATAGAGCCTTAGATTTGACTGACTAATTTTGGTTTTAAATAGCTGACATATATAATTGCTGTAAATGCTCTCTCTCACCTACAACAGAATTATTATACAGTATACACAAATGCACATATACAAACAGACAGATAGATAGATAGACAGATAGATAATAAATAATAAAAAATAAATAAATATATTTTAATATTTGACCTTAAACTTCGTAAAGTTTTCTTTAAAAAATTTGACATATATAAATGTAAAACTCGCTCTACGTTTTGCAGAATTACCACACACGCACACGCACGCACGCATACACACCGTCATGGGGAAATATAAAATTACCTTTTTAGTCGCTAAATCCACAACTTGCCAAACCAACTGTACAATTTCCTTCTCATCTGATCCCAATTGGTCCCCACTTGCGCCAGATGTTGTGGTGAAAAAAACCACCAGATAATCTGGATTAACCGTCATTTTTAAAAAGGAAAAAAAAACTATTGTCACACCACCCCGACAGCAAAAGCAAAACCCTAGAGATCAACTCCAGGTGACAGAAAAGCGAAGAGCCCAGTGACCCCACACCTACGGACAGATCAGTGCCAGGTTCGGACTCGCCTTGATGTTTCTCGTGGCCTTTAAATTGCGTGATAATCGATGCAAACCAGTCCGAAACCCTTGGCTCTGCTCCGCAATGGCTGCTTGGATCGCGCTGGTTTTGTGGGCGCCCTACCTGGCCACCGCCCACGTGACACAGGTAACAGATACCTGCCCAAAAGAAAGCCCTCCTACTGCTCCAGAGAAACAAGGACGTGGCATGGCATGCCGAAAACACACTGGTGTTACATGATGTGAGGGAATTCAGGATCTGTTTATTACACGTTTACACAGTCTACTAATAAAATAATACAGCATTAACACCTGCTCAACTGCATGACGTAAGGCCTTTCAGTGTAGTTTTAATATTGAAGCCAATGTAACTGAACTAAATTAGCTTGTATTAGCCTAAACAAATCCATATACTTAAAATGTATCCATTATAGGCCTATAACCATTTTATGAGTCAATTTATCACAGTTACAAAGCACAGGTAAACATATAGGCCTATACCCGGGCGGCGAACTCCGGTCCTGAAACTCTGGCACCTGCCTGTAGCTTTCTAGTAACCCTTCAGACCTTGATGAGCTTGTTCAGGTGTGTTCAGTAGGGTTGAAGCAAAACTCTGCAGGGCTGCAGATCTCCAGGACCGACGTTAGCCACCCCGGGCCATACAGTGAGTGTATAGATAGATAGAGATCTGTTAGTATGACCTTAATCAACAACCCTCAGTGCTTTATGTCTTAAACAGAAACAACAGTGTGAACAACAGTTGCTCAGCCACCTCCAGCAGTACTGTGACCTGAGTCTGTTAAATGTTACAAAAGGTCTTCAGTTATTCAGTTATTTATTTTATTAAGTTTGAGTACTTTAATTACCCTTTATCAATGTTTTCTGGTTTTCTTAAAACCTGATATTGGACTCTTTTAGGTCCTTAATAGAGCGAAGGTGCATTACTTTAACCTGTAAATTGTTATGTTCCTTATAAATTTGAGTTTAAAAGACCCATTGTTTGCCTATTTTCAACAACACTGGACTTTCATTTTCTTTTTCTCTTCTTTTTGTAATTTTTTTTCTTTGTCTTTTCCTTTCTTTCATTCCTGTGCATGAATCACTCAGCGATTTCCAGTAATTCCTTTGTAATGCTTTGTAATTCTGTAATCATTTTGTGTGCTTTTAAAATTCTTTATAAAACAGTGGCATTTGAAATTAATCTATAAAAGGTAAATTTTGTGTAAAAGAAAATAACATTTGAGAAGATGTTGTATAAAATAAAATGTTTTTGTTTTAAACTCTTAATGATAATAACAAATAACTCCAAAACATATTATTTTCGTAAAATTATTGACATTAATATTATAGGCTATATAAAGGCTAGGCTATGGAAGAAATAGTCCTCTTTAAAAAAATTGATTAGTGAATTTACTGCAGTGAATATGAAATTTTGCAAGAAGTAATAATATGTTAATAATAAACTATTTATTAATTAGATCTTTTTGTGGGTTAAAGATGCCGAACAGTAGCCAACATAAAAAACAGAGAGAAACCCGGAAGCCCTCAATAAAACAATCCCAGTAGATATGAATATCAGTTTAATTAGGGGCACTACAAAAATAAATGTATCTTATGTCCATAACTAAACTCTACGGAAACTACTACACAACTGACACCTGACACCTGACATACACCTTCAACTCCGGAAGTGTTTCCTTTACCGGAAGTTGTAATGTGACTAAGACAGATGGCGGGGGGTTCTGCAATAGAGCTGCTCTTTATAGATACGTTCAAGCATCAAAGTGCAGAGGTAAGCTTGCGAAGTTTTCTATCTTCACCCGTGGCTTTTAACCGCATGGTACAGAGACTAAAGTCTAACAGACAAATTATTTCAACGTCCTTCTTAAAGTTTTCATTGTAACAACACACTGAGCGCTGCATGTGAACAGTTAGTTAGCTTGTTATTTGCCACAGTAACGTTACGTTAATTCATACATATTCAGTTCATTAAAGATAGTATTCACATTTCATATTGACACCATTTATTCTTAATTTTAAACCGGTTAACCTACTATAGATGTTGTTTGGCAGAGCAAACCTGACGGTATTGTATTAACGTTTCGTGCAAGTTGTTCCCCAGAGCAAACCAGCAAGTGGCTGTATTGTTGTTATTGACAGCGTATTTGAGTTGCTATTAACAAGCAGAATGTACCATGATAAATTATTGACAATAACATGTTCATATATTGTAGTAAATGTATCAGCCAGTGCTTGTTCAGTTACAAACCCAGTGCTCAGATGAGCTCATGGTTCATGTTTTTGAGATTATATTAGATTATATTAAACTTTATTGTCATTGCACATGTAAGGTACAGGGTAACGAAATGCAGTTAGCATCTAACCAGAAGTGCAATAAGCAGTAAGTACAGAATATACAAGGTCTACAATATGTACAATAAATATACAGATAAGGCAGTATAATGGACATCATTTACAGATTTTTAAATACAATCAGCATGATATACAAATGTGTACTATGAACAAACTATACAGATGGATTATGTAAAAGTATATGTACACTATAGGCAGAAACTATGAACATATGAATATCATGTATACTAGTGCAATGAACAGTAAAGTGTATAGAAAATATTTCAGTGTGCAAATGGGTTCTGCTTCAGTGTCCTGAGGAAGAAGAGGCGCTGGTGAGCCTTCTTGACCAGGCTGGAGGTGTTTGTAGGCCAGGACAGGTCCTCCGAAATGGTGGTTCCCAGGAACTTGAAGCTGAAGACACGATCAACAACCATCCCGTTAATGTGGATGGGGTCATGCGTGCTTCTTTTCTTCTTTTTTCTTTCTTCCTTTTTTCAGCGCTTCTTTAAGGGGGAGTCGTGGCCTAATGGTTAGAGAGTCGGACTCCCAATCGAAAGGTTGTGAGTTCGAGTCCCGGGCCGGCAGGAATTGTGGGTGGGGGGAGTGCATGTACAGTTCTCTCTCCACCTTCAATACCACGACTTAGGTGCCCTTGAGCAAGGCATCGAACCCCCAACTGCTCCCCGGGCGCCGCAGCATAAATGGCTGCCCACTGCTCCAGGTGTGTGCTCACAGTGTGTGTGTGTGTTCACTGCTCTGTGTGTGTGCATTTCGGATGGGTTAAATGCAGAGCACAAATTCTGAGTATGGGTCACCATACTTGGCTGAATGTCACTTCACTTTCCTGAAGTCCACAATGAGCTCCTTTGTCTTGCTGGTGTTAAGGGGCAGGTTATTGTCAGCGCACCATGTGGCCAGGTGCTGTACCTACTCCCTATCGTTGTCTCTGATGAGGCCAATCATTGATGCCGCAGGTATGGAGCTTGAAACATGACAAAACTATTTGAATTCTGTAAACTTGACAAGTGTCATTTAACAAAACGTGTAAATGTGCTCAGTGTATGAGAGAGACAGCCTCAAAAACTTACAAAATTGCAAAATAGAATTGAGTAACAATAAAAAGCTAATTTTAGTTCTTAACCGATTACTTAGAATAGATTAAATAATCTTAAATTACTTCCAATAGTTATGACCTTCTGAAAACAATTGCATTTTCACAGATAGTATGACCTCACAACTATTTTATCATAATCTCACAGAAATAAAACAAATTAATATTTAAAACAAATCAAACGGCCTGATCTTAGGCAGGAAAATAAGGTGTCTTTTTTCAGATTGCTAACAAATAAATTATTGAATAAATTGAAAATAAAGAGTACCACAAGGCATAAAAATCTTTATTTTTATTTTTTATACTAGGATCTAAGGTTGAGAGAGAAACTGTGAATTGGATTTTTAAATTATTTTTTTAAATTTGAGAATACATTCGTTTCTCCACGTTCCAGTGTTTTACATGGTATCCTGTGAAAGCTGGAATCAGCTCTTGTCCTGGAATTTGTCTTGTTAGGGTGTGTGTGTATGTATGTGGTTGATGAGTGCTTTTGTATTGTTGCAGTGATCTGATCACCCCACAGGTATATTCCAACAGCTCTGTAGAAACGAGTTAGACAGGCCTGTTGCCCTATAACAGTCTGTTAAGGAAAGGACTATATACACCGTTCAACCATTTTAAGATTCAGTGAGAACTTCGGAGAATGCTTTTGAGTTTTCCAAATACCTTTAACCATAAGAATCTTAATTCCAAGACTTTAACAGATGAATAAGCCAGAATGTGTTTCTGGTTGGCTGCTCAGTCAGGGTGTGTGTATGAGAAATCTGGCCCTTGGATCAGTCTGTCTGTGATAACATTTATCCTTGATTTGATAAGTATTCTTCATAACATTTTTCTGTCTGTCTTCTTACAAGTTGACATATGATGATGTTGTGCGGTTTCCTTATGGTGTCTTGATCACAGAAGTGCGAGTCATTCCCCCTGGCATCAAAGCACACAGCAACTTGCCTGACAGCAGAGCATTTGGGTGAGAAAACACTCCACACACACACTCAGTGTCTTGTCTAAAAGTACAGTGAGAAATCAGATGGTCTCTAAAGAATCACACCACTACTACTGTATCCCTCTACATAGGCACTGCTTATTGGTATGTGCCGTCCACATTATATGACCATTCTTGGGTTACGATGGTTCACTGGTTTAGGGCTACAGCAAACGATTATTTTGATAATCGGTTAATCTAATGATTAATAGACTAATCATCGATTATTTCACTTATTAATCAATAGAATTTGATCGATTATTCAGCTCTTGCAATTAGTTAAAATACTGTTATACATAACAAATAAATAAAAGATAGTCTAATCACTTCAGCTTTGGTAAATAATATTATGTTATTACAATTATTATACAATTAATTTATACAAATAAATATATTTGACACACAACATGAGATGACATGAGAGAAACCTTCTTATTTACCATTTAATTACTAAATGAAAATTAACTAAATGACACCTCATTCTGCGTAACATCTCCTTTCGTAAGTATATAATATGGATAAGAAACAAAATAAAGGTAAGCGATTAGATGTTTTATTTTTGGATAAACTATTTTATTCACAATATACACTACCAGTCATTTTTTAACAGTAAAATTGTTTTTAAAAGTATCTTCTGCTCATCAAGCCTGCATGTATTTGATCCAAAGTACAGCAAAACAGTAAAATTTTGAAAGATTTTTTACTATTTAAAATAATTCTTTATTTGAATATATTTTAAAATGTAATTTATTCCTGTGATTTCAAGGGTGAATTTTTATCATCATTTCTCCAGTCACATGATCCTTCAGAAATCTTTCTAATATACTGAATTGCTGCTCCAAAAAACATTTATTATTATTATTATTATGTTAAAAAAACTGAATATAATTTTTTCATGTTTCTTTGATGATAGAAAGTTCAGAAAATCAGCATTTATCTGAAATAGAAATCTTTTGTAACATTTTAAATGTCTTTGTCAATTTAAAGCATCCTTGCTAAATACAATTATTACTTTCTACAATAACCCCCCCTCCACCCAAAAAAAAAAAAAAAGATATTTACAAAAGCTTTTTATTTCAGATAAATTCTGATCTCTGGATCTTTATATTCATCAAAGAATCCTGAAAGAAAATGTACTCAACTGTTTTAAATATTGATAATAATAATAATAATAATAATAATAATAATCAATGTTTCTTGAGCAGCAAATCAGCATATTAGAATCATTTTTGAAGGATCATGTGACAGTGAAGAAAAATTGGATTTGATCACAAGAATAAATTACATTTTAAAATATGTTCAAATAGAAAGCAGTTATTTTACATTGTAAAAATATTGCACATTTTGCATAAAATAAATGCAGGCTTGGTGAGCAGAAGAGACGTCTTGTTAAAAAAAAAAAAAACATTCAAAAACTTTTGACTGGTAGAGTAATCTCTCCTTACTGGGTTATGATGATCAAAACAGTCCTGAGCTAGATTAAGCTTTGATCTCTGCAAACCAAACTATCACTTTAATCAAATATTTAATAATAATGTTTAATACCGTAAAGCTGCTTGATTTAAGGTATTGCATAAAATACTATAGACGTGACGTGAATGCTTTACTGAGCACCTCCTTTTACTCGTGCAAACATCCCCATCGGTGTAATAAGATGCATTTTTAACTGCTGCTTTCACACTGCTGTGATTGTTTTGTTGTTCTTGTTGCTTATTTCGTTATTGAGAGGAAAGCTCTCGTCATATATTTTCATATCCAAACGGCCATTCGGTTCGGCTCGGGGTGCGTTTCTCTGAACAGTGCTGAGCGCTGTATCTCTTCTTCTCTTGAATTGCATCGAGAAGGGCTGAATTACACTGGTCAAACCGCATTATTGCAGGCTCCAAATTAGGTCAAATTAAATCAAACGAGTACTCGACAACAACGATATTTGTCGACAATTTTTATTGTCGATAATGTCGACTAATCGTTTCAGCCCTACTGGTCATCCAACAGCCATCTAGTCATTTAGAGAAGGCGGCTTTTTATTTCTAGAACTTTACCTTTTTTAGTGCTAACATGATGAATTTAGAGGCAACTTACCGAAAGGATTTTTTTTATGCTGACATGCTGTTTTCAGAATTCTTTGAACAGAATTATTTTGAGTTAAAAATCTTTTATAACATTATTAATGTCTTCACTGTCACTTTTAAACTATTTAATGCATCCTTGTGGAGTAAAAGTATTAATTTCTTTCAAACAAAAAAACTTTTCAAACTGTAGTGTATATATCACATTCATATGCGCATCCCTAAGTTTCATATATATTTTATGACCGTTAACAGCACTTCTACCATGTTTACAATGTGTACAAACTGTTCCAGTGCTACTTTAGGTCACAATAGGACATGAGTAATACTGTGGTATCCTTAGAAGTGAAGTGGCTGGAGGACATTTGAGGAAATTGGGAAAGGTTTCTGTGGTCGCTTTTGTTCCTCCTTTAAAAGCTGATCCACCACACCCCCTATTCTCTGACCACTCTCAGCTTTTCCCATGATCTCATCCCTCATCCTTCTTGTCTCCATACCTGTTCAGAGAACAATGAGAGAAAAGGGAAGTTTGTTTTTATAGGACAGACCATATAAAACTATTTTTAATTCTAACCTTTTAAAAGGATCATGTTGAATATGTAATAACTGAAAAAGAGGGATATTTAAAATGATTCCCGCAGGCTAACCGATTTATAGGAAGTTTGATTGGATCAAAAGTGGCTGCTGCTGATGGCAAATAGGGGTTTCATGTCTGAGTTTTGACGGTTACAATGCCCCTTCCTGTGTATCTTCAGGGAAACGGCCCCTCACGCAGTCCAGTTAGACCTGTTCTTCAACAATGTGTCCAAACCCAACGCTGCGGTGTTTGACAGGCTGGGCAGGTACTAAATAAACTCAAACATACACACACACATGCATGCACACACGCATGCACACCTGTGTTGGACATGCTCAACTAGAAATACAGTACACTGTCTCACAAATCTATAGCTGAAAGATGCATGTAGTCTTTTAAATGTTTAAATCACTAATGATGGTGTTTGTTTCACACTAGCCTCGAGTACGATGAGAACAAATCAATCATCTTCAGGCCTAATGGGAAGGTAAGAGACCCCTTTGTTTCAGCCCAGCATCATATTTCGGTTTAAAGCTCACACATGTGCACCAATATGTTTGTGGTTTCTCCAAAACTGCTGACAGCAGCTTTCCTCAGCTCTATGAAAACTTGAAAAGCATTTTCCCAAATCCACAATGTATTTGCACATGCCTCTGCAATGAATAAAGCTGTTAGCTCCTGCACTCACGTGACTTGTAAACAAATCAGCCTTCATTTGTTTTGGACTGAGTGAGTTTTTTGCTAATCTCTTCTAGAGTCTCAGGCTATGTCCTAATTTTCATTTTGTCTTTGTGTTATTGAAGATAAATGCAGATGGTTTGGTCCTGCATGGATGGTACACATGCCTGACGTTGGCAGTGTATGGCACAGCCGAGCGCCCCCATAGTCACGAGCAGGACTCTCCGCCACCTCCTCCTCCCCCGCTGCCCCACTGGGATCCAAGAGGGGCATTTAGCCTGGTCAGCAAAACATTATATACACAAATATATAATGTTATGTTGTTATGTGAAACATTAAATGTGAGTGTGTCAATCTATTGCAGAGTGGGAGAATGAAGAACAGTATAATGGCAGCCCACCCAGACCACAACCCAGAGGTCCACAGACCCCACCAGGACCACCACCTCCAGACGATGATGACGAGGAGGCACTACCTGCACCTGGTCAATGTATGTCTATGTGGAAAATATTAAGTATTATATAAGGGAGTGAGCAGGAGTTCTTCTTATTTAATATAAAAAAAACATATTCAAATATTATTAGTATAATAATTTGAGAGAAATTAAAAATTGTAATTTTCAGAGAAACTTATTTCTTTTTCACAATATTTCCAGGTTTAAATAATTATAGTTTTAAAATGTGGACTCAACTATATATTATTTAGCATTATTATTTATTATTATTATTATTATTATTAGATTTATAATTGCATTTCTTCAGCTGAACAAGTAGTTCTAAGCACTGAGCTTTGGTGTATTGTTTGTGCTTTAGGTCTAGTAAAGATGGAGAACACAGAACAAGGCGATGATTACCTGGATCCTGTCTCACCTGAGCGAGGGTCTCTTCCTGCTGGAGAGAATTATGATTATGGTCCGGCTGATGATGAGGATGATGAAGGTGTGCAGTCCGAGGGAAGCGAGGGGGATGAAGAGGGAGAAGGTGAGTAGTTGCAGTGCTGTGAGGGAATATAAACCAGGTGCTCTGGGGGAAAATTATATATATATATATATATAATATATATATATATATATGAATATATGAATATATATATATATATATATATATATATATATATATATATATATATATATATATATATATATATTCATATATATATATATATTCATATATATATATATATATTCATATATATATATATATATTCATATATATATATATATATATTCATATATATATATATATATATATTCATATATATATATATATATATATTCATATATATATATATATATATATTCATATATATATATATATATATATTCATATATATTCATATATATATATATTCATATATATTCATATATATATATATTCATATATATATATATATATATATATATTATATATATATATATATATTCATAAAGGGTAAACAATTGCCAATTGCAAATATTGGCCCTTAATGAAAAGAGAAAATACATTTTTCAAAATACATTCAAAATAACCAATTTAGTCTTGTTTATACTCTGATTTACTAAGACGCCCAACTTAATTAAACATTTCAACAGAGTTTGAGGTCAAGACTGAACTTGCTAGATTTGCTGAGCCAGTAACAATGCCTTAGATGTTCTGTTTTCTGTGTGTGAAGTGTTCTGTTTTTATATGCAGGTGATGATGGATGTGAGCAGATATCCAGTGACGAGGAGGATTTGGAGAGTGGGGCTTTCAAGCTGCCTGCCTTTGACCTGGACTATACACCCGAGGATCTTGCATCACTACCGACCGTTCAGTATGATCCATACGAGTGTGAACCCTGACCCCTCCAGCACTTCACGCCTCCACACATCACACGCTATGAGGCGGAGCTAAAACACCTTAAAACAGTAGACTTCCTGGACTCAAGCTCCGTGTGGGCGGAGTCTGCAGCTAAACTCTCAGAACTGCTGGAGGCCTGGGGATAGGGGCAGGGGGTACAGCGAGGGGCAGGCTGGGTAACTGCCTTTGAGGAGATCCCTGCCTTTCTACTAAAAGGGATGAACTTCCTTTCTATTAAGGACCCTCATGGGCTTAGCAAGAAGTTGAAGCAGCTGGTCGATTGGAGCTGTGAAACTCTTAATTTGGACTTTGCCCTGGCACAGCCCATAGCGTTGAACTTACGCCAGCTCAAAGCTGGAACCAAACTGTGGTGCCCAGGCTGTGCAGAATCTGCTGGAGAAAGGGATCGTTGTCAGCCTCCTTAGTTTGCTGTTTGCAGAACACGTTTCATCCACTCTGAAACTCAACGTGCTGCACTCCCTCGACAGTATCATCAGTGAACCACAGGGTATTGAGGTCCTGCTCAGAGACCATCACCATGACAATGATGGAAAGAGTGGGTTATCAGGATCTGCTGGATTTGTTTCAGGACCAGACGGCAGGCGCAGCCATTTTACATAAGGCATTTTTACGAGGTTTTGACTGACCTGCAGAGGACAGCCAGCATTTGGGCTGAATGCCATCCCACAGTGGGGGAGGTTGGTGAGCGAGAGGGTAGTGAGAGAGAAAAAGAAAGCACTGAGAGGGAAGGTAATGAGAGAGAGAGAGGGAAACCCAGGAGTTAGAGCGGGAAAGCCCAATTGACATTGATACTTTGCTGGAATCTGCCTCTTTGTCAGAAGGTGACCTGGAAAGGCTGCAAGGTCTCCTGGAGGAAGTGCTCCACCTGCTGGAGACAGCACCTGACTGTATGGTACAGCCTCCTGGGAAAGCTTTTCCCACCAGTGCCCGGATCACTGGGCCACCAGAACGCGATGATCCCTATCCAACATTGTACAGGTCAGGACCATATGGCTACAAAACTGATGCCTTGATTATTTGTGATGAAAATTTGTGGTTTCTTTTATTTATGATCAATATTAATTAATATTTAGTATAAATATAAAAAAATTTAATGTATCAGTTGTCAGTGTGGGGACTCAACTATATTATTTACCCTTTTTGTTCAAATATTTAGCATCTCTTTAATTACTGCATTTTATTAATTGTTTCACAGATACATGCATGCTTGTCACCTTCTGGAATCCCTGGCAGTTGTCCTGTCGTATCCAGCTACATGTGCCAACATCGGACCCTCAAGGCTGTCAGAGAACTGATGCGTTTCCTGTCACAGTCTCAGCAGGGCCTTCTCTTCCTCCTTAGCCAACACGAAATCACCACGCTACGTCTCCTGACACCCCTTACTCACCTGACTCCACCCTCTCACTTGGCTCCGCTGATGCCCCTTTCAGAGGGTGAGGGTGAAAATACTGCTGCCAGTGGAGAGGGTTCAATGGACGATGGTTTTTGGGTGTGGCTTATGCAGACTCTACATGCACTACAGGGTGTTGCTGAGCTGAACGGGGCAGAGCTTGAAGATGGCGATAATCCAGATGTTTTGGCAACCCTTCATAGTCTGTATCTCATTAGGTTTAGCAGCACAGGCTGAAATGCTGTCGCACATGCTTTTAGCTTGGATAATAACCTCAGCTGTCTGGTCAACCTGGTAGAGTTCCATGCCAAAGAGGGCCAAGGGTGAGAATATGCTAATACACCTGTTGTACATAAACAGGGTTTTAAAAATGTCTGTCAGACAGTATATTTAGACAATCTAATGACAAATAAAAATATAATAGAATTTGTGTAGAATGTTTCTTGACACAATGTAGATAGGATGTTAGTAAATGCAAATTGGCCAAATATAGAACCTTGGGGCACTCCATAGTCTTTTTCATTTAAATGTACTATATCTTCTTAAATGATTTGTTCTCTCTCTCTCTCTCGTTCTCTTGTGGACTTCCTCTCACTCTCTCTTACAGGGAAGGAAAAGCAAGGAAGTCTGTTACATATAACTATGCCTGTATGCTTGTACTGCTGGTGATTCAGACGTCAGGTGATGTCCAGATGATGGAGCACTATGCTGCTCCATTACTTAATGTTTGCAAAGCTGATGAAAACAATGTCAAGCTTCAAGGTTAGCCTACTATTATTTTGCAGCTCACCAAACACTTAAATCTCAGCGAAACCACCAGTCCTATGATCTATTAAGAAGCCTTTTTTTTCCAAGGCCTTAAAAGCCATTTTATATTTTTTGTTAATGAAAGTGCTTTCACATCTAACCTCCTATGATTAAATGTGTTTTTCAGAGCTGTCTTAAGTGGTTGGAGCCACTTGAAAAATAGCATTTTGATATCAGTGGCATTCCTAAGCTTATTGACTGGATAAAGCAGGTGAGGTTATCAACCACATAACCAAATTTTAGAGGGTTTAAGATTACAGAAGATAAGTTACAACAGGTATGCCTTTTGTGTTGGGTATTGATCAAGACATTAGGGCACTGATGGTTCAAGTTTCAACAAGAATAAGGACACACTTTGATGATCTCTTACAGTTAGCTATAAAACAAAACACTCATATGCTCAAATGCCAAGGATTGAGATTTGCCTTAGGTGCTTTCAGGACCTCAGTACAAAGCCTATACACAGAAGCAAATGAAACCACTCTTCGGTTCAGACACTTGAAATTATTACTTCAAAATGAATTTTTACACAATCCATCTTATAATTCCATCTTTTCCCCACAATGCATCTATATGAAGCCAGACCTAGCTATATTAGACCCTATGGAATGCACATCAGACCACATTTAGAAAATTTGACTTCCTGAATCTCCTTGGAGTATGGAATAGTTATATATCAGTTTGGTTAATTTAAAGAATCTTTTTTAGAATTTTATGTGTGGTACTTTGATTTTTATAATTGGTTTTATTGATTTTTATTGTATTTTGTATTTTATACAACTATATTGTTTACCTAGTTTTTAATATTTGTCGTGAAATAGCCTGTGAAGTTGATGTGGCAATAAACTTAAACTAAACTGTATGCTCAAATGCCATAGGATTGGGTCACACCTTGATAAAGACATCATGTATTATTATGGGTGTTGCATCTAAGTTTTGCTGTTTCCTTTGTCAGAATCTGGAGAACTTGATGACAGCAGATGGGGTGGGTCTTGTAACTGCTCTCATACTATAAGCCTTACGTTTTAACTTTGCTATCTATCATTTAGGCTTTGCAGTATAAATGCACCTAACTTTTCTCACTGTATATTATATTGTTAAAATTAGTCCAACTTAAATATTCACAAAATATTTTTTTTTCTTTATTTCTTGCTTAATTTATTTCTCGTTTATGTATTTATTTACTATAAATATAAAAGCTGTAATTTATGTTTTGAGAAATACTTAAAACTATTTTAAAATGTAAATTTTTTTTTAAGTGAATGTAAAGTTCAATAGCAAATAGTTTCAATTAGGACTGTTATCGACTGCTAAAAAACTTTGATTATTGATTATTACCAATAAAAAATTAGGTTGTGTGTCCTGACTAGGGTTGGGTACCGAAACCCGGTACCAAAATGGCACCAGTACCTATGGAACCGGTATGCACTGAACCGAATAAGAACGCAGATTTTGGTGCCTCTTAAATGCCTCATTTAAGTTCATTTTTTTTCCTCATTAATGTACACACAGCACCCCATATTGACAGAAAAACACAGAATTGTTGACATTTTTGCACATTTATTAAAAAAGAAAAACTGAAATATCACATGGTCCTAAGTATTCAGACCCTTTGCTCAGAATATAGTAGAAGCGCCCTTTTGATCTAATACAGCCATGAGTCTTTTTGGGAAAGATGCAACAAGTTTTTCACACCTGGATTTGGGGATCCTCTGCCATTCCTCCTTGCAGATCCTCTCCAGTTCTGTCAGGTTGGATGGTAAACATTGGTGGACAGCCATTTTTAGGTCTTTCCAGAGATGCTTAATTGGGTTTAAGTCAGGGCTCTGGCTGGGCCATTCAAGAACAGTCACAGAGTTGTTGTGAAGCCACTCCTTCGTTATTTTAGACGTGTGCTTAGGGTCATTGTCTTGTTGGAAGGTGAACTTTCGGCCCAGTCGAGGTCCTGAGCACTCTGGAGAAGGTTTACGTCCAGGATATCCCTGTACTTGGCTGCATTCATCTTTCCCTCGATTGCAAGTCGTCCTGTCCCTGCAGCTGAAAAACACCCCCACAGCATGATGCTGCCACCACCATGCTGCACTGTTGGGACTGTATTGGACAGGTAATGAGCAGTGCCTAGTTTTCTCCACACATACCGCTTCGAATTAAGGCCAAAAAGTTCTATCTTGGTCTCATCAGACCAGAGAATCTTAATTCTCACCATCTTGGAGTCCTTCAGGTGTTTTTTTTTTTTTTTTAGCAAACTCCATGGGGGCTTTCATGTGTCTTGCACTGAGGAGAGGCTTCCGTCGGGCCACTCTGCCATAAAGCCCCGACTGGTGGAGTGCTGCAGTGATGGTTGACTTGCTACAACTTTCTCCCATCTCCCGACTGCATCTCTGGAGCTCAGCCACAGTGATCTTTGGGTTCTTCTTTACCTCTCTCACCAAGGCTCTTCTCCCCCGATAGCTCAGTTTAGCCAGATGGCCAGCACTAAGAAGGGTTCTGGTCATCTTCCATTTGAGGATTATGGAGGCCACTGTGCTCTTAGGAACCTTAAATGCAGCAGAAATGTTTTCGTAACCTTGGTCAGATCTGTGCCTTGCCACAATTCTGTCTCTGGATGGCTGGAAACAGCTGGTCTCTGATGTTGAAGGAAGTGCTGAACTCTATTCTGGCTGCTCCAGAGAACATCTACAGCAGCCTTGGTCTGCTATCAGAACTTGCAAGACGTCGGGGTTGCGATAAACACACGAAAGTTGTGGAGTGTGTGCTTTCATGCACAGGCTCGAGTATTACAGGAAGTGCTGAGGTGTTTGTGTGTGTCAGCAGCTGTCCGCCGCTACTCTCCATGCTCCGCCGCGTGTGCATACAGCTCTGTGATCTTGCTGCGCCCACTGCGACTCTGGTTATGAGGACATTGCTGGAGCAGCTGCAGAAGGACCTGCAACAGTAAGACACATTCATCACATTAAGGACAATTTGTTCATAGCTTGTGGATTTGTTTTCATAAGATATCAAAAACAATTATAAATTTATATTTATACACATGAACACACACATATGTGCAGTGATGGATTGCTGCCACACATTATTTTTTCCACATATTTTTTCGTCATGGCGAGATGTCATTAAAAGGACATCTTTTTCTAGTTAAAACAAATTTTTTTCGCAGTAATAAGATATGTCGGTCAAATGACAATTATCTCATTAAAATGGCATTTTCTCATAATAAAGAGATATTTATGTCATTGAAAGTTTTTTTTTCATTAAAATTTCTTTTTTTTCTCGTTATAATGTCAAAGTCATAAAAAACATGTTTTTCCCTTTATAGAAGATATTATACATTGTTACATATGAAGCAAGCAAATCTTTTTATACACAAAAAAAAATGAAAAATCAAGCTTAATTTTCATTTTTTTTTCGGTTCCCAAACAAAATGAAATAATAATAATAGTATTAATTAAACCGTTTGTCATTTCTCTTTTTAAGTAGAAAATTAAATGACAAGAAATGTTTGTATTGCTTGGTGTTAAAGCAAAGTCATTAACAATAAATGTTCCAAGCCCAGAGTCAATTATTCAAAAATAACTGGTTTGATCTGATCATCTTAAATTTGATTGGATATTAATTCTACATGCTGCTATAATAAAAACAATAGCATTAAAATACATTTAAAACAGTGTAGGCTATTTCTGTTAGCTCTCCTGCAGTAACATCAGTAGCGTGCAGATCCTCATTTATCTCAGGACTGTGGCGACACCAGCAGTGCGGACAATCGCCTCACTCTCATAATGTAACAATATTTTCTATAATGGAGAAACATGTAGTTTTTATGACGTCATTACGAGAAAAAAAAAGTCTAGAAAATGTCATTTTTTTTAACGAGAAAAGGATGTCGTTATAATGAAATAACATTTTGTTATTACAACATAATTGAGTGGAAAGAATATTTGTGACAGCACACATAACATTTAAGCATTTATTAAAATATGTATACTGATTTTTTACGTACACACATTTCTAATATAATTGATAATTTTAAATACAATTATTTGTAGTTTATATTTGAATAGAATTGCTTAAATGAAGTATTCTATTATATTTTAAGTTATATTATGTAAAATAAATCTCAGAAGTCCTAAAAAAATATTATACAATTAAAAATAATAAACTAGGAATTGTAATTCAAAAATGTGGCCTCTTGTTGGAAGACTCTTGCTTTTGGCTTCAATTGGGGGATTTTTAGCTATATGCAGTCAATTAGGATGAAATTAAATGACCAACATATAATTCAATAAAAAAAAAAAATCTGTTGATTAGGTGTAATAATAATGGATTAAGCCTAAATACCTAATAAGCCAAAAAAAAAACCCATTTAAGTGTGTTAGTTGACTGGTGTGTATATTCCAGATAGCTCAAATGGACTGTTTGTTGTGTATTTAGGGAGGCGGCTGGCTCACGCTTTAATGTTACTAGCTCTCCTCGACTTGCTGGCTTCTCAGCGGTCTTGCAAATCAGCCATGTTGGCTCTACTGGGTGGACCTGCACGCAATGAGGGCCGGAGTGATGGGAAAGTGGAGGACGAACTGTCAGACCTTTTTACCCTGGTTGGTTGCCATGCTTGTCCTACCTGCAGACGCTGCACTGTCAGCACAGCAGAACCTTGAATTGACAGCTTCCATCCTTCAGTCACTATGTGACCAGGATGTGTCACTGGTTGTGAGCGGCTCGGGTGAAGCTTCTGTGTCTGAGGCAGAGCAGCTGGCCAACGCGCTGCCAACCAGAGACATGATGACGTGCATATGTGACGGGATACTGGAAGTGTTGGGAAATACACACAACAGTTACACACTCCAGCTCACATGTCTGCGAACCATGATGTTTCTCACTGAGCACGACTACGGTCTCTATCACCTGAAAAGGTATCACAATGCGTTTGATGGCATCTTTGCTTATTTACGGGTGCACAATGTATTTTTTACATTTGCATAAAATTATTTTGTAACAGTTAAATTTAATCTTTTTAAATCCTCTATTTTTACATTTGATTAAAATTAATTTTAACACATTTAAATGTAATCTTTTTTTTATTTTTAATCTCTTAATAAATATCAATTTTATTATACTTATAATATTAAGGCCTAAATTCACTTAAAATAAATGTAGTTTATTTTTTAGTGTTTTATTTTTTATTTAGATAAAATAGTATAGGGATTTCTCTCTATTGGTTAATCTGGATGTTTCAATAATTATCGGAGCATCCCTACCCTTCTTTACAGCAAAATTAAAGATGGTGTAAAATGTTTTTGTGTGTAATATTTATGGTTAATTCTCTTGTTTGTGTTCTCTCTGAAGAGAAACAGCTCGGCCATTTCCTCTCTGATCCGCAGGGAAACCATGCCCTTTAACAAAGAGATAACTGAGCTCCTTTCAGCCCTTTTCGACTTTTTGAGAGAGATTGTGAACGGTGAAACTATGGTAGGTGGACAACAGAATCCATATGTTTGTTTGTGCTAGTATGAAATGCTAATACATATTCTTTATGCTACATAGGATGAATACATAGACAGTCGCTCTTTGGCTCTTAGTGTAAGTGACCTGAAGCAGCTGCTGCAGTGGAGGGAGGACTTACACATTATGGTACATGTGGCAGCTTAGGTTATATATCATAATTAAGCTGTGCCCTATAGCCTGGAAGAAGGGAGTTTCACATATTAATCTTGTCCTTCTCTCTTTTTCCTCATTTGTGCAGAAGCTCTGTAAAGAGGATGCGTCTTTAGAGACTCTGCTCAAGAATGCGGCTAATGCAGAGCCTGAAACTGAGCCCACTCTACCTGCTCCAACGCCTCTCTAGACACCGTTCAACCACAGGCAGTACAGACTAGAGGTCTGCAAGCCCGTCCAGTCCTGATGGGGCCAATATTTTTTTTTTTTTTTTTTTTTTACAGATTGGACTCAGGCTCTTTTAGCTAATCTCATTTCATTGTGCCCATATATGCGCAGAGCACACACAGGCTACTGTATGAAATATTGTTACACATAAGTTGGAGTGTAGGGAGTTACTAAAAGTTCCCAATGCTTCGGGAAAAGCTGCATTTTGGAAGAGATTTGATTTGATAACCACGGCAAACAGTGAGTCAACTGTTCATGTGCAGTGCAAAAAATTCACGCAATAGGCTAAAGTGTGCCGAAAAGTACCAGCAAAAGTAATTAACTACCATGTATGTGACGGGGGAAATATTGAGATATTTGAATTATTTATTATTAACTTAAAAGTTTTCTCCTCATTGACCTCGCCTTTAGAGAGAAATGCATATTTACTATTTAATAAAATCTGTTAAAAGAGTTTTTAATTTGAATTAGTAGTCATTTTAAGCTTTCAATAGATATATTTAGCAAGTCTGTGAGGCAAGTATTCGCTGAGTTTCGCTCCATCATTGTGAAGCGCTCCTGGCTGAAATTGCAGAAAGCGCATCCTGTAGGCCTATGTATCCCTTATTTTATAAAAGCACAACGTTTTGTTGATATTATGAGTGCACACAAATAAAAGTAGTTCCGAATTATGTATACTCTTCTTACCTTTATGAGCAAAAATGACGGCACCACCATGTCCTGTAAAGCACGCTTTAGCTCTCCACAAAAACGATTAGATATGCATCTAATAGCGAAAATATATATTGGTTAAACATTTAAACGAACATTGTGATATGCTTTAACTGTTTTATATCTGTAGATTTTATTGTAGGAAAGTCGTGATGATTTGAGAAGGCTAAATTGATCAAACATAGGCTCACTTTCTGCCGCTGGCCGCTTGGTCGTTACTTAAAAAAAAAACTCCAAACATTTTTCTTTATTTGAAGTTCATGCAGGGCTCTAGTATAGACACGGAAAGCAATTATGTGTGTGACCGGGATTTTGTAGTTTACTAAAACGGTAAAAAAATTATTACTTGAAATAAACTTAAGTAAAATAAATATATAAAAAAAGGTTATCTACTTTCAGGACAGTTTATGTACTCTTGGATGTCCTGGATGAGCAGTTAAAGGCCCTGTGGTTCTCTCCATTCCAGTCAGATTAGATGGAGACAGATGTTGACATATTGAGACGCCTGTTTGCAGGAACAATAAACGTATTTGTGATTGAAATATATGATCAAACAACTGGAGAGCTACGTTAACATGTTTTAAGGTAACACATTTTTGTTTACAGAAGTTTTAGAATCATTATTCATTATGTACATTTTGTTGAGTCTGGATTATAAATGAATTATAAAAGTATTAATTGCTTATGTTACGTGTAGTGGTTAATTTGAGAATTATTAATGTATGTGTTGCAGGTGAAAGTAGACCTAGTTGCACTGGCCCATTAGTGTTGTCCAGACTTGGACCTGAAGACAGAGGTAGAACGTTCGTTCCTCAGTGAACCCTCTTCCCCAGGACACAGCAAACCACCCAAAGGCTTCAGACTGGGCAAACACAAACACGAGACCTTCATCACGTCCAGGTAAACAATGTGTTGCACCATTCTAGTCAGAGATTACTACTTTACCTTGAATGTATATAGCAGTGGAGCCTGCGAAACGAGCTCATTTCATGGCAGCCCCTCGGGGTCGGGGGCGAGGTGCGTTTGGCCAGCTCTCTCGACCGCATGACATTTTCCGTCAGCGCAAGCAGAACACCAGTCGGCCTCCTTGCATGCATGTAGATGATTTCCTTGCTGCAGAATTCAAGGACGTGGGTCAGCCCACAGGCCTAGCCCCGCCCAAACACCCACCAAAAGGAGGAGGAGCCAAGCCACTGACTAGAGGCTTGTGTACTGGAGGAACTAGAGGGAGGGGCTTCCAGAGTCACACCCGCTTCTTCACTCCACCAGCCCCAATAATGTTCTGCTTGCTGGTACACATATATGTTTGACTTAGCACATATATAGTCCATACTTCTTCTTTATATGGCTGATAGAATCCATGACACATTATTTAAAATAGTTTGTTTGTTTTAGGTAACTACCCATAAAATATATATATATATATATATATATATATATCTCATATTGGTCACCGCTATCTTAAACTCAAGTGGTTTATATACAATTATTTATATAAATGTAAAAATATGTGTGATGTTAATTTTATATTTATATATATATATATATATATATATATATATATATATATATATATATATATATATATATTTATATATATATTTATATATATATATATATATATATATATTTATATATATATATATATATATATTTATATATATATATATATATATATTTATATATATATATATATATATATTTATATATATATATATATATATATATTTATATATATATATATATTTATATATATATTTATATATATATATATATTTATATATATATATATATTTATATATATATATATATTTATATATATATATATATATATATATATATTTATATATATATATATATATATATTTATATATATATTTATATATATATATTTATATATATATTTATATATATATATATATATATATATTTATATATATATATATATATATATTTATATATATATATATATATATATTTATATATATATATATATATTTATATATATATATATATATATATATATATATATATATATATATATATATATATATATATATATATATAATAGTAATAATTGTATTTTTTAAATGTAACAATAATAATAATAATACCATATCTTTAGACATCCCCTATTAAAAAAAATCATAATGGTCAATCCTTATTTTAAACTCAGGTGATATATTATAAATATTTATGTAAAGTAAAACATTAGGTGATTGTGCCACCTGCTGGATGTATCCCTCGGTGATGACTTTTTTTCTCAACATTAAAGGCAAGAAATGGCCTCTTTAATGAATTAAATTTTTAAAAAGGTCTGTAGCTCACCCTGCATCTGTGTCAAACAGTTCCCGACCCTTCTGTCTGAACTCTTCAGGTGCTTACCGACTGGCTCCTCGGGACAGAGCCACCAGAGGCAGAAGGACGGGCCTGTCCTGGCTGAGTGGTGGTGGAGTTAGTGTAGGAGGAGTAATAAGTGGATGTGGTTAAGAGAAATTCAACAGTGGTGGGAGCGGAGGCAGACGGGGCTGACACGTCCGCTCATTCACTCGCTAAACACTGCCTTGAGCAAAGCAGACTCAGCCGTCAGGCTCTGAAGGACCAATCAGGATGTGGATCTGCTGTATTCGTTTCAACCATCGGCTGATATCATTGTGTATATCATTGTCGTGTTTCTAATTTTTTAAATGTTAAATAAGATTAAATTCTCGAGAGTATATGTTTGAGTGTATTTTTATGTAGAAATCCACAATGTACCTTGTCAAAAACTGTTTTAATATCAATGGATATAGCAGAATGCATCTCTTTGGATCTTTCAAATGGAAAAATTAGCCTCTAAAAACTTTGTAAAAAACGCCTTGTTTTACTACACAATTTGCTTAAATCAAAGAACATAGCCAATCTCATATCAATTATTCAGTTTACCCAGAGGAACAACAATAATGGGACTTCATTCAGATGATTAGTTCCAGGTAGTGGTTTTCTATTTGTATAATGTGACATTCCCTCTTCCTTACTGTTCTGTAGTGAAAAGCAATGTCCTCAGATGACTGTCACCTCTCTATTCTTCCTTTTGATGCAGTCCAAAGCTAGGCTTCTTGAGCTGTGCTTCCTCTGCACCTCAGCAGGGGGCGGTGCTGCTTCAGAGGGCGTGGCTGGTCTGAGCCCCTCCTTTTTTAAAAGTTCAAGAAGCTCTGCCTTCTCAAGCTCCACCCTCTCCAGCTCTTGTCTGCGCGCTCTCTCTGCACCCAGCAGAACACGGACATCTGACATGACGCGGGACAGCTGGCCCTGTGCACACACACACACACTTGTTCATAACTTTCTGCACACGCACACACAAAGCCTGTTGATTTGAAAAGTACCATACCTTCAGTTCGTCCACTTCAATCCTCAGCAGACTCTCCTTCTGCACCATGTGTCGTCTTTGGGAATCCAAGCGAGATTCCATTTCATGCTTCACCTCTTCAACTTTGCAGTTTAATTCTGCCCTATAACAAACACCCACAGGTATTTTTCAGGCTTAAAACCATTTACATGGTGGCAAGTCCGTATGACTTGAGCAGGTCTTTTTACCTGAGCATGTCCAGCTCGGCTCGTAACTCCGACACACAGTTATGTTGGGCCTCCTCTGTGTTTATGATTGTGTATCCACAGCCGCTTGCACAGACTCTACTGCTGTATTCACACACACACAGATGAGCTTCCAGAGAGCGTCTCGACACCTGAACCGGGCAGCCTGAATGCCACCACAAAGAAAACTGAAAATTAAACAACAAAAATAGAGGAAACCCTGGAACACAGCAAATGTTCATGCACTAAGAGCAGATAAAAAGCATATTAAAAGGCAGGGTTGACAGCCCTAGGTAAAATGATTTAGATGAGGATTTGTTGAAAATGTGAGAATTATTTTTGATAGTCTTGGCAGCATCAGTAAGAATGGGTGAAAAAGTACAAATCAATCAGTAATGTTTTGCCATATATGCCAACACTTTACGCCAACAGTATTAATGAATTTCTTTGAGTTTATTGTATAACTAAACTATTTCATGCCCAGCTATTATTGGCAATTCTTTTTAGGAAGGAAACGTAACATTTGTTTAAAAATAAATAAATGTGAAAACTATGCATTTAAACTTAACCTAAATATTAATAAATCTAAATTATAAAAATAATAATAATAATTTAAGTTTGGGGTCAGATTATTTAATCTTGTAATGTTTTATTTTAATATATTTCTAAATGTAATTTGTTCCTGTGATGCCATTACTGCAGTCTTCAATGTCACATGATTCTTCAGAAATCATTCCAAGATTCTGATTCGGTGCTCAAGAAACATTTATTAATTTCAATGTTGAAAACAGCTGTGCTGCTAAATGAAACAGAAATGTGTTGTAAAATTATAAATTATTTTATTGTCATTTTGATCAATTTGATGCATTCATAAACATTTTTTTAATAATAATTACAATTATTATTAAATGACTATTAATTGTTATTAAAACTACATTTAAAAATTAAGTCAAAATATTAAATTATGAATGAATAAACTTTTTTTTTTAAAAATACTATTTGAACAGCCAGTGAAAATTATTGGCACACTAAGTAGAAGGTTTATTGCTGAAGGAAAAGACACACAGCAGTTGCACAACACAAAAAACGTAGAACACCTACCACAATGATAACATAAGTACTCATCACCTGCATATTTATATACAAACAAAGATTTCCAGGGTTAGGGAATGTTGCATTCAGCTTATTAATACTAACACATATGTATTATGCCAAGAATCTGCTTCTGTTAGTTGGCTGACTGAACAGATCAATTGTTTTAACCCTGAAGTAAAGTTTCACCTCATTGGCTGCCTGAGGGGGTCTCTCATTAACAATTAAAGATGTGATCACTCAATGCTGGATGCTGTGGCTACAACACTCATTCATCTGCTGTTACAGCGCTTGTATATGAATGAATGATACTGTAGCTGCTGTGTATAAGACACCTGTTCCCTGCCAAAAAAAAGTTTGGGTACCAAGATATATATATATATATATCTGCTTGTATATGTGTACCTGCATTACTGCAGTTCAGCAAAGCGTAATCACACTGTTCCTCGTGCCGATGAACAGACTCCAGAGCACATATGACCTCACAACCTTGTGGCCGAAACACACACCTCACCTGCAGCTTTGCTAAATCATTCCTCATGTATCTGTAACACACAATACACATGTATTCATGAGTCAATAAAATGAATGCCATTAACGCTAAAGTTATCTTAAGTGATTTTGCGCAAATACAGATGCTTAATACACCTCAGTTACCTGAATAGCGGGCGTAGATGTGTAATGTCTAAAGGCAAGCGGTCCTCTGGACAGTTGTTATGGTGGATGAGCCATCCATGAATACAGGAGCTGCAGAAGGCATGTTCACACGGAGCCTGCAAAGGATCTTCTAACACATCCCGACACACACAGCACAGCAGACCTTCGTTCACATAGCCTACAAAACGTTCTAGATCATAGCCCATCCTAGACACACACACACACACAGAAAACAACACTGAACAAACTGATGTACCTAAAAACTTATATTAACTAAAACGTTCCAACATTACATTAATGTAATGGGGAAAATGGTTAGTTTAACTGAATTGAATTCTAAATAAGATAAGAAGGTCAGAGAATGAATGAGTGGATCCAACAACACAAAAAATACTAAGATTACATATTTTACACATTAATACTTTCTAAATAAATCTCTCTCTCTTTATATATATATATATATATATATATATATAAAAGAATAAATTAATAGATTTTGTGTAAAACTTGAAATTTAACAATAAATATTTTACATAAAAAAAAAATATGTCCACTATTTGTGCACACTAAAAAATACAGCCTATTAAACTTATATTAAGAATATATAAAAAAAATCTTGAATATTATTGAATATTATCTTACACACACACACATATATATATATATATATATATATATATATATATATATATATATATATATAAAAAACAATTTTTTTTTTTTGGAAAAAAAAAAATATTACCTACAATTAAAGCTGCTTCATGGTCATAGCAAGTCACATTATTATAATTAAAACAAAAACTAAATTTAATTTAAATTTAAAATAAAAACTACACAAAAATAAAACCTATGATTACATATTTTATATCTTAAACTTTTAAAAATATAAATTGAAGATAAATATTTTTTCATTAAAGATCTTAAACTTTTAGTACAGAAATGTAATAACAAATATTTATTTTGCATTAAATAGACTTTTTTTTTTTTAAGAAAAAAAAATCATGCAAATTAGATTTAAAATATTTAAGGCCACTGCCTGTGTACACTAAAACATAACGGATTATGTAAACTTAACAGCATAATTTATATAAAATATATATTCTGAAAATTTCTTAAAATATATAAAACAAAATAAACTACCTGGCAGCGTCTGTAGTATCTTGTCTCCCCTGTTCTCTTTCTCTCAGGTGTGCTTGCTGAAGGTGGTCTGCTCAGTTGCCGTAGAAACAGCCAGGTGGCAGCTGTTGGACTGAAACATGAGTGGGTGGGGTTATGAGTGTAGAAGTACACTGGGGATCTGGGGCCAGTTTGCCATCTTCATTTGTGCTAAACCTTAGGAAATAGACTCTACAGCAAGCATGAATTGTAATGAGCCACCTTTTCAATGCAACTCTCTCCTGTACCACGGACGATGTAATGTGTAACAAATTTACAAGAACACAACACACACCTGCTGAAATCCCTTAGGGAAACCCTCTGGGAAACTCTTCTTCATGCTGTGAACAAATGAGACTGAAGCACCTAGCAACCCCACACGCAAATACACTACACACACACACACACACACACACACACACTAGACAAATATCCTACAAAAACTCTAAATTCAAAGAGCAAAATATCTGGTGGTTCTATTGTAAAATTGAACATGGAGAGTTCAGAAATACAAAACTCATATTTAAAATGCCAGTTTGAGAATAAATTACAGATTTTTTTATTTATTTTTTTTATAACTGATACTGATTATTTGTTTCTGGGTCCTATAATTGATATGTATTTAATGTTTTACTTCTGTTTTTTTATATTTCATCTTCATTTCTCAAAACTAAAAACACATTTTTATATCAGCACTAGCAACAATATTTACAATAGGCAAAATAAACTGACAAAGGGTTTTCAAAAGGAGATTTATACTTGAACTGTATAGCAATTACCCACATGAGATGATCAATTAATTTCCACAGAGCTGTAAGTACGTAGATAATGATTAATACTGAAAAAACATAGTGTTAAAACAGATTATCAGTCAATCTCTAGAATAAATGCACGATTGTATTTGCCACCCCATCAATGACATCCTCAAAAAAGTAACAGGTGACCTGTGCAACTGTTCTTGCACCTGTCTGGCCATGTGAGAGTAAATCAACTGATCTCCTCTCGGATGTCAACGTGTGACTGGTGCATTTAATTTGATAATAACACTTTTCTCTACTGTGGCACTCCAGTTTACCCTTTATTGTCATTTGTTGCAGATTCACAGCTGAGGAAACATTGTGTAATTGTGAAAAAAACATTTCTGAAGGAGAGGATGTTTGTTTGTGCTGCTGTTTCTGTGTCTGGACTGATCTCTGTTCTTCATGGCTGTGGTGGGATTAGACAGGATTACGCTTTCCCACACTCTGATTGGATTATTTTCCACACAGCAGCATTGCAGCTTCACTTTCAGACATGCAGCAGTATATAAAACACTTGCACTACACGACCAGACATGCATCTTTGCACATGCAAGAGTTAAAACAGTTACTGAATTTCCATGTGATAATGAAATAAAAATGAAATATTATCAGAGCCAAGCACTATATATTACAAAAATGACTAAAGTTCCCACACACTGACATATATTTAATTTATATTTGACATAAATTATACTTATTACCAGCGAATTAAATATTCTAGACATATTTAGGTTTCACTGGGTGTGGGTAACCTGTACAGTAATAATTAAAAGCAGAAAACAAAAAATGAGAGTGTGCTGCTTGACGGTTAAATATGAATCTGAAGCATGAAGGACAGCAATTGTCTGATTTAATTATGAAATTAATAAAATACATACAAATCAATAAATGGTTTGATGTCAAAGCTATACTTGTTGTACAAAAGCTGTTGGGTCATATTTGATGTATGTAGGAAATAAATCAAGTAAGGGTTAGTAATGTGAAGGTTAAGCACATAGTACTTGCCTGTTTGATAAGTGATGGTTGACAGGGATCAAAATTTTGAGACGCCTCCTGAGTTTGCTTCATTTACTTCTGCTGGATTAGATACAATTTTAGCAGTCAACACTTACTGTCAGGTTTCTTTGACACTCCTCTCTTTACTGTTGATTTCTGCTGCTCTTTAGCTCTTTCGCCCCACCCCCTTTAGGTGACGTAGCTCTTCGACCAATCGCGGTGAATATACGTCACTTCCGCGGCAGACTCAAGAGTGATGTTTTTCGAGGGAGTTTTTGAAAGTAGGAAAAGTGTTTGAAGTACTCGGAAGAAACATATTAAAAGGTAAGCGTTTAACGTGCTATCTGTCTTCTTATGGTATTTTAGATCCAAGTACATCTGGAAAGTTTTTGAAGAATTAGAAGCAGCCAACGAAGCTTACTTTGTTTACCCCGGTTTAGCTAAATTTAGCTAAAGACAGCGAGAGTTGCTTGTTATATGTCATTTGCGTAGAGGCATAGTTTAGCCAAAATGTAGTTTATTTCATTGTTTATCCCATTCCCATCTTCCCAAACTCGTATGAGCAGGTTATTTTGAACGAATTAATGAATATAAAGCCGATTCAGTGTAGTCCGATTCCTGTCCAAATGACTCCGAGTCGGCTCTTTTTGTTGAATCGATAACAGTCACCAACGAACCGCAATTTATTACCGTTATTTATTTATTAAGAACCGTTCATGTATTATTAAGGCTGATGAGACTTCAATCAGTTGTACATATGACAACAAAGAGTAGATTAGTTTAGTTGTGACCCGTGGTATTTTATAAAAAATTAAATATCAATTTTTTGTTTATTTATAATGTATAGTTAGGACTCTAAAAGTGTGTAAATGCACATATTAAATGAATAAGTTGAAATCTAAATTTCTGGTGTTCTATCGGTTATGTTGAGATTTGAAAGTCTCATACACTTTTACAACAAGCTGCTGTGGCAATAAATGCAATCTGAATTTCTTTTTTTTTTGATAAAATTTCTTCTTTAGTTTTATACTTAAGAAAGCAACTTATCCCTTTAATCTGACCTTTGAGGTTTCATGGTTGTCTTACTTTTTTTGTACTTAGCTTGAGTCTTTATTGAGAGGATGCGCAGATCTGGAGCTCCGAGTCAGCTCCGTGGAAATACGGCTAAGAAACCCAGGTTTATGCCACCAGGGCCGGCGAGGACTGATGGACCACCTTTATCTGGTCCCCAACCAGAGCCATCAGTACCGTCAGCAGCACCTACCACATCTGCTTTGGGGAATGTTTTGCTCAATAAGGTCAGAAACAAGAGAATGATTGCAAAGTGGTCATGATGACAAATGTTATATGATGTTTGTGGCTATGTACATAATTTATATGTGAATGATAATATCTTAATGTTCATATTATCTATTCAGTGTGTTAGAACACGTGTCTTCACCAGTATCATGATAATAAGGCCGTTATTCTTTGTTTTTGTCTGACGTAAGGTCCAGAGGTGTTTGAGTAGTGCAGATGCTCCAGCTGTGTCTAATGCTCCAGTGGGCAGTAAAGCTTTAGTCCGGGTCCTGAGTGCTGTTCCTCATGGTGAATGTAAGGAAAACAGCTTCAGGTCACCAGGACCTGACTTTCCAGAACCTGAACAACCAGCAGAAACAGGCACCTGCTCATCACAGCCAAATACATATGCCAGCTGCACAGCTACTGGTAAGATACAGCACTTTCATATTTTGTGTGTGTTATGATTGAAATATCACTTGTTTTTATCTCTCGTTCAATAAATGTCAAACTGATTTTTCAGTCTGGTTAGTGAATAAAGTTAGTGTATAAATAAAATGCTTCTCCTTTGGTAACAAAATTGTAATATCTTAGTAATGCGGTACTTGTAAACATACTTTAAACTTGGACTCGAGGGAGGACTTTTTTTTAAACAGATTTTTAATATGTATATTTTTATTTTATATAAACCTGTGCCCCTCAACGATATAAACACGTTGCTGCAAAGGTGTTCTGTAGTTACAACTCGCCTGTTCTGTCTGTTCTCGTCTGTTTTTAATTTATTATCTCCTTTTATCCTTGTAAAGAACTCTAACACTAGCTTGCTCTATTATCTTTCTATTCTATCTGTTTTCTTTTTATTTATTATATTATTAAAAAAACTATTGCTTAGCATACTGCGTTAAGCTAACTGAGATTTGTTATAGCACTTGTGTATCATTGCTCTTTTGTTGATATTGATTGCTTCCATTGTCCTCATTTGTAAGTTGCTTTGGATAAAAGCGTCTGCTAAATGTATTTGGAAACTGGTAGTTTAACTGTAGGTTTTATAACCTGTCTCTAAATGGCTCCTGTAATTTAACCATAATCCAAAGATCATAACTGATCTGATGAACGTTATCGCAAAACAAACCCTAGACTTGTATTACACCGCTACCTCCCAAATAAATAAATACTGTACATGGAAATGAAATAATGTTTTATGTTTTAATTAGGTTACTATTTAACCTTACTATTCAGGCTTTTAAAAAGACAAAAAGAGAACAAAAGCACAGCTGAGCTATGTAAGAAACATTTTATTTTGATTAGCGGTATAATATGTAGTGTTGCCATGAATGTCGTGACGGACCATTCAGAAATTAAGTATCTCAGAGAGCCGTGTAATAAAGTGACATATTTAACTTAATACAGAGATATATGTCTCGGATTTTTAGTTAAATCTTTTTTTTTTTTGTAAGTATTTTTTGTTATTTGATTAAGGCGTCTGTTTTGTATGGTCTTGCTAACCTTATCACGTTGATACTTTATAATGTCGCACAAATTGCTAAGATTAACTGTAAAAAATTAAGATAAAAAAAAGAGTAAATGCGCTTGGTCACTTAGTTTTAAATGTTTCAGTAAAGCTTTTAGAGAAAAACAGCAAAATGTTAAGAGATTAGTCCGGCTGAATAAACGCATCTCTATTTCCTTTCTTTAACTTCGGCTTTGAGTGAAACTAACCAATCCGAGCTCACGGACCGCTTGATTGACAGGCGCTGTGTGTGTGAGCGTGTTCGTGGCGCGCACAGATTCAAGACAGAGGTGTACTGTACTGCATAATGTGAGTGTGAGCTGTGGTGCATTTGTCAGTCAGACTGGTAAATGTATAGCAACTGGTGTCCGTGAAGCAGTTCTCTCTCACACTGTCTGAACGCACACACATAATGCTGGAGTTGTTCTGGCGCGTCAGTTTAATGTTTCCTCTGGGAGTTCAACACTCGCGCGGACACGCTCCCAGCTGTCAAAACACGGACTTGAATAGATAAACACTATCAAAAACACGCTTTCAGTCTTTTCCCGCTCAAAATTCAATACATGTCGCTGTTTGCAGCGGGATAAAGAGCTCCGCTGTTTTTGTAGTCTAATGAAGTCGGGTTTGTTATGTAGGTCAGGCTAGGCTTAAGCAGCTTTACTGAACCTGCGTCAGCTTAAGCTAAAAGGAATTCCAACAAAGCCCTCCCCGGGTAGGCGTGGGCCTAATCGAGGCTGGCCTAGTTAAGCCTGATTCTTTTTTTTATGTCTGTGTGCTTGAGAGCCAGTTTGTGCATGTGTGTTGCTTAACCAAGACGAGCAGTGAAGCAGCCTGCTCACAAAAGTGAATAGAGAAAGACTGATACACAGCACAGGGAACAGAGGAGAAGGAGATCAAACCTAGAGCACTGAGACAAGCCTAAAGGCATGATGTCTACCTTATTCATGTCAAACAGCATGGTCGGCAAGGCCCGCTCCTCCAACTTCACCCTCTCTGAGAAACTGGATCTTCTGCGGCTGGTCCAGCCTCACATACGCATTCTGGAGGAGCACACCAACAAGCACGCTGTGATTGTGGATAAGAACCGGTGCTGGGACAGCATAGCAGAAAGCTATAATGGTTTCGGAGGCGAGAGGCCCCCTAGAACAGCTCAGGGCCTCCGGACCCTCTATAAGCGACTTAAAGAAAGTGCCAAGCAGGAAGTTCTTCAGCGAAGCCACGCCCAACCCGAGTACCGGAGCAGCATCTCAGAGCCAACCAAGCGCATCATGGAAATGATACCTCAACTGTTTCACGTGGGGGACAAAGAGCCGAACACACTCCACAGGTGAGATTGAGTGCACAGATACTTACATGACACAAAAAAAACAAAACTGGCACATTATTAGGTGAGTCCATAAATCAAAACGCATCTATCACCCAATGGAAAAATGAAAACAATTACGAGTTAATACATGAACACGTCCTCTCAGGAGGCCTAATTGGCTACTCTCAAAAGATGATATTGCCTTTAAATATTGCTTTCCTCCACTAGTTTTAATATGTCATAGGCAGTCAAAGCACACATTGCAGTCACACACTCACTGTCGTTTCACTCTGTCCTGTGCCAGCGGTAAGCTGCACTGAGGGGATTTGGATGTCATTAACCGTATTTCCGATGCAGCTTTAATGCCAGGTATGCCGCCATGTGCAAGACGAGTTACTTTCCACCAGCGTCTCCATGTCTTAGGCTTTTTGGTTGTGTTGGCAAAACAACAGGTCTTTCTTTTCATCAGTTATCACCACAAATCCAGTCGAGAGCTGTGGATGAACATGATTTGATTCATTTGAATTAGCTAGTTGAATCAGATTCAACGTTTTTATTTGTTTGTAACTGAGAATAAATCCTGAGACATACAACTGAGCATTCAGAGCTCTTGTTTTTTATTAATCATGTTCAAAATTCAGTGTTCTGATTTGGGGGTTTTTTGTGTCTGTGCTAGGCTTCAGTTCAAGAGGAATTCTCCTGTAGAGCAGCCAGGCAGCAGTTTGTCCCTCCCAGCATTGTCGGACTATCTGACTGTTGCGGCTGTGAGGGTGGAGACTGAAGAGGATGTGAAACCACCTCCTGATATTCACCTGATCGCATCCCACAGTTCACCTGTCACCATCGCCACACCAAGCAGTCAGGCCCACCACGGACAGAACGAGAGGGAAAATGAAGTAGTGGAAGAAGAGGAAGATGAGGAGGAGGAATTAGCCTCCCATGTGTATGCGGCCTCTCTGTCTCCATGCCCCTCTTCCATACACCTGCCACCCTCGCCGTCGGGACACGGCCCCAGGAGGAGCGCATATCAGAGGGGGAGGGCAATGTTCAGGAATCCCGTTTTTGAGGCAGAAGCTCTGCAGATGATGCGAGAGGAGCATGAGCTGCTTCTGGCCAATCACAGAAAGCTTGGATTATATCTAGAGGAGAAGAGGGAGGGGCTTAAGAGAAAGCAACAGTTGGAGGAGGAGCTACTCCGGTCAAGGGTCAAAGTAGAGAAACTGAGGGCGGCCAGGCTACGCCAAGGATTACCATTAATGTGACACGTATGGTGTCACGTCTGAAAGTCTATCACGAGGGAACTCTGTAATGTAAAAATCAACAGGCTTGTTTGTATATTTATTTCTTGTTTTTGTATTTGATCAACATTTGTAATCAAAAGGATTGTTCCTGATGTTTGTAGCAGGAATGAACGTTTTTAATATGTCTGGTTAAAGAAGAAAATATGATTTTATTTTGTATGTATTCACTAATAAATTCATAATTGCTTTAATCTCTGTGTTTTGAGCCTGTCCTTTTTATTCTTTTTTTGTCACACAGTCAGCGTTACGTAGCAACAGCAATGAATGTGAACCTTCCCTGTCAAGCTGTTTTTGAGGACTTCATTTGGGTGTTTATCTACAGTATTATGCATGTATTTCAAGTCAGAATAAAATGGAAATTGCTTGTTTTTCCCCCTTATTGTGACATGTCAAAATAAAGCAGCTTCTCAGATGAGCCAACATATATGGCAGGACTTGATTGGATCGTTGTTGTTGTTGTTGTTAATAGTTCATAATAAATACTTTAAACATCCCAAAAAATAAAACCGATTTTGATTTCATGGTTTTTATGCCTCTATTTTTCACCTGACCCCTAGTTATGTAGTTTATCTGACAGAACAGATGCACAAAGCACAACATTTGTATATATGCATATGACTAGTGGCTGTATAAAGGCACATTTCTAATTCATTGAGACTATGTAATCAGTTAAACATTGTCTATGATTTAGGCTTTTGATATGTTGTATATCACTGCTGATCCTTTATTTGTTTATTTTAAAGCATGCTACTATAGTGTCATGTGGTGCAAGGCATCATCACGGAAGCATAAGCGCTGGGAAGGCGACGCTGTGTTGGTTGCCAGGGGGCGGACTGTTGTCCTTAAAGATATGGAGGGGCGGGACATTGGACGAGGTTTGCTTAACAAAGCACATTCTAGCAATACTTATTTGTATACAAATGCGTATTCATGCGTAAGTTAGGGATGTACAATATATTGTTTTTCAGCTGATATAAGAGTTTTTTTTAAATATTTATATTTTATCTCTGCAAACTTTGCTCATTCCCCCAATTCTTTTCCCTTGTCATCTAATTCCTTAAGTTAACTTTTAAAAAACTAATTTAAAATACCACTGTTAAATGTAATTGTTAGTAAATCTCTGAATACCAAATTTCTTACTGTACATTATACATTTTTCATACCTAAATTCACTTTGAAAACATACAAAATATTGATTTTATTTTTAACATTTAATTTTATAAAAAATTTTATTGATTTATATATATATATATATATATATATATATATATATATATATATATGAGCCATATTATACAAATAATTAAATTTCAAGAATTTTTATATTGCTGCATCCCTATTTGAAATGCACAGTTCTCCCTTTGCTTCACTTCTGAGGTAGTATGTTTGAGTCTGTGTAGATGTGTGTTTTAATCAGGTTTTTTCTGGTAGGTTCGGGCTACAAGGCATCAGAGCTGGAGAGCTTGTGTGAGGGTCAGACTCTTATGGTAGGAGGGAAGCAAATTGAGGTCATGGGGGTCATATCCAAAGAGGACTACGCCAAAGGCCGTTGTTTTCAAGATGCTGCAGTTGAGACTCCTGCAGAAACGGTCTTGAAGGCCCCTTTATATCGACCGGTGTCCAAATCCTTTACCAGACCAGCGCTCAAGGGAGGTGCACTTACAGATTCTGAACCTGAGAAAGCCATCTGTAAACCCAGACATGATCCGAACGCACCAGGTACAACACATGCTCAACTTAATACATTTTTTAAAGAAATATCCATGTCCTTTTATGTGCTTATAGTTATTGATACATCGTATTTATCCTTCCAAAAAATAAATAAATTACACTGCTTTAATTTAATAAAATGGTGAAGACAAAAAGGTGATTAAAAAAATACATTTTAATTATTACATTTTCATCCAAGCTATCCATATCCATACTGCTTATTTTCTATTTGTCCCAAGGTGCCCTTGTGATGCCGCGTCCAACAACCGATCACCAGTGGCTGAATAATAAATCTGGTTCTCCATTGGTGGATGTGGTTATTGACCCCCACTTGACCAATCATCTTCGGCCACATCAGAAAGAGGGTGTGGTCTTCCTTTACGAATGCTTAATGGGAATGAGGTAAAAAAGAGTTCATCTGTTAATGTAATGGTTTTACATATGCACTTCTGTTTATGCCCATGTATGTTTGTGTGCTGCAGACTTCCTGGCCGCTGTGGGGCTATTCTGGCAGATGAGATGGGACTGGGAAAGACGCTACAGTGTGTTTGCATTCTTTGGACACTACTGAGGCAGGGCCCCTATGGTGGACGGCCTGTACTGAAGAGGGCACTTGTGGTTTGCCCAGGAAGTTTGGTCAAGAATTGGGCTGCTGAGTTCAACAAGTGGCTGGGCAGGGAGAGGATCAGTGTTTACACTGTGGACCAGGTGAGTTTGTGTCAGATAATAGATGGATTGATGACTAAGAGAATGTTAAATGTCTGTGTTGTCCCTGTAGGATCACCGTGTGGAGGACTTTGTATCTTCTCCTCTTTGCTCTGTCATGGTGATCAGTTACGAGATGCTGTTGCGCTCTGTGGACCAACTGAAAGAGCTGGATTTCGGAGTGCTCATCTGTGATGAGGGTCATCGCCTTAAAAACAGCAATATCAAAACAAGCAGTGCAGTCACAGCCCTCTCATGTGAACGCCGTCTTATATTAACAGGTTTCCTATTTCAAACAAAAACACACTTTTGTAAACAAGTGAAGTAGTATAACATTATGTAATTGTAAAACATATATATATATATATATATATATATATATGTATATATATATATATATATGTGTGTGTGTGTGTGTGTGTGTGTGGGTGTAATTATTTCTTTAACAGGTACTCCAGTGCAGAATGACCTGCAGGAATTTTATTCCATCGTTGACTTTGTAAATCCAGGAATTCTGGGAACATCTTCAGCCTACAGGAAGATTTATGAAGAGCCCATTCTCAGATCTCGCCAGCCTACCTGCACTGAGGTAATAAGACATACAATATATATACCATATTTTTCAGACTATAAGTCGCACCTGAGTGTAAGTCGCATCAGTCCAAAAATAGGTCATGATGAGGAAAAAAACATATATAAGTTGCACTAGACTATAAGTTGCATTTATTTAGAACCAAGAGAAAACATTACTGTCTACAGCCGCGAGAGGGCGCTCTATGTTTTCAGTGGTAGACTACAGGAGCACTGAGCAGCATAGAGCGCCCTCCTGCTACTGTAGAAGGTAATGTTTTCTCTTGGTTCATTTCTCTTAGTTCATGTCAAATAAATTTTGATAAATAAGTGGCATCTGACTATAAGTCGCAGGACCAGCCAAACTATGAAAAGACTTATAGTCCGGAAAATACGGTATATCTTTTTTTCTTTGGACCAGCTCTCCTTTCTCCACACAACATGATCCTCAGCAAAGTTGCGCCTTTTGATTATTTCTGCTAATGAGAGGCTTCATCACTGCGGAGTGCACTTTCAGTCCGACTTCTCTTAAACATGCAGAGAAAGATCCTTACACGCTCAGCACTGAACTGGCAAGCAATTCCAACTGCAGTGTTGAACCAATATTGAGAGGCATCTTCTCTTGCAGTGACCTTGAAATTTAGGAAATTGTAGGTTGTTCTCTAATGTTGATCTCCACTGCATAATATGTATATAAATATATTTTAAATAATATATGTCTTAAAGTAAAATGCATATAAAATAAATACATTTAAAATATTATACAAATACGTAGACAGTCATTTTAAATTGTAAAAGTGAATTTAGGCATCAGAACATCATAATGTTCAGTATGAAAATGGATATTCATTTTAAATATTTGCTTAATATTACATTTTACTTTTTTTACATATGCAGTTAACAAATTATTGTTTTTAAGCATTAGGTGATGGCAAATGACATGCAAATGTAAAAATAAAGGAAATAAGCATTTGCAATTAAATCTCCAGTACTGATCATCCAATTTTTTAATAGAAAATCTCCATCAGCTGGAGTGGCAATGATCCCAACTGTGTGTTTCAGGAAGAGCGGTGCATTGGAGAGGAGCGTGCCGCTGAGCTGTTTCGTCTAACAGGTGTGTTTACATTAAGGCGCACTCAGGAGATCATTAATCAGTATTTATCCGAGCGAATAGAGTGGACCGTATTCTGCAAACCCACTGAACTGCAGCTACGTTTGTATGGAGTCCTCCTGGCCACACGGCCAATCAGAGCCTGCCTATCTGGTGCAAGCACAAACACTTACACACACAGCCCACACCTCGCATGCATCACTGCCCTCAAGAAACTCTGCAACCACCCTGCGCTGCTCTACAAGACTTTACAGGTACAATAGGTGCTGGTATTTTGTCCTGCCATGTTCTTTGTCTTATTAATATGGCTGATTCTTAATTCTTCTTTGTGGTATTTGCTTTATAAGAAGTCGGATGAGATGTATGAGGATGGAATAATGGAACTCTTTCCTGAGGGGTACTCTACAGGTGCCTTCAGCACTGCAGACTCTGGAAAACTTCTAGTGCTAACAGACCTGCTGTCAGCAATACAGAACGTCAATCGCACAGACAGGTGCTACATACACAACTGCTTTACAGACATCATCTCATTTTAAAGGTTTAAACATCAAGGAATTATTAGAACCATATGCTTAATTTGGGGGTAGGACATGTCCCCACCACTTTTTGAAGCCATTGAAAAAATATAGCATGCGAAAAGCTTATAACGCAAAGTAAAAGCATCTCCAGTCTGTCTCCAGTTGTTCTTTATAAATGTAATTTATTCATGTGTAACAAATACATTTGTGCCAGTCAGACAGGCCTGATCTATAAAACTTGTCATGCACATATCAGGATTTATAAACCTTAAACAATGTAATTATATGTGTGCAGTGCCGCACACACTCTTTTACTGGGGGATAGCAATGAATTAAACAGAATTCTTTATATTTACATGTTTAGTTTAAATATACCACTCTCATGAATTAAGCACACAATTTACATTATATAATTATCCAAAAGCTTAAAAAAATCTATACATTTAAGGCAGCCTATGAATTAAAATATGGATGCTCTGCTTTTAAAATAGACATACTGTTTGTGTTAATAACAGCGGGGCATATATTGACAGATTATAATTTTAACAGCTCTGATTGGCCATTGCGTTCATGAAATCATTACTCATTGATGACTACATTACTAAACGCTGCAAAAACACCTAATAAATACTATCATTTGGAACTTTCCAGAGCGCAAACACAAATGCACACTGCTCATTTGCCAGATCTGTTTCACCAGCATGTACCGCTGCTGCACGGTCGCTGCTGGTGTAGTGTGGTGACTGTACTTCCCAAATTCAATGACATCAAAATGCACTCAAATAAATGAGAATTGACTCACTGAGAAGTCTGATGATGTTCCGTACAAATTATCTTATACATACACATTTCCTGCTTCTAGCTTTTCAGCACATCCTGTAAAGAGAATCCACGCAATGTAAACGTTTGCCATGGCTATCATGACTGTTTCATGTGCTGTTACTTATCTGTCATAAAAGAGCTTGAATGCTATATTTATTTTTGCATTAAGTTGCCAATGATTAGAAGTATTGACATATCTGATAAATAAATGTTTAAATGATGTATACTCATCATATCAGTGGCCTTATAAAAGGTGTATTATTTTACATGGGTGCTGCCAAGTCGAGGTCACATTACTAACTTCTACTACTACTAAGTTTACTTTATGTAACAGTTTTGAAGATAAGAAAACACTATTAATCTATCTAGCATTATACATTCAAGAACATACAATATAGTCAGAATAAATGTGAAAAAATTGAAATGGATAAAATAATAAATTATGGTATTTTTGGTATATAATGCATGTTGATTGCTCAAGCTCTTTACAAAAAAAAAACACAAGTTAATCTTATCTATTATATTATATATATATATTATATTATATGACTCATGTCCAGTGTTGTCTCTCTTTAGGGTTGTTTTGGTGTCCAACTACACACAAACTCTTGACTTACTGCAGGAGGTCTGTGATCATATTGGCTATAAATGGTGTCGGCTTGATGGACAGACCCCTGTAGCCCAGCGACAACGACTTGTTGATTCCTTCAACAGCCCACACTCATCCAACTTCTTGTTGCTACTCAGCTCCAAGGCTGGAGGGGTGGGACTGAACCTCATTGGTGCCTCCCATCTTGTTTTATATGATATAGACTGGAACCCTGCCAATGACATACAGGTCAGTGGACTTCCACAATGTTACATTTTGCCATGTTACACTGCAGAGCAACAATAATACATGTATAATACAGTATTACAAAAAATAAACATGCAGCTCAGTGTATTTTGAGACTAGTTAGAAACACATTGCAGGTAGACTGCACTCTACAACACACATACCTGTCTTAGTTGCACCTTTAATGCAGACCACTAGATGGCAGTAAATACAAAAACCATAAACCTCTTTTGTGAATTTTGCCACTCCGGTAATTATCTGTCTGAATGCTCTGCTTTCATGTGACACCATCATTTTGTTTTGCTGCTGTGACAAATGATCTTTGAGGGCTTTGAGTGAAAACACATGTTTTATAAGGCTCCAATAATCTAAACGATTATTGATATATATCTTTCAGGCCATGGCAAGAGTGTGGCGAGATGGACAGAAGAAAACAGTTCACACCTACAGATTTCTTACAACAGGTATCCATAACATTTGTAAATTACCCCGAAAAATAAGTATAATTAGCCTGTCTGTCGATGGATAAATTTAGCTGTTTGTTATGACTGTGCAATGAAAAGAAGTACTTGACCTGAAAAAAATCACAGCCTTTCATCAATCATAACCCTCACAAACAGACTGGCTTTCTTTTCCACCGAAAAGGCTCTATGTTATGACACATATCACATGATGAGACACACTCTTATATTTGGAAAGCTTCAGATTGATGAATCATGGTTGGAAAAAGCATTTGTTTACGGAGTTTGCACATGAGTTTAGGTCCGCAATAATGTGCACGTGTGTTTTGTAGGTTCTATAGAAGAGAAGATTTATCAGAGGCAGGTGAGTAAACAGGGCCTTTCTGGGACAGTGGTGGACCTTTCCAAGAAAGCTGAGCATATTAGCTTTTCTGCTGAGGAGCTACGGGACCTTTTCAGTTTTGACCCAAATACCACCTGCCTCACACACAACCTACTAGACTGCCAGTGCACTGGAGATGGAAATACACCAGGTACATAAATATGAGCAAGTTAAATGCCATTAAACAAAGAAGAAACTAGATGATTCTCATAACGTTATGTATTAGGGCTGTCAGTCAAAAAATACAGATTAATTAATTGCAGGCGTTAAGTTTGTAGTTACAGGAAGAAGGATACATATATATGTGTATATTTATGTTCACTATTGTTCTAAAGTTTGGGGTCATTTTTTAATTAACACTTTTATTCAGCAAAGATGCATTAAATTAATCAAGAGTGAGCGTGGAGGCATTTATAATGTTAATTTTTTTTTTTAGTTCACATTAATACTATACATATAGTGTTCCTGTGGCTCAATTGTAAAGCACTATATTAGCAGCGCAAAAGGTTGTGAGTTCGATTCCCAGGAAACACGTTAGCTAAAAAATGTTAGCATGAATGCACTGTAAGTTGCTTTGGATAAAAGCGTCTGCTAAACGCATTTATTTACATTTAAATGCTGTTTCTCTTGAATTCTCCATTCATCAAAGAATCCTGAGAAAATGTATCATGGTCTCCAAAAAAATATTAAGCATCATTAAGCACCTGTTTTCAACTGAATATTTAGCTTTGCTATTACTGGAATAAATTACATTTTAAAATATATATTAAAAAAGAAACCAGTTATTTTAAATTGTAGTAATATTACACAATTATATATATATATATTTTTGTTTTTTTTTACAGATGTTTTACTGGTCTTTTTTTAAATCTTCTTTCATAATAAAACAAAAAAAGTAACCATTTTTATTCATTTGAATATAAACATTTCCAGGTTTTGTGAAGGAGATCGAGGAGGAGACTGGGAGGGCATGTCAACTGGGTCGCCATGCTGACAGCACGGCATCATTTCCACAACGAGTCAGCATGTCCGAGCTCATGCACTGGAGGCATTTCTCTGGAGATGTTCAGTCTTACGATGATATTTACCTAAATCAAGCCCGTAACCACATCACATATGCCTTTCAAAGCACCACTTCCAAATCCCAAACCACGGTCTAAACTCTTCCTCTTCCCGAGACATTTATATACAAACCCACTGCCCTCATGCTGTTTGTTCATATCTGATGTAGGATTGAACATTACACTTTTTCCTTTTAATAAATCTTTTTATGTTGTTAATATATTTTGGTTGTGTACGCAAGCAAGTGTGTTTGTGTCCATTTAGGGAACCCGCTGATGTAAATATCTTCTCCTTCTGTCCGAATGAATCAGAGCAGTACACAGAAATAGATTAATAGCGCAATCAGAAACATTAATAGAAGCGGGGAAAAAGGCACCAGGGCATCTATCAGACATACATATCATACATTAGGCTTTTTTTTTTTTTTTTTTCTAGTTTAATCCTGTTTGAGAAATTCATTCCACATCAATTTATCTTACATATAATGATTTTTTTTATCATTAGTTTACTTTCTTCTTTGGTGATTATGGAAACAGTCTTTACATTGCTAATGAATCAGTTGATTAAATAGTAGGTTGAACTCCATCATCTGTTTTATTACATTGTTTCCCTCCATTATCATCCTAATTTATACACTGTGGATGGTTTATATGAAATGTATTCGAATCCAGGATTGTGTTCCATCTCAATAGGAGAATCATTTAACATGACGCTGTGCAGGATTACATTGGTTGCACAGATGGTTCATTTAATGCATTTCCTAGCTAAATCTGTCCATTGTCACCATTAGTAACAGAAACATTGACTATAAGAATCAGAAATCACATAGTTGTGTGGCTCATTAATGAGACAAACCTGACTGCACGTTTACTGGCATTGTTGTATATTGACAGCGTTTCAGGGTTGAACTGGAGCAGTGATAGATCGTTCTGTTGTGATATAGCGTGTGAGTCAGATTTTGTATTTCTGCATGCGTTAGTATCTCTGGTGGTAAGTGGTGGTTTGGTGATGGCGCGTTTGACACTTGTGTATAAGCAACCTCTTGAGAGCCTGACACTGTCCAGGCTGTGATGGTGAGATCCCAGCAACTGTTACCAGAGTAACAATACAATGTTTATTGGGTCTGTAGGGATGAGTGTATGTTCCACAGCCAAGCTTTACTGTAAGTGCTGTCAGGTGTGCAGATTGTTTTTGCAGTTTAGTCCCACAGGGAAGCATTCGGCTCTTATTGAATGTAATAAAGATGTGTTCAAAACTAAAATTTCATATATACAGTATACAGGTGCTGGTCATGTAATTAGAATATCATCAAAAAGTTGATTTACTTCAGTAATTCCATTCAAAAAGTGAAACTTGTATATTATATTCATTCATTACACACAGACTGATATATTTCAAATGTTTATTTTTAATTTTGATGATTATAACTGACAACTAAGGACAATCCCAAATTCAGTTTCTCAGAAAATAAGAATATTGTGAAAAGGTTCAATATTGAAGACACGCGGTGCCACACGCTAATCAGCTAATTAACTCAAAACCTGCAAAGCCTTTAAATGGTCTCTGTCTAGTTCTGAAGGCTACACAATCATGGGGAAGACTGCTGACTTGACAGTTGTCCAAAAGACGACCATTGACACCTTGCACAAGGAGGACAAGACACAAAAGGTCATTGCAAAAGAGGCTGGCTGTTCACAGAGCTCTGTGTCCAAGCACATTAACAGAGAGGCGAAGGGAAGGAAAAGATGTGGTAGAAATAAAGTGTACAAGCAATAGGGATAACCGCACCCTGGAGAGGATTGTGAAACAAAACCCATTCAAAAATGTGGTGGAGATTCACAAAGAGTGGACTGCAGCTGGAGTCAGTGCTTCAAGAACCACTATGCACAGATGTATGCAAGACATGGGTTTCAGCTGTCGCATTCCTTGTGTCAAGCCACTCTTGAACAACAGACAGCGTCAGAAGCGTCTCGCTTCAAAAAGGACTGGACTGCTGCTGAGTGGTCCAAAGTTATGTTCTCTGATGAAAGGAAATGTTGCATTTACTTTAGAAATCAGGGTCCCAGAGTATGAAAGAAGAGAGGAGAGGCACACAATCCACGTTGCTTGAGGTCCAGTGTAAAGTTTCCACAGTCAATGATGGTTTGTGGTGCCATGTCATCTTCTGGTGTTGGTCCACTGTATTTTCTGAGGTCCAAGGTCAACACAGCCATATACCAGGAAGTTTTAGAGCACTTCATGCTTCCTGTTGCTGACCAACTTTATGGAGATGCAGATTTCATTTTCCAACAGAACTTGGCACCTGCACACAGTGCCAAAGCTACCAGTACCTTGTTATGAGAGCAACCTGGGCTCTCATAACACCTGAACAATGCCACAGACTGATCGACTCCATGCCACGCCGCATTGCTGCAGTAATTCAGGCAAAAGGAGCCCCAACTAAGTATTGAGTGCTTTTCATGCTCAAACTTTTCATTTTTATACTTTTCAGTTGGCCAAGATTTCTAAAAATCCTTTCTTTGTATTGGTCTTAAGTAATATTCTAATTTTCTGAGATACTGAATTTGGGATTTTCCTTAGTTGTCAGTTATAATCATCAAAATTAAAAGAAATAAACATTTGAAATATATTAGTCTGTGTGTAATGAATGAATATAATATACAAGTTTCACTATTTGAATGGAATTAGTGAAATCAAGTTTTTGATGATATTCTAATTATATGACCAGCACCTGTATGTATATATATATATATATATATATATATATGGCAATGCTAAGTGTATTACAAATGTGCATATTATATTGGTCTGTAAGAATTTATTTCTGCTGAATTTTCAGGATCATTACTCCAGTCTTCAGTGTCACATGATCCTTCAGAAATGATTCTAATATGCTGGCACTCAGAAAACAATTCTTATTATCAGTGTTGAAAGCGTAATATTTCTGTGCATTTAAATAGTAAGCTTAATGTAATTTCACGTAATGTTAATATTTTCAGGATAATACTTTTTTTTCACCTGTTATGTTCATAATAATAAATATGTAATATATTTTAAATACACAAAAATTTACAACTTACATAAAGTGAAAAAAAAATCTGGATAATAGTTTTACATACATTTACATTTAATCATTTAGCAGACGCTTTTATCCAAAGCGACTTACAAATGAGAACAATAGAAGCAGTCAGGTCAACAAGAGAACAACAACAGTATACAAGTGCCATGACAAGTCTCAGTCTAGTATAGAACGCGTAGGTTTTTTTTTTTTTTTTAATTAAAAGACAAGAAAAGGAAAAGTGCTAGTGTTAGTTGGTTAAGTGCAGGCGAAAAAGATGAGTCTTTAGCCGTTTCTTGAAAATGAGTAAAGGCTCAGCTGTACGAATTGAGATTGGGAGGTCATTCCACCAGCTGGGCACAGTCCAGGAAAAGGTCCGTGAGAGTGATTTTGAACTTCTTTGGGATGGTACCACAAGGCGTCGATCACTTGCAGAGCGCAAACTTCTGGAGGGCACATAAGATTTAACCAATGTGTTTAGGTAAGTTCAGTGTTGGGGAGTAACTAGTTACATGTAACGGCGTTACGTAATTTAATTACAAAATAAATGTAACAGTAATTCGTTACAGTTACTGAGAAAAAATGTGTAATTAAATTACAGTTACTTATGAAAATTTTAAAGATTACAAAAAGAGTTACATCTGAATGTTTTCTTTAAAAGCCTAGGATATGTAGAATAATATTAATTTGTGGCTAGAATTTGTTAACGCGGCTATTCTGATGCTTTTGATTGGTTCTCTGGTTTGAATTTGCGACGCACCACGTCTACCAATTACGTTTAATCCATATCGCCGCTAAAAGCTTTACAAGCTGTCTGAGAGTTGCCACCATGGCGAGTGAGAAGAATGCATTTCATTGCTGGAAATTTAAAAATAATTTCATCCTGAAGTCCGATAAGGGCGCAAATATGACAGTTCAGTGCAAAATTTGTTTGCCAGCTTTTAAAATGCTTTCGACATCAAAGGCTTCAATGTCGAACCTGAGGAAGCATCTGCAGGTATGTAACAGCCTTTCTTTAATTTTTATAAAATAATATAGTTTTTTATCATTATTGTGAGTGTACAGAAATAAGAACAGAGCCTTTACTTTTGAATTGATGTATTACGCGTTTCTGTATAATTAAAAGTGATGGAGTAGTCAGATGATTTACTGTAGCTGCAACGTGAAAAAAAAAAAAAAAACCCTGCTCGCGCCCATATTCACAGTGGCGTCCGAATAAAATGTGCACGTTCGAAGTGTAGTGTGACCACCCCTTAAGTAATTTGTTGCATAATGCATAATTTTTAATGGGTTTTATTGGTTTTTAGTGATGTCCGTACCGCCGAACGAATCTTTCTATTTAGCCGGATCTTTTTTTCCCACTTTGCAGCTACGGCTGACTACTCGGTCACTTTTTTAATTAGTGTATAGTGTATTCAATACCTGTATTCAAAACATTTATAACAAATTAGCTAGTTTGCTAGCTATACCTTTACCAGACACTAATAAACCCTTTGACAGAAAATATATATCTTACATTTTTTTCCCTTGACAATGTGTTGGTAATGTCAAATCTAATATAACTGACTCACAAAGTCATCGAGTTCTGAAATCCAGGACACCAACAGACTCGACTGGTCAAAGATATTTTACCACTAAGTTAACCTATTTTAATTTTGAGTGTAGTTTGTTAAATCAGTACTTAGACTACTGCATGATTTTCACCTGAAAAGTGACTCATTTGAATGATGACAACTAGCTCCTGTTTCATTTCGAAAAATATAACCTAATTTTTCTCGAGGGTTTGAAACTTTTTTTCTTAGAATGTAAACCTAACGTGCCACCTAGTGGAAAAATCTCTCAATCAGTTTGTTCCATTTTGTCTTGCAAAATAGAGCGATTATCTAGTAAAACAACCCAATTGGTCATTGAGTCTAAACGATGTATAAGATGGAATGTAACATAAAAAAATGCCATGGGTTTTATGACAGCTACACTGGGGAAGTCTGTTTGGATTTTGCAGTATGAAACTAGAATCTACCCTTGCTTCTGTTAGTGAAAAATAAATATTAGGCCTTATGTGTGTAATGTTTTCCCTTCACACACAAATAGTGGTAAAAAAAATTGTGTGCAGATTTTAACTATTTTTTATTATATAAAAAAAACATGTTTTACTACAGTGTAATGATCTAGAATTGTGTTTTCTCTTACATATAACTACAAATAACCAACCTGTTTTTTTAGAGGAAACATCCAAGAACTTTATTGATGCAAGACACAACAGCAAGTCAGTCTGATGTGATGGAATCCGCAAACCGCAATGCATCCACAAACTCCTCTACCCCTGTGGCTTCACAACCCCCTATTAAGCAAGCAAGGATAGAATCGGGGCTTAGCGTGTCACAGCAACGTGTGAACCAGCTGGTGTTCAACTTTCTGGTTGATGATGTACAGTGCTTTTCATTGGTGGAGCAGCCGTCCTTCAAAAAATTGATTGAGGGGATCAGTGGCGGGAAGAAGGTAATGTGCCGAAAAACTCTGATGCAGCGCATTGACAGAGAGTTTGCTGTAATGAAGGAATCTGTCATCTCCAAACTCATTAATGTGGACACTGTCTGCACAACAGCAGACATTTGGTCAGCACAAAACCGCAGTTTCTTCGGGGTCACATGCCATTGGATTGACAAAGACACGCTGCAGAGACATTCTGCAGCATTGGCGTGTACACGTCTCAAAGGTCGACACACCTATGATGCAGTTGCAGCAAAACTAAACGAAATCCATGCTGAATACAGGATTCAAAACAAAGTCAAATCAACTGTGACTGACAATGGAAGTAATTTTGTAAAGGCATTCCGTGAGTTTGGTGTAAGAGAAGATGAGTCAGATGATTGCAGTGATGAAGTGAGATTTTTGGATGTGAGTTGTCTTCTTCAGGAAGATGGAGATGGAGAGCAGTTTTTTCTTCCACAGCATCAGCGCTGTGCTGCTCATACATTAAATCTTATTGCTACCAATGAGATACACAAAGCAGCATCAAATGGGCCATCACGTAAGATATACAGAAGTGCCATGGCTAAATGCTCATCTATCTGGAATAAAGCACATAGATCCTCATTGGCCACAGAAGTGATTCAGGAGATTGCCAAAATGCATTTTTCTGTCCCATCAGTCACAAGATGGAACTCAGAGTTCAGGGCTATCACAAAACTTGCAGGGCTCCCAGAAGAAAAGCTGAGGGAGATCTGTGATAAACTTGATGTGCCAAGGCTTCATCCACAAGAGTCTGCATTCCTTAAAGAGTACACAGAGGTTCTGAAGCCTCTAGCTGTTGCCATTGACATTCTCCAGGGTGAAAGCAAGTGTTACCTAGGATTTTTAATTCCTACTTTGCTTAGCCTCAAGACAAAGCTGTTTGAAAAGATGCCTCATTTGCTTTATAATGCACACATTGTCACCAGTATCAGTGAGGCCATAGAACAACGCTTTGGATCAGTGTTAGCCAGCCATGAAGCAAAGATGGCGACCACAACCCTGCCAAAGTTCCGCTTAAGCTGGCTTAGCCCTGAGAAGAGAGAAGACATGAGGAGAACATTACTGCAGGAAGCTATTGCTCTGGAACCACTGCACAGTCCAGCTACAGTGAGAGATGACAACTCTGTGAAATCTGATGAGTCAGAGGAAAACTTTTTTGTCTTTAATAATCCCAAATCATCATCTGACAGCACAACTCATGATGAAGTCAGAAAGTACTTCGAAGATTCAGATAACAACCTGAATTCTCTTAAGGCATTTCCCATAGTTAAGAGACTTTTTATCAAGTACAACACCACATTGCCTTCCAGTGCTCCAGTGGAGCGTCTTTTTAGTCATGGAGGCAATCTTTTGACCTCATCTCGAAACAGAATGAGTGATGACCACATGGAACAGGTCTTACTGCTCCGTTACAACAAACAGCATTGTCCCAGCAACCTAGCCCAAGATGACTGATGTGTTTGTGTGGACACTTTATATGTTGCTCTATTGTCCAGTTTGATTTTTGGAGGATAAAGAGCACACACACACACCCGAGATTTAATTCATTAATTTCCCTAATTGCATTGACGGCTATGAGACACCAGTGTTTTTATTTTTTATTTTATTAACCATTTTAATAATGGTTTTATTGCCTATTTGGGTTTATGTATACGTTTTCAGGTTTTTTTTTTTCAAGGCACTGTTACTCGCCAGCGTGTCCTGTTATAGTTATGCAAAGAGTTGATTCCTAAAACAGTATTAAACAATTTTTTTTATGAACTCTTGAACTCTGGTTTTGTGATGACTGTGCTTTAAAATTAAATTAATATGATCTTAATTCAAGTGATGAAAGATTTTGAAATTCTAACAGTAAACCGAGTTCAGTACTACTATAACATTAACCCTGACTTTTATTATTGTTTGGAAATAGTTTAGTTGAAAATATATATTAGAAACTTAAAAGTAATTAAAAAGTAATCAAATGTAATCAGTTACTTTACTTTTATAAAGTAATTGAAAAGTTACACTACTTATTACATTTTAAATAGGGTAATTTGTAATCTGTAACCTATTACATTTCCAAAGTAACCTTCCCAACACTGGGTAAGTTGGTGCCGTGCCAGTGGCCGTCTTGGTATTTTCATAATAACAGACCAAAAGGAATGTATGTAAAACTATTATCCAGATTTTTTTTTTTTACTTTTTATTTAGTTGTACATTTTTTTGTGTGTATTTAGTGTAGATTTTTTTATACTATACAGTTAGATGTATAAACTTGAAGTGAACCAGAGGTATGTCAACAGCTGAATTCCTGCAGTGATAAAAATAATAAGGTATAATTAAAAATTAACATGTAAAAAAAGAAAACAATAATTCTATAATTCATTTATAGAAATATGATAAATGGTCGAAGTTGAACATCCAGGGGAACATGTTTTAAAATGGCATTTGACTTGGTCCAAATGAACACCTTTTCATTCCTTCTTTCCTGATGCTTGACCCTGCAATTACTGCTTTGGGATCAGTACTCAGCTCAGGTCACATGGCCATAGCTCTAACCTAACACAACCCTTAACTGCATCACCACAAAACCAATTGCACTAACCCATTTGTATCCCTTTTTGCAAATGTTGCTTAAACACTTTTTTGAAAAGTGACTGATAAGTTTTTTCAGTCATCACAACCTAAAATACCATGTTGCTTTTAGTTTTATGTTGGTGGTGCATCAGTCATGCATATTATCTGTAAAGCACCATTTATTTCTCTGACCCTCTCTGATCTCTGATGGCCTATTTGTGATCCGCTCTTAGAGAATTGAATGAATGAAGGAGGTAATCCAGCACTCTGCTGTGATTTCTCTTATCCATCCAATCCATTCATTTATATCAATTCTGAATATAGAAACAGTCATTATAATCCAGCAATTACATTAATAACTCATTATAATCTGTCATTTGTCCCTCCCTCTTTGAGCAGCAGTGTGAATGTAATCTGTATCTTGGTACGTGTTTATGTGCACATGTGAAATAGAGAGCATGAGCATCTGGGGACCCTTGATTTGTTTGCATGGCATGTAGAATTTAAAAGACTGATGTAGCCTAATGAGACTTCAGTCTTAATTTAATTCAGTTTTTGTCACATTGATCTCCTCTGGATTGGTGTTTGCATGCAAGTCTTGATGTTATGATGTTAGTGTTACAGCTAGTTTCAAATTGTGATTTGCTTTCTGCAGTACAAGTCTGGTAGAACTTAATTAAAAAAAAATAAAAAATAAACCTTTTTAGTATATATTATTCGCTGTACCAGACCAGAAAACTAACAACTGTGAATGTCTTATTTTGTGTGTCTGTGTCTATACCAAATGTGATTAGTTGTACTGAAAAGGGCCACTGATAGGATCTACTGTCCTGCCTAGGTGTCCTGCTTTAAACTGGCCTCATGTTTTACTATGCCAACCAACACACTAATCAAGGTTGCATAATGTCACTGACAATGCCACCCACAGTTTACTTTATCCGGTTGGTCTGTGCAGCATTTTAGACATAAAGACCCAACTAACGGAATATTTCTCAGAATATTCTTAGGGGGAAGTCGTGGCCTAGTGGTTAGAGATTTTGACTCCTAACCCTAGGGTTGTGGGTTGAAATCTCAGGCCGGCAATACCACGACCTCGGTGCCCTTGAGCAAGGCATCGAACCCCCAACTGCCCTCCGGGTGCCGCAGCATAAATGGCTGCCCACTGCTCCGGGTGTGTGTTCACAGTGTGTGTGTGTTCACTGCTCTGTGTGTGTGCACTTTGGATGGGTTAAATGCAGAGCACAAATTCTGAGTATGGGTCACCATACTTGGCTGAATGTCACATCACTTTCACTTTCAGAACTTTGGCTAACGTTCTGGTTGGATTTTTGTTGTTTTTGTATACCATTATGCAATAAAAGCATACCAAACAGGCCCAGTTCCAGAAATAAGTCACTGGGGGTGTTTCTGAAATCAGTGAGGATGCTCTATATGGTCTTAATGCACATCTTCACATATTTTGTCCAATCCATTGCTATCACTATTTCAATCACAGCTATGTCGAGATTGAATCCTGCGTAAATATGTGAATGTCATTCCCGAAACTTTTTTTGCAGCATGTTTTTGATGAAAAACATAAATTCTGCATTTTGAATGGATTAGAAAACTCGCAAATCAGCTCACTTCATAATCACTAAAAAGCTGTCACTCTTTGTTCATTTCGATCTCTCAAAGTACTGTTATCACCAATTCATCTCTCTATACACTGCGCAATCAATCTGTTATTTGCATTCTGTACTTTTATGTTATAATGAGAGGATTGGATTTTTTAACTGGTGTGTGTTGTAGCCTTTAGGTCAAGACAAAACCAGCATGGCATGAGGATGAGAAAAGTGTTTTTATTTGAGTAAAAACCTTTAATTCCATTTAAGTGTTTTTCTTCACTGAATATATAAAATTCCTCATGTGGTAACATCTAATTTATTTGACTATCCAACCCAAAATATTAGCTTAATCAACTTGCATTAGTTGATAAAATTAAATATAAGAGTTATATCTGGTAGAAATAGCTCCCTAAACAACATTTACAATCTACAATGTTTTATTTTATTTAACTTTTTTCTCATCGTGCTTATTTTGGTCATTTTGCAGCTACCCTCTTTTGAGATGGTGAGCGTGATTTCCCCAAGTACAACATGTCCCTGGATCAACATCCTTGTTGATCCTGGAACAACATTCCAATCAACCAATCAGAATTGAGATAGAACTTTTCAGGACATATCTGTTTTAGGCTTACAATCAGGGTTAGGTGCGTCTATGCCCTTGTTAATCAGCTACCATTTCCCTCTGATTTTAGGAATAAATTATGGGTAGGGTTAGATTTAGGGGTAAGGGATTGGGTTAAATATATATTTTTGGATAATAATGTTGATCCAGGATCATGTCTTACTTGGCAAAATCACGGCCACACTCTTTTGAGACAGTGCCCCAGCCTGCTCTCCTTAGCACCCCACCCCCCCGCCACCTCTTTAAATGCTCGAGCCCAGGGTAAGGAAAGACCCGCTGCAGCTCATTGGGAGAGAGAAATGACGTCAAGGAAATCCTCACTGATTCTGAGACCTTAATATAACCATGAACTGCACTGAGAGCTCAAAGCACATTACAGCGCAAAATATAGGCGTACAGGATTACCAGGGTAAACAGCACCAATCCTCAGTCAGGTGTGCTTAATTGAAAGCAAAGAAGCCAAGAGCAATTCGACCTTGTTGAGCAGGTTTCTGCTAGTTGGGACTGGAACACAATTTGGAGCGTCCGATTCAGTCCGTTAATTATTTGTTCAGTCACATTCACAGAATCACCCGTCGTTTAACCGAGTGTTTGTCGTCGAATTGCACAAATGACCCTGCTGGCGAGCATGCGGCGTCACAGTATCCGCGTTCAGCATCACCTGCACCGGTGGAGCATCTGCGGGACGGACGGAGGACAGCTGCTGAGCGATGCTTTCTCGCGTCCCGACATCGGTATGTCCAGATCCAGTTCCTGCTCGTCCGCCTCTTCAGACTCCGCTCTCTCCACCGAGTCTGCGACTCCAGCTTCGGTTGGACCGTTCACTGTTGTCCTGCTCGGAGACCACGGCGTCGGGAAGTCCGCGCTCGCGAGTATATTCGCCGGAGCATCGGACAGCATGGGCAGCGAGTGCGAGTTATATGGAGGTATGTGGACAATTAACGAGTTTAAACTGGAGCTTTTTATTCAGACTTCACATCAACTATCTTAAGAAATCACTAGCCTTTCCAGTGACGTTCTTCTTTCAGATTGTGATTTGGGTTTAAGACTGTTTATGACGATTATATTTAGGCTATTAGCCCAAGTATTTAACAATTCAACAAAACGGGTTTTCTATCATAATCGTGCAATTCAACATTTCAGAAACTCACAAGGAGCCATGCAAAGGTCACTTATGTAGAATTAGGATGTAGAAGGTCAAAACAAAAGGTTGAGTTTATAAAAGTAGGCTAAACTTAAAAAAATGTTTTTATTAATAGTAGCCTATAGGCTAAAATTCCATTGAATTGAATAATCCTTGCGTAAATGAATTCAGTCGTATTTAATTGAATAATCGAGCAATTCTTAATCCGTTATTCAATTAAAATACGTAAAGATTATTCCGTTCAGTTTGATGTAATTTTACTATTAATGAAATTGCGTAAATCTAAATAAAAGGCTTTTTCGAATGTAGGCTACAAGTCTTTGCAATGTAGGCTAAATGTTTAAGCTACTTTGAAATGTTTATTAATGAATTAATGAATGAACGTTTAGAAACATAGCAGGGACTTGCAAACATGGGAAGAAAGAGAGAAAAACTGTTTTAGGGGAATTTTATTATTATTATTTTTAAGGACTGCTGAAGTGCAAACTTAACATATGAATTAAATAATATGCGAAAAGATTTAATGAATACATTATTTTTATACAACAAGCTTGGGGCCACAAGGATCGTGCGAGACGAACCTCGTCAGATTGCACCGAAAACTTAAAATAAATAAATATTTTTTTTATACATGCATACATATATATATATATATATATATATATGTATGTATAACTTTTGGTCTGTACTGTATATATATATATATATACACACACACACACACACACATATATATATATATATATATATATATATATATATATATATATATATATATATATATATATATACTTATTATTGTTATTATTTTTATTTTTTTACTGTATAGGCTATAATGTGTGTAGACTACCCAAAGTAAATCAGATTGTAATTTTGAAAATTTTCGCTATGGCTACTATTCATAATCTAGTTTCAACTCTTTGACCCTTTTATTGTTCTCAGGTGAAGTATTTGAGCAGACAATAACAGTAGACGGTGAGAGGGCCACCGTTACCCTACTCGACATGTGGGATTCACAGGTAACACCTTTTAGCTCATCAGCAATTTATATTAATTTACTTTGATGATTGGAGGTTCTAAGACTTCCTGATTTCTGTTTCCATCAGGATGAGGACAGCTGGACGCAGGAGCGTTGTTTGCAGACAGGAGATGCTTTCATTATAGTTTATGCCATAACAGATCGTTCAAGCTTCCTTCGTGCAGCAGATCTTCGTATTCAGCTTCGGAGTCAGCATGGAGCCGACCGCTCTCCTATCATCCTAGTCGGCAATAAATGTGACCTGGTTCGCTGCAGAGAAGTGTCCATTAGTGGTAAGTGATTCTGAATTTAAATAGTAAAACTCTTCTTCAGTGCTTCTCTACTCCTTATACTAAAGTTACTTCTATTAGTAGCATTAAAACTGCTATTTAATCTTCTTTTACCTTAAATCACTGAGAATTTTCGTTTATTATTTTATTTTGTATTTTTCAGAGGGCCGTTCGTCTGCTGCTGTCTTTGACTGTAAGTTCATTGAGACGTCAGCAGCAATGCAACACAACGTCTGGCCGCTGTTTGAGGGCATCATCCGCCAGCTCCGTCTACAAAAAGACAGCACAGAGACCCTCAGCAGACGTTGTTCTCTTCAAAAGCGCAGAGAGAGTCTCCCAAAGAAAGCCAAGCGTTTCATTAACAGAATTATTGCTAAGAAGAACAAGCAAGCAGCCTTTAAACTCAAGTCGAAATCATGTCATGACCTGATGAGTGTGTAGTGTAGACTTTGAATGCCTCTGAACGTGTATTATATGGAGTTTTGGGAAAGTATCTTGTTCATATGTTGGTTTTGTTCCCATTTTGTGATTTTTAAGAAAGCCATGGATGTCTATATTAGACTGTGCTGTAGAAGAGCATCGATTACAGGCTTCTCGCTCCCTCTGTGAAGGACAGAACGCTCTAGTGTTACCCATCATCCTCCAAATATTTCAGAAGCCATGAAATACAAACAGGTTTTTGTGGGAACCCCAACAAATTAAAAGCGATCCTTTTACTTTTTTATGATTTTCATGATGGATTTGCTATTGAAAAAATGAGAGTCCTCTTTGTCGTACCTTATGTGTGTGAAAGCGTTTTGTCCAGCTTTTGCTCAGTTTGAGCATGTAGCATTCAAAATAAATAAAATGCAGTTTGATTATGATAAATCTGAAATACTTTGGTCCTTTTGAAAGTGCACACATCCAGAAAAGCAAAAAAGCACTTTTAGCACATATAGTATTATGTTTTCAGCTGGGGTCTCTCTGAAGTATATCATAACAGAAACTCATTAACCTTGATTAAAACATACACCAGCTGTTCTTGTACATATGGAAGCATTTTATTATGGGATTATAGCTTTACAGAGGCTGTACATGCTTTTCCCTGTCCATTATGCACAAATTATCCTTTTATTCAGAAATCATATGTTTTCAACCAATTTACAATTAAGCAGTAGTGTCCAAAAGTCTGTATATGCACTGAAAGTCTGGGATTTAATATTGGAAATGAATTATTTTATAAAGATTTTGACAAATGTAACACAAAGGAACACCAAAAGTTAAAACGCAAAAGGTTTAAGATTTCCTGTTTCTGGGTCACTAATCAAGTAAGCTTATTATAAGATTTATGATAACACTTTAAAATGTTAATTTTACATAGTTACAATCAATGAAACATATTTATTAAAGCTTTATTTATCCTAGTTGATGTTAATTTTAACATACGGTGAACAAACTAAAATTGAATTACACAATTTTAATGTTAACAAAGATGAATTAATACTGTAACAAACTATTGCTCATTTTCCTAATGGGTCCTTTTTATAAAGTGTTACCAAATTTAGATCTCATGATATTTAATATGTTAATATTTATGTATAATGCATTTTATATTTAAAGATATTTCACAGATAACATACGTTTATTACAGCCTCAGTCCTACTGGTGAATATATGTGTGTAATACTTCCTGTTATTCAGAAACACTCCTCTTACTTTCCTTTCAGAGGTGAGAAGGACAAATGAATGACACCTTCATCAGATATGTGATCACTGCTGTGTGAATCATAACGAATGATTATGAATGTGTATGTGTTAAAACTGTGTAAGACTGAAGCTATTTAGTCAGCTGTGTTGCCTGTTTGTTTATGAATACTTGCTGCACACATGGAGTGTGTCAGATTGTCAGGTATTGCTCATTTTGAGGCCATTTCTTGTCAGCTCCACTATGCATGAGGCAGCTGGACGAGTCATTGAAACTTCCAGTTACACTAACAGAGTTGAAGTGGTACTGAAAATGTGGTCAACTGTAGTATAATAATTCATATCTGCAGCAACAGGTTTCTCTGTTTCAATACTAATGCCTGCACTAAGTAGCACCATTCCTAATCTTAACCTTTACCCTCTATACTTCTCTCCATTATGCTGACATGGCTGCATAATAATTAGTCAAGGGAAAACCATGGGAACTTCTTGGGTAACTACCACTCAAGGTGCCTTTAACCTTGAGAAAAAAAGCCCTGCAGGTTTGGAACAGAACAAAATGAGGAAAAGTAAATAACATTTATTTTTAGGTGACACTGTTGAATGCCTCAGAAGTTCTTGCAGATGTATTAATTTCCAGTATGAGACAAAACTGAGAAACATGGAGCACAACCAAGCCAGAGTCTGTCAAAAGATCAAGGATCAAAGATCGTAGGCTTGTATTACTCAAGATCGTGAGCACACAGCTCTGTGAAGGTGATCTTTAGACTCTCTATGAATGTACAGTGATTTTCATCTGTCACACAGCTTGTTTTCTGATATATTTTTCTCTTTTTGTCCAAGCTTCTCTTCAGAATTCTGCTTTGTCCCTTTGTTCCGTATCATCTTGCATAGAAATTTTTGACGTACGGCCTCTGATTACAAAGGAGGATTTTTGATGCATGTTTGTTGTTTGCCTTTTACACTTGAACACATCTTATATACTATTTCTCCAAACAGTATCATAAGATACTTTAAATTTACAGTCCACTCCCCTGAGCAGTGAATCAGTAGATAATGATTAGACTCAATAAAGCGGAGTTAAACTTTGACTTAAACAGGAAGCACTTCAAGACTGAAACGCTTAGTCTTTTGAGTAGAGGAGCTCTGCTGACAGGTCTGTGTCTGTTATCCTTTCTTTTACTTCTTCTTAGTTGTCTTCTTTGAGTTTGAGATGATTTTGAAAGTATATGTTGCTAGTTAACAATGTAATTTGCATTACAACGTAGCTTTCGAGGCATACGATAGGTTATGATCTTGTTTGACTTTGCTCAGAGCTTTCAGAAGGGTGTTGACCAGCTTATACGGAAGGGCATTTAAAGGTATCGAAACTTGCTGTAGCATCGTAAACTTAATTATGAGCATATTTGCTTGAGAAACAAATGCATCTGATATTTTTTTGATCTTGTTCTGTCAGAATGTCACCAGAGGTCACAAGCCTAGGCCTTTTGTTCTATTAGAAACTTTTAAAGCCTGTCATTGCATTTTTATATCTTGTTTGAATATCAAAGTTTTGATTTAAATCACTTTTAGTTGGAAAAGTCCCAAAATTATGAATGAAAATGGTCACATTTACTTTAGTCTCATTCTTATAACTGGTTGAGCTGATATTTATAACATAGAACATGAGTATTGATTTCAGCTTGTGCACCAGAACGTCCTGATTTGTTAAATATATTGACACGGATGTATATAATATCAGCCAGTTTATCTGTATATTGGGTCGATCAAGAGTTTTAAAGAGAAGAACTAAAGTATCAGAGGTCACATTAACTTCAATGTCACCTTGTGTCACATCTGTCTCAAGGCGTGTCTGTCTTTCACAATAGATCCCACAGATATAACTGAAATAAAAGTCCAGTATCAGTAAAGCACTAAACCTTACATCTTATTCCAAAATAATATTTCAGCAAAACTGCCGACACAGCTTAATCTACTCTTGGACTCAGACTGCCACCAGCACAAGCAGATTTATCTAGAGATCTTTATCTTTTCACACAGATGTGTGTGATCAGATAAACAATCTGTTTATTGGTTATCTAGATAAATCTGTTGATAAATCTAGATAAATGGAGCTACGCCTGGATACAACTTCCTTTATTGATCTGTGATCTTCAACTTACTTTCATTTACCAAGTGTTTAATAATCGCCCCATGTTGGCTTAACTGACAAAAGCTTAACTTAACAAAGCTAATGTTTAATTTGAGGATTAATTGATATTGCATTGTTCATCTAAATCCTGAAATTATCCTGAAAAAGTGCTATACTGTTTCGCTGAATGTATAACAGTTGCTACACTCTCAGAGAAAAAAGGCACAAAACGGTCACTATTATTTATTTTGCATTATATTTTATATACACTTTTATGTATATAACATTTTATACATATTTTTGTCCCTCCCTCTTCTGAGATGTGTGGATCCACATGTACATAATTATTTAATTTCTTTAAAAAGTCTTGGTTTTGTTATATGACTGTGAGTGCAGACATTGTAAAATCTGATAAACTGTCTGATAAAATATGATAAACACACATGCGCAGAAAGTCAGCACTGTCTGGCAAAAGAGGCGCAGCCCACGCTTGAATGCCAAGTGACCTTCAAATAACCTTTTTATGGGCTGCGATTCATGAAAAAAAAAAAGAAGAAAAAATGCACGTGCACTGTGCTGCATGACGAGAGTCATGATGTCACAATCAAATGTAGCTCATGCTCTATTTTTATGCATATGAGATGCACAGAAGGACTGACAAAATACACACTAATTAGAGAGAATAGAGGGAGAAATCAAACAGGAAATTTCTGTACATACAGATAGGAAAGCATCTTAACTATTGTTGAAATATTTGTAATGTTTTAAAATATTAGTCACAGCTGATTGAATAGTACGTTTTGCTAATAATCATTGACTGAAGTTTAACATTAAAGAAGCAGATGGCTCTATTTCCTGACTAGGCAGTTTTTAATTAGGCTTTTGTCACACCATGTGGCTCCACTTTATGCTCAGTTTGCACAACAGTGGCCATCATGTCAGGGAATAATCATCTAATTAAGTTATTTGGCAAATAAAAATCACTGCTGTAAATTACAATTGCTTTTGCAGTAAGTATAATAAAGGCAATTTTAATAAAAGGCAGTGTTTCACATGTTGTCATTCCATTTCCATCAGGTTTTGTTGCCCGGGACCATGAGAGGTGCACGTTTGCTACCCTTGACTCTTCTCATCAGCATTGTAAGTGTGTGTGAGAGTATAGGATTTTAAGTCTGTGACCTTGTAGTGTCCTTAGGATCTTTTATTCAGTCCATAAATGAGGAACTGTGCTGAAGCCCATTTCTCTGCCCATTTTGTTTCTTTTTGTTTCTGGACACCCCTTGAAAATGAGTTGCCACATATCAAGGGGCTATCCTTTCAATAAATTCAAATTCAGTCAGTAAAAGACCTGACACAGTCATAGTCTGGATTAGTCGTAAAGTCGTAGTCGTACCTAGATATTGTTTGAAAGTGTTTTGATTCTTTATTGTTCGTTCACACTTTACATTAGGGCTTCATTAGTTAACATTATTTAATTCATTAGTTAACATAAACTGCCAATGAAAAATTCTTCTGAACATTCATTAATCTTAGATATTCAATATATAACACATTGTTAAAATCAAAAGTTGCAACTGTGTTATTTAATTAGCTAACATGAACTAAGAAGTGTATTTTTATAATTTTTTTTAATAAAGATGAATAACTTCTGTTGCAAATATAATACCGATTGGTCTTTATAGTTCTTTTGCCCTTTATTCTGTGTAAAACTTTTAACTTTATATATTTTTCTTTATTGCTTTATTGCATAGTTATTTTTGTTATAAGAAAAAAAATATTAAACCTGTTATACTGTATTATGAATAAATTTCAATACCGTGATAATGCTGTATACCGATAATACCGTGATAAAATAACGTGAAAAGATTTTTCTCTCTCTCTCAGGCTCATGGGATTGGTCTGGAGAACAAAATGGGGCCATTAGGACATCTAGTTTTAGATGTGCCAGAGGCTACTCCTGTGCCCTATGCCATTTACCAGGTACCATAGGCTCCGTTTTTGTGCTTTAAGGGTTAGTTTTGACAGACGGGTTAGTTATGAAGACAGACATAATGTTTATTGTTAGAACATCTCCAGTGTGTAGTGTCAGTGATATTTTTGAATGTATCAACTGAAAATATTCTAGAAATGTTTTCTTTGTTCAGTTTACATCTACAGTGGAAGGTGTTTCATCATACCATATAAGTGGAGAGACTGAAGGAAAGATCAGTGTCTCTTCAGACGGCTGGCTATTCCTGGAGCATTTTCTGGAATGGAGCCCTGGGAAAAACCACCATCTAGATGTAATCCATTATTGCATTATGAAATAATAAAAATCGCTACATTGTTCTGTTCTTGTATGCGAAAATCACAAAGTCCTGCTCACGTTTCACCATTTTAATCACTGTATTATATAAATCATATAAATGAAAAATATATCATATTAATTAAAAAATATGGAGTATATTGTCACACGGCAAGACATATAAAGTTGCAAACAGTATGATGGCATTCTATTGACTATTCTAAATGTGATTTTTTTCTTCAGATTGAAGCACGTTCAGCAGATGGTGAAACCCTTGATGGGCCTTATTCAGTTGTGTTGCAAGTTGTTGATGTCAACAACAATCCCCCTGTCTTTGTTGAGAACCAGTACAATGGCCGTGTTAGAGAGCATTCACCTGCAGGTGAGAAACACACACATTATCAATGGATGCTAAAACTTGGTCAAAAAATAAATAAATAAATTAACACGCTATTATTTGTACTTTTCATTTTGTGTGCGTGCAGGAGTTCCATTCATGCAGGTGTTTGCCACTGATGCAGATGATCCCAACACAATAAATGCCCAACTGAGATACAGTATTGTGAACCAAATCCCAAATCCTGGAAAAGTTTTTTACTTTGGCATTAACCCGGATAATGCAGAAATCTTTATAACAGAGGAAGGTACGTCAACACACTTAGAACAAAAATACACAGAAAGACCCAAGCGTCCATATGTTATTATTGTACAAGTTAGTTTTGTTAATGTGTTTTGTTGAGTGCCAAATCAGTATTTGTTTTATAAAGAAGATGAAAATTTGTCTTTCTGTTGCTTTGCAGGAGCAGAATTTCTAAGGGCCAGGCCTACTATAAGGTACAGCCACGGGGAGGTCCATGGCAGTCCTCAAGTCCTGAAGAAGAAGTTTGAGGACTACTGTATCCCAAGGAACAACATACCTCTGGAGAACAACCCCTTTTACACATGCATTGAACGTGCTGGTGAGAACATACAGAAATGCACACGGTGATCATGTTATTTAAAGCAGCTGTATTTAGTTGTGTTTATTTTGCGACATTGGAGCTCCCTACAGTTAAGTGAGTGGAATTTGTAAATATATCACTGTCATAATTACAGAGGATAGCTGTACATATGTTTTTGTTGCAGCCATAAAGCAATATACACTTTTCGCAGATTTTCGTACCCGTTAACCAAACTTACACAAACACAGAATAGACATTTGGGGGGAAGAGTAGGTCAGGGAGCCATCAGAATAATTTTGAAATTGATATTTAAAGGTAAATAAATAATAATAATTATCAATACAGTTGCTTGAACAATGTTGAAAGCTTGTTTCAGCCATGGGTAAAAAAAAAATGTAATGCAACTTTTTTCCTGGGTGTCTGGGTCTCTCTCCTCCATCTGTGATCTTCTTTGAGCAAACGAGAGCATGAGGGAGGACAGAACATGTTATTCAGAATAAGACTGAAATGAACAGCGCTGATTACAGTGCTCTTACAGACACACTCAGAATGTCTATGAATGACCACTTCTCTGATGACATTCACTCTGGTGTGTGGAACGTGCCACAGTCATTAACTGTGCTCAAGCAGTTCAGCCCTCATCAGTGCGGATTACTGTAGTCTCAGAAATCAGGCTGGATTTAACCCAGATTACTTAACCATTCAGCATCCACATTACCAGCCCAAATGAATCAACATCATGTGACCTACAGAAATCTGCAGGCCTGTCACTTCATTAGTTTGTATATTAGTTTATATCAAGCTGTCAAATACTATTTTATTGACTGAACCTCACCAGAAGATGACCACCACCACCAGTGAACTACATCAAATACTCCTGAACTGACATTGTTTTATTATGGGAGAATCACAGCTGTACTAATACTCAGATCAATAATAAAGGATGCTTCCAAAACACTCCTTAATAAAGCTTTGAAACATTTATAAATCTTTTATTTTAGAGCAGGAGTTCATTTATTAGATTACAATTCCATATGTATGTATGCTATGTAATTATACACGTTTGGACTGAGTTTTCAGTCCATTTACACTGTTTCAAACTGTAGATGATGATGGCCTGTGGTTTTTCAAGAGCTCTGAATTATTTGGAAAGCAATAGGTTCGACTGATTCAGAGTTAGAGCACAACTGCAAGGGTGGTCAACTATTCAATAAACAATAGTTTAATATTAACAACTTTGCAATTATTACCTTAAATTGAGTTACTTGGTCTATATTTCCTTCAGCAAGGAATATTTTTTTCCCAAATGACTCTAGAACAGAAACATCAATCTATGAGCAACATGAATCTGTGTGTCATTAATCATTACTTCATTATTTCAGAATCAGTAATAATTAATGAGTGTTTGTTTTGGTATGCACAGAAAGACGAGAAGTGAATCTTCTTCAAGATCCAGACTATGTGCTGATTGTTCGTGCAGAGGATTTAGGAGGTGGAGCTCCGAACGCTTTGAGCAGCACAACACGGGTCAACATAGCTATCATTCAAAATCTCTGGGTCACCCCTGGACCAATCACCATCAAAGAAAATTTGGAAGGGGAATACCCTATGTATCTTGCCACAGTAAGTCTAGATTTAAAAACAATAATTTTATGTTATGGTAAGCAGTGTCTGTTTTCATTATATTCTTATAATTTTAAATAATGAATTACATAATTTTATTTATTTATATTGTCATAGGTGCGTGCCAATGATCCCACCGCACTGTACAGGCTGGTACAGAAAGAAAGATTTTCCTTCCCCTTCACTATCAATCAAGATGGAAAAATCCATGTTACCACTCCTCTGGATAGAGAACAGAAAGATATGGTAAACAGGAGTGCATGAGAAACTGAACTGAAAGAGAAAAATGACCAATACCATTCTCTAGACTATATTAGGGGCTATAACATATTTCACTCCTTATTACTTATTGTATAAAACTGAGTGTTGCATATTAATCCTGACACGTGTGTGTGTGTGTGTGTGTGTGTGTGTGTGTGTGTGTGTGTGTGTGTGTGTGTGTGTGTGTGTGTGTGTGTGTGTGTGTGTGTGTGTGTGTGTGTGTGTGTGTTTTAGTACACATTGGTGGTCATGGCAGAAGATGCTCAGGGTGTTGAGCTGGAAAAACCCATGCAGATTCATGTGCAAGTTGAGGATGAGAATGATAACCCTCCTGTGTGTGAAAAAGCTGTGTTTGAGGTGCAAGAGAATGAGCCTATAGGTAATAATGTGAGACTCTTTATAAACACACACAGTTGTGTTTTCATATTTTAAAGTGACTTTCCAAAGACATAATAATGTTTATACTGTATAAACGGTATATTCTATATCCTAAATCTACTCCTAAACCTAACCCTCACAGTAAACCTTCTTCTGTTTTGCCATTTTCCATCATTTTTAATCTTGAGATTTTTAATTATATGCTTGTTTAGGTAATCCAATTGGTGTTCTGCCTGCTCATGATAGTGATGAGGAAGGCACACTGAACTCACTTCTAGACTACAGACTCCTGAGCCAGACGCCTCCCAAGCCATTTGGAAACATGTTCACCATCAACCAAAACAATGGCGAAATCAAAGTGGCAAATAAAAACTTCCAAAGGAAAGAAGTGCCTCAGTATGAGCTCACATTTAATGTGTCTGACAAAGGTAAAAAAATAAATAAAAAAACGAACTCATATTAATTGAAAATGCCAATTTATGTAGATTGTGGATCTTAACTTTTGCACTTGTTTGTAGATTACACCACGGAATGTAAAGCAATCATCAAGGTCATCGACATCAATAACGAGATCCCTGTCTTCGAGAAAAAAGATGTATATATTTATTTTACTTCTTACATAAATTACACTCTTTCCCTGTGGATTATGGAATACTAAATCTCTGCTCTGATTCACAATCACCTTGTTGCAGTATGGGACCCACAGTGTTCCTGAACTGGCTGAAGTGGGAAGCACTTTGCTCACCATCAAAGCCACCGATGCAGATGACCCAGGAACAGGAAGCTCTAAAGTGGAGTATCACATCACTGCTGGAGACCCACATAACCTCATCGCCATTGAGGTTAATGAAGCCACTGGAGAGGGCAGAGTCTACATCGCTCGGGTAACAAGACTTTACTCATGAGGAACACGCTGAAATGCAAAAACTGTCTTCATTTCTGTAAAAAAAAAAATTTTTTTTTTTTTTTTTTTATCTTTAGCCACTGGATTACGAGCTCCAGAATGTCTTCAACCTTCAGATCGATGCCCGTAATCCCGAGCCCCTGATTGAAGGGGTGAAGTATAATGACAATGCCACCACATTTGTTGTCATTCAGCTGGTGGACGTGGACGAGCCTCCAGAGTTTGAAGTGGACACTCTTAATGTCAATGTTCCAGAAAACATCACAGTTGGAACCGTTATAATGACAGCTGAAGCCAAGGATCCAGAGGGAAAGACTATCAAGTAATGCTTTACATTGTGTCTCCTATATAATCAGATAATACATGAGTTGAGATTGTTACTTCTTGACTTTACTGAAGAGAGAGAGCTTTGTTCCAGCAATTGTTGTAACTTATAAAAGTAATAGAACACATATTGCATTGTGATGGTTCAGCAAGGATTTTCCTGAAGGAATGTCACAGTCTATTTTTTTTTGATTAAGCATTAGCTGGACTAAAATGAATTGTATTTTTTTGTGTTAAAGAAGCACTACAAATAATTTTTTTCAGGTTTAGAAGTGCTTTGACATTCAATGCAAATTCCAAATTTTAGTATTCTGTTTGTCAGGTTTAAGATGGAAGGAGATGAACATAATTGGTTGGAGCTGGATGCTGACTCTGGAGAGCTGAAGACTAAAACTGCTCTGGACAGAGAGACTGTTGAGCAGATCTCTTTGACAATTATTGCTTATGAGACAGGTGAGTCATAAATCAACAGAGCATCAATGCATTGACTCATTCCAGGTGAGTGTCATCTGGTCAATCTATTTCTGTTCCTTTCAGAGGGAGACAAGCAGGAGGATGAGATGAAGGTGGATATTCATCTGCTGGATGTGAATGACAACTACCCTAAACTCCAGAAGACACAGGGCTTCATCTGCGTCCAGGATATGACCCCCTTGACACTCACTGCTGTAGATAAGGATGCCGACCCCTATGGAGAGCCTTTCACCTTCTCCATTAACCGCAAGTCACCAAACTTTGAGATCAAACCTCTGGATGGTGAGCAGATCACAGTAGTCTTTAAAAACTGGCCTACATACAGTGTGACTGTTGTATTTTATTTTATAAATCTGTTTGTGAATCGGCAGGAACCTCAGTGCAGCTGATTTTGAAGAAGAAGCCCTCAAGTGATCTAAACGCCACTGTTCCCATCAACATCAAAGACAATGCTGGGATGGGTATCACTCAAAGGTTTGATGGTAAACTATTTTTCTTCCTCTTTATTTCTTTTATAACATTCAACACGCTCACAGACTTGCATTTTAACGTGGTAGGACATCTAATCGGATTTATCTCTTTCTATTTCTTAGTGCGTATATGTAACTGCACTAAATTGGGCTACTGTTACATCGAGCCAGGAGCTCACAGCTGGAAACTGGGCATGAGCGGCACCATCGGCATCCTGGCAGGAATATTCGGCTTCCTCAGTAAGACTGATACGTTTTATTTTGCTCTATTCATATTTAAGAGTAAAAAGAAGCAAACTGAGAAAATTTTGTTGTTTTTTTCCCCTTTCAGTTCTGTTCCTGATCATTGTTTTCTACCGAATCAAGAAGAACGATCAGCAGAGTCCAGAAGCTCCTGAAGAGAGTAAAGCAATACTCTAGAGTCCGCATAACATGCCAACTGCAAACATTATTTGGAACACAAGCCAGGCAAACTGACATCCATGACCCTTAACACACAAAGCCCTTTATTTTGTAAATCAGTTCTGCATTTTTAAAACACACTTTTTATCATCATTTAATACTCATGTTCAAGAATTGCATCTTCTCACAGTTTTAACAGTAACTTATTCACTATGTGCCCTGGCAAATATAATCAATATTTTTATATTTAAATGCTATAAATATATGACCTAAATTTAGACTTTTTTTTCTTTCAGTTTAAAAAAATATAGCTGTTGGCTCCCTAGTGTTTAAAGGGAACACAAAGGGTGTTTTCTTGGAACTGTAAACCTCTTTGTGGAATATTTTTAGTACAAAGTACACAGTACTTTGAGACATGAGTATACAATATGTTGTCATATTTCATATGGATGAAACCTATGAAAAAAAATGAAATCTTATATTTATTCCCTATTGTCAAAGAATCAAATAAAATGTGTAGAAAAAAGATATTTTTTGTTTTTAAATGTCTTGTGCAGGTCAAAGGTCAGGTTCTATGAAATGCCCTTCAATTCTGCAGTGTGAATCCTTCACTGAAGAAGGCATAAAAATCACAGAATGACAGCATTCTTGGCTATTTGACTTGGAGAAAACTGAAATTGTTCATTCTGTAAATAAACTTCTACTTTGACCCAGATATTGTTTTTTATTATTACAATTTTTGGAACAAATCCACATTTACACATGCTAGTATTTAAACTATATTAATAGTAACAATAATATATAAAACCATAAATAGACTAGCTAACAAGATAACACAGGAAATAGCTTTTAAGCATTAAGGATATTTATTCAAGAGTAAATAATAGTAATGAGTAAAGACTTGTTTATTGGATTCTTATATAATTCTTATATAATTGTCTTTCTTGTGTTTCTATAAAGTTTCATCATAGATCTTGAAAGAGACAATGTTACTATTAAAAAGACACAGACAAACTAGAGATGCCTTAAACTCATGCTGATAAATGATCAGTCTGTATCTCTTCATGTTTATATTACTTCCACATTCATCAGTCTCTAAGCAACGTTCAATAACAAACACACAAAAACAAGAGGAGAGTGCCCTCACTGACTAAAAAAAGTTTGTGTGTGGGGGTTCTGTTAAATATATCATGGGGTAATATTAAAAAAAAACATGGTTATGCCTTTTGTTTGATATTAGACAGATCTTGTCTGATGGGGGTTCTGTGTCCATTTTTGGACTCAGACACACACACCGTGCTACTATTCTTCTTGCATCCTGATGTTATGGGTGACAATTAGTTGAGAGTGTAGAATTGTGTGTTTACATTATTATAACTTGGGGAAATAAGAAAACTCAGTGAGATCAAATTTAAAAATACACTGTTTTTTAAGATTTAAGGACTCAATACAATGTGTATTTTTCAATCTTCAGCAAGCCAAAACATCTAAAATTTTGAGCTTCATCCATAAACACTCTTCCTATTGACCCTTTCCGTAAAACAATGCTGTATTCATTTTCTGAAAAGAATGTTAAATGCAGTACATAAATACATATATACATAAATGCAACTACTACATTAAACACTTTAAATAAATAAATAACTGCAATCATACTGAGCACTTCAACAGGTGTCTTCCGTGTGAGGGTGACAGTGGGAAAAAGAGTTTTGGATGGACAATCAAATATCATGTGACTTAAAAACAGCACATCATTGTCAACCTTAAGGCCTGCCCTTTTAATTCCCATAGTGCAACATGTCGTATTTATTTCAGAATAACAAGGAAATTAGTAGAAATTAATTCTTTACATATGGCAACTCTGTACCATAAATAAAGGGTTAACAAATAATGGTGAGTGACAGTGAAATTCAATTAATTCAATTTACAATAACAATACAATGCAATTTAGGACTAATAACTTTGCTTCTTCCTTTATATGTTACACCACTTGGTTTGCTTTTGTCAATAGACACAGAAGATCTTCATTCCTTCACTTGCTTTTTCACAAGCTATAGAAAAAGATGATCAGATGGATTGACAGATGAGCATCGGCCCTTTTGCTCATGACTAAAAAAATGGATGGATGGATGGATGAGTGAGTGAGTGAGTGAGTGAGTGAGTGAGTGAGTGAGTGAGTGAGTGAGTGAGTGAGTGAGTGAGTGAGTGAGTGAGTGAGTGAGTGAGTGAGTGATAGATAGATAGATAGATAGATAGATAGATAGATAGATAGATAGATAGATAGATAGATAGATAGATAGATAGATAGATAGATAGATAGATAGATAGATAGATAGATAGATAGATAGATAGATAGATAGATACAGCTGATCGCTGTACTTATACCACATGCGTGCATCTTTTAGACAGTTTAGACCTCTGCCAAAACATGAACCAAACAAACTGTTATGAGTTGCAGAGCCAAACTAAGAATAATAAAATCATAACAGTGTCGTCCATCTGTAGCCCTGCACTAACACACCAGTAATACAGCCCCCCCCCCCCATCTGCACATGTTCATCCAGAGGCTTACTGAGCGCTCAATGTGCAGCGAGAGCACATGCACACACTTCTTTCATCTGCTTAGAGCCATCTATGAGCACTCTACAATTAATGGAGGTATTAAATTAATTATAGGCCCCAGAATATTTTAATGAAATATTTGCCTCTGCGAGAGAATAGGTGAGTCTGGTAAGTCTAAAACATGAAAGCAAGTGCACTGCTTTTTTAAACAAATTTCTGAAAGTGAATAGTGTGAATGACAATAGTACTGCCAAAACTCATCTCCTGTGGGGTCCGAAATATTATTTAAACCTGGAAATAAGCACAGAGTTTACGGATTTTGAAAAATCTAAAACAAAGTGCAAATATTATGGAAATTTTAATATTTAAGATTCATTACATAAAAGGTTTTTATTGCATTAATACTAACAAGAGATGTCAAAGAGATGTTTTTGTCTGCTCCCAGACAGCTAAAAACAGATGCAGAATAAAGAAGAAATATTTCATATTTAATATGTCCCTAATAAAAAAAAAGAGTATTGTGACACTGAGAATGAGAATATTTTAATCATAAGACTTTATTTATTTATTTTGCATGAGAAACAGGAGAAAAGGCAAGCAGATTGTTGCCAATGTGTAGCTAAATTTATATGAGCTACATTTTCATTTATTTAATAAACAGTTTCTGTTTTAACTCTTATAATGATGAAGCAACAAAACAAAACACAGCAAGCTACCTCCTCAGACTTACCACATCTACCAAAGGTCATTTTTGACTCACCTAATCCTCGAACTTGATTCATAATATAAAAAAATATGTCCATGAGCCAACATCTGTATCAGTTTAACCACATATTTTAAATTAATTAGAGAATTCTAGAGGGAATCACAAGTATATGGGTTTGACAGAATAAGTCAGTTTCTCTGTCGGTTGAGTGGAGGAGTTTGTGTGGAAAATGAATCATCATGCTTACTGTCAATCTCCAGTCAATCTGGCCTGTCCTGGAAATTATTACATATTAAAGGATGCTGAATCTGCGGTTACAGCTCTATTTACTGCGAAAACACAACACAATTAAAGAGCACACGAAAAAAAAAGAGTCTACTGTATCAGACATTTGACCAACCTTACATTCTAGACGAGGACGTGCGTGCACCCAGAGCTGGATTGGATGGCATATTGGAGCTTGTTCAAAGTCCTTTATTCAGTCTATGGGTTAGTTTGTTTTGCTGCAGTTAAGACCAATATTTATACAGTAAAATAAGCAAGACTCTTTATTTAACGTCAATCGGTCAACTGTCCACGTAAATCAGTCTGCTCCATATGTCAATCATCATCTGAGTCGCCACACATCTACAGACAATTAACACACACCTTAAGCCACGTCCATTACAGATAGAAAGTTTATTTATGGATTTTGTTTGAAGCTATAATGTTTTTCATTAGTAAATTTAGTGGTTTTGATACTTCATAGACGTTACCAGCCAATTGCGTTTGTTGCCGATTGGCGCCTCCATGCGGAGAACTGGATAATATGCAGATAGCTCGATTAAAACCTCGTTTTTTTTTTAACTTTTGTACGGAATTAATTCCCTCGATATCTAATGTTACGAGAATAAAGGCTGTGTCTGCAAACCTTTTGCATATCTTTATTAGTTTTCCATATGCAAACACACCTGAAGACCTCTAGGTGGATGAAGAGGAGGAGCAGGGACTCCCTGCAAGATATTGTAAAACAGTGAGTATTTCATATTAAGTCTTATCTAAAAGAACGTATATATAATGCCATATGAGAACAAATAAATGCTATTCTTTTTAAGTTACCATTCATCACAGAATTATGAAATTTGTCGTGCTTTTCACAAAAATATTAAGCGACACAACTGTTTTCAACATTGTTAATAACAAATGTTTATTTTGCAGCAAATTACAATAATTTCTGAAGGATCATGTGACACTGAAGACTGGAGTTATGGCTGCTAAACGTTTAGTCTCCTTGGTGAGCATAAACGACTTCTTTAAATAACTTTATATATAATTTTATATATATATATAAAACATTCATCCAGACCACAAACTTTTCAAATGTATTCTCAGGAGAATGAACGATCAGGCAGTGGGCATATGGCAGGAACATTACACTTGTAAGTCAGTCCCATAGGGTACATAACTTCAAAAACACAACCTTTACCAAGAAATGTCCTGGACCAGCTGAACTCTTGACATTTAAAGTTTCAGAAATGCCATGTCATGCCATGACAGAGCCTTATGAAAGACTGACCTCCTGATACTGACTGACCTGTTTGCCAAATCAGAATCTGATCTGACACCATGATGGTTTGACCCGTCCCTGAGCCAGCTGCTGTTTTGGCAGAATTCCAAATACACATGAAGTTCAGTGATTCTTACTAAGTAAATGTGCATTCCTAATGAAATGTAGCTTCTGGCAGCAAAAGTCACCTTGATCTGTTTAGGTCCGCTAGACTGGATTGCTCAGTTTAGAAACTGAAAACTTTACTCTTAATGCATTCATTTAAGCAAAGTACAAGAATTGGACAATATTTACTTGGTTACATTTTTATTAAAACAACATTAACATTTTTATTGTTAAATACATTTGTGACATTGTTAAATATACTCATTTCAAATTTAACATCCTGCAGCATACATTTACTTCAAGTATTAAAGGTGGGGTATGTATTTTTTCAAAAATGCTTTAGAAAACGGAGTAGGGCCAAGTATCAAAACAAACTTGTAGCCAATCAGCAGTAATGGGCGTGTCTACCCATGATGCAAAGGAGAAAGCGCTCAGTGCACAGAACAGACATTAGCTGAGCAGAGCGACAACGAAAGATAGAGATGGCGGATGAAAAAAAAAAAATGAAAAAAAAAAAATACCAAGAGACAACCATCTGAAGTACAACAGAAGGCAAGAAGTAGGACCCACGTAAATATCCATCACTAGAGAGAACTCGAGTGGGAAGGCCTGCCATTGGACGCTGAAGTTGCTTTGTTCAAGCCTATAATAACTTTATTAAAGTATTACTTTTAACACTGTTTGCTGATTGATTATCATTCAAAACATTTCATGTGGTAATCAGCTGTGTTGTTGTGCAAGAGCTGAGAACATACTGAAAACAAGCAACAAAGTAAAATCATAGAGTTATGGTTTTAACCTTGTCCAATAACCCTCAGGCCAAAAAAAAAAAGACATTGAACTCAAGTAATCTCCACCCTGTGGACGGTAATCACTTGAAAAAATACTTGGAAACCAAATGAATTACTTTGGAAACAGAATTTACAAAGCAAATGCTTCAGCTCCACAATTCTCCTCTGTAGTGTAATCATACAGGTGTGTTTGCATCTTATAAGAAGTGTTAGCATATCTGGTTTGTTGTGTCATTAACCTCGATTTCCTTAAATACTTCTCCCTCACCTTTTAGAGAAATGCAGCACAAATCCACACATTAGGTAATTAAACAGGGATTTCAACAATGGCCAGCAGCATTATAAATATAGGATCACTGTCAGAAGGGACTGAAGAAAGAATGATATGAAAGTAACAATCAAATAAGTTTTTTTTTTTTTTTAAACCTTCAAATGCCCAACTTTTGACTTCATGTACAGGCAAAACATAAAGCAGACCAATTTATCAGGACTTTTACAGTAATAAGATGATCATTTGGTTGAGCAAACCAAAGGCATGCTGTACAAAAAGAACAACTTATCAGTCAAATAAAGATAATACAAATGGTATTAAAATAAAATATTTTGCAACAACACACTTCACTGCTGCTTTCATGGTGCTGGCTAATGGCATTAGAACCTAATTTGGTTCATTAGAATCTAAATAAATAATTAAAGGCAGAATTAAAAAGTGAAAAGTCTGTTATCATTTACTTACCCTTATGTCATTCTAAACCTGTAGGACAACAAAAAGTCATTACGAGCAACTGTTTTTGTCCATATAATGAAAGCCAGTGAGGTCCAAAATAAGACTGGACCCCAGTGACTTTCAGTCACTGAGTCATATCTAAAAATATCTTGCTTTTGAACTCAGTAAGGCATACAGGTTTGGAATTACATGAGGGTGAGTAAATGACTGAATTTCAATTTTTAAAATTGTTCCTTTAAGGTAACTTCTCATTCAACATATCTCAGTTACAGAGCAACTTAAAAGTACATATCTGAAGCGATTTTGCTTCCTATTCTCATTCTTCCTCACTCACCATTTTAAATGACCTCTTTCAGTTTCCTTTTTCATTCATTCTAAAAATTAAAAGCATACAACATAAAAGCAAATTTTGGCTCAATACAAGCACTATATAAAGTCTCTCCTCAGTGTAAAATCTGCTGATCCTACATTAGTAAATTTCCCATCTTTATTTATGGTTGTGTGTTGCATTTTGAGGGTTTAATTGTGATAGTAGGTCAGCGGTGAGCTCAGCATAATTTTTTTCCCGTTTGGCTTCATTCCGCATATTACACTGGGAATCAACACTGCTCACCTACTGAATATTAATATTCCTTTCAAAAGGCAGCTGCCATGAATATGTCTAAATAAAATTTAACATAAAAATACACTTATAGTAACACATTCCACTGGTGTAGGTAACATTTTGCTGTGCTAATATTACTTATAATGCAGTGATGAGCTTGTCTGTAAGATTAGAATTGATGATGTATGTAACAGAGCTTGTGGAAGGAGTCGTCTGTCCACTTCTACTGTCCACCAATGACGTGTGGGTTAAACTGCACTATAATGATTGTGATATCATCCCTATACATGCGGGCTAATTCCTCTGACAAGCTTAACGTCTTCGACAACCTCTCATGGTCCACCATTCCAAACTCATTATTCCCCACTGCGTGCCGAATCAGATGCGTAGCCGCATTCTGATCCTCGGTGGAGGAGATGCGAGCCTTCCTCGCCTGCAACAATCCCTGCATCTGACCCAAGGTCACCTTATAGCCGCCAACACTGACTGGCTGCTGCTGGGGCACTCCAGTGAGATGTTCACCCACAATCCTCACCACCTCCTCCCTGTGTAGTGTTTCCCACAGTCCATCCGAGGCCAGCACCAGGAAACGATCCTGTGGACGAAGACGGTGTCGCGTCACCTCTGGCTCTGCTGTAAGGTAGGGTGGTGTGTGGTAGTTGGGTGGGATGAACTTGGCGTGCTCATTCTCATGGATCTGGTCTGGTCCAGACTCAAGGACACACCGCTGCAGCTCGATGCTCCACTTAAATTTAACGTCTCCAAAGGCACGAAACGGCATGAGTAACCCCAACAGGCGATCCTGCTTCACCACAGTCTTGGACTCAGAGAGGGGGTGCTCTGAACGCAGACGCTTCAACTCAGATTCATTCTGTGCATTGTGGTCATTGGTGAGTGTGAGGGCAGAAAAAGAGCCATCATGTTCTTGTACACCCAGGACTGCACGGCCATCTCCTGTGTTGGCAACATGCAGCTCATTACCATCAATGTGTGCAACGCATGCAGTAGCACCTGAGAATGCAACACGAAGCACCCAGTAGTGCAAGAATGCATTTGGGTCACCAACCTGCGCTTCAAGGGATATGTCACTGTCCAACCTTTTAAAGGCACTTACAAGAGCCTCAGCAACACCCAGCTGCTCCCCAGGAACGCTAAGGTCCAGAAGTTCCTGCCAGTATGTGCGCAAGCTGGAGAAGTAGAGGCGTGAAGCTTCCTTGCTGAAGTAGTCGTTGGGATGCTTGTGCCACTGCAAAATCGGGTGAATAGGTCGTCCGCTCTCCACCGCGTTCTCCAGATCCATCAACTTCTCGTGTGGCAATAATGTAACGGCAATGTAATAGAAGAGCCGCTCGCTGAGTGCCTGAGCACAAGCGCAGCCTGCGTGGCCATCAAATACGCCATAAAGCATGCCACGGGTCTGCAAGCACGTTGCTGCACTTCGGCGATCTTCAATGGGTACATTTGCTGGTAACTGGTTGCTGTCAAAGCCCATGACCGAACTGAGGTTCTTGCCATCAAACTCAGGAACTTTGAAGCTGTACTCATTAGCTTTTAGAATGCTGTTAACCTGAGGTGGGGTCAAGTAGTAGGTGTGCCATGCAGGTGAGGTCCTGTACCCACGCACCTGGTGCCGCCATCTTTGTTCAAAGCTGTGTGGCTGAGTTGCATTGATGCATGGATGAGGAGACTGGCTGCAGTTTTGGAATGTCATGGCTGGCACCAGGATCCGACCAAACCTCCTACCATGGATGACCCTGAACACCTGGGAGGTAGCAGCCATGATTATTTGACCTTACCCTCCTGCAGGAAAACCATAGCTCAATTAGAAAAATTAAACAAAACCTATATTTCACACAGAACTATCAAAGTAAATCAGTAGTCAGGGTTACAATTAAAATACGTTTGACACCATGATTGCTTATCAAATTATTGAGTCTTTATGTAAAAGTAACATAAAATGTATAAACTACAGTCATTTGAAGTCATCAGAAGATTACTCTCATTGACTAAGTCAAGACTAAGACCAAGGCATGGAAAAGCTTTCCATTTCAGTATAGGATAGTGTCCCAAGGCTATTTATGGTGCTGCCACATTTTTGGCATTGGACGCACTGACTGTGCCACTGGCCCTTTAACATTTACCCATTACATAAATCAAACCTTTTGCAACCCAATGTACATTGCAATTATTCCCTGTCCTTCAAGTCTGTCCCTTCTTTTTTTTTTTTTTTTTTTTTTAAGTAATGTCTGTCAGTGATTTTCTTTGCCCAACCCAAATTGTCTTTTGGTGCCTCTAGTGCTGTTATCTGTCCTCATCTTATTGACGTCTAAACACAACACAAAAGTTACTCTTATTTTCTTGTGATAAAGTAAATAATTTACATTATTAATAAAAAAGAAGTTATATATGTATGTTTAACGTATGTTTTATCCAATGGAAACTTGTCGAGTATCGAACCGTTGCTAGGGGGGTTGTCCTCAATGAGGGGGTCACAAAAAATTAACACCCTTTTGCAAATAGAGGGTTAAAAAGTGAGTACTCTAAAAACAGCTCGCGGTTGCACGCTCTCTGTCATTCCGTGCAGTTCAACTCAAGGAGCCAACACAAAAGCAGGCGCGTTTCTTTGACCATGCCATACAACCGATGTATCAAAAGTTAGAACAATTTTAAGTAACAACTTCACAATAAAACGACATTTGCAAAAAAGGGAAAAGTCTCAATTATCGAATAAATGTCTCTATATTTAAAGCGAAAAAAAGTTTAGATAGCACACGCGTTTGCACTGGATGACTGCGTGACTGTAACACAGTGGACAAATATCAAATGCTAATGCATCTTAAATATGATGTATGGAATTTATTCCACAATATCGTCGCACGAACTGCAAGCGCAACTCAATACAGCCTAACAAAAGATATATATTCTTACCTGGGGATATTAGAGGCTGACCGAGTTTGTGGTCGGTGTTTGGTCAGGCTACATTGGTTCATATGCAGTCCTGCGAGCCTGGTTCACCTCCACTCCCACTGGACAAGATGATTGGTCTACTCACAGAGCTGCTACGTCATCAGAGGTGTGGCTACGCTTAACCTTTCCCTTTCCGGGTATAATTATATGGAATGCCAAAGAAACAACAAATAAAAAAATACGTAAATAAATATATCAATAAATTTACAAAATTATTATTTTCACATTTATTTATTTATTTATTAACTTTGGCTGGCGCTAAAGCGCTCTGAGCACCAAAACAACCTATATTACTATATTGTTATTTATAATTTATTGTCTGTTCTCTTTATTATTAATGTTTTAATTACCTTTACAATTGGAAATGTAAAACAAAATTAAAATAAACAAATGTATAAATAAATAAATGGGAAAATAATTATAAAAATACATTTATACATAAATAAGTAGAAATACTTATTTTATTTCTTTAACATTTCTTTGTATTTTTATTAATGTATTTATAAACATACAAAATATACATTTTAAAAAATTTATTCATGTGAAGTGTCCAATCCCAAATATATATATTTACAAATGATACACTTCTTTTACAATCACTGAAACACAGTACAGGTAAACCTAATCTCCATGGATATTCTAGAACTCCACACCCCTACAAATCCCACCGGGAATTGACAGACAAAATCGAAAAGGTTTCAGATTGGACAAGGCAGAACTGGGGACAACATCTCAAAAAAAGGAAAATCTTCACTTTTCCTGTTATTCTGTCATTCAGTCATAATGTCTGTAAAGAATGTCTTGAAAAGTTTTATGAGACCATGAATACTCAGGAGTGTCCCATCTGCAAGAGAAGATCCTCAAAATGTGAACCTCTTCCTATAGGAAGTTAAAAACCTTATGAGAGTCATTTACAGAGAGGAAGCTTCAAATATCTTCATCAGGGTCTGAGGAGGTCTGCAGTCTCCACAATGAGAAACTCAAACTCTTCTGCTTGGATCATAAACAGCTTGTTTGTATTGTGTGCAGAGATTAAGAAAAACACTCCAATCACAGATTCTGCCTCAATAATGAAGCAGTTTCTTCATAAAAAGGTAAGAAACATTACTCCCATTTATTGCCCCCTTCATCCTTAATTGCTATATTATTTGAAAAATAGAAACGGGAGTTTCACTGATTTTAACATTTAAACTTTCTAGGAGGAACTCAATTCAGCACTAGAGACCATACAAGAGAAACTTTAACACACAAAAGAAGTTTAAAAAGAGTGCTATAAAACAGCTCAGCACATCAAGGTGAGTATTTAGAATTTCAACACGACTGATCATGGACAGAAATGTGTAAATGCTGAGGTGATTTAGTTCAGTTATTATTTATTTTTATGTTTAAACTCAGGCTGAGCTCACAGAACGGCAGATTAAAGAGTAGTTTATGAAGCTTCATCAGTTTCTGCCAGATGAAGAAGAAGCTTCAATCACTGTACTGAGGAAGGAGGAAGAGCAGAAGAGTCAGACGATGAAGGAGAAGCTTGAGGAGATGAACAGACAGATCTCAGCTCTATCAGACACAATAAAAGACATAGAGGAGAAGATGAACAGTAGCATGTCATTAAATGTGAGAACTGTTTTCTTCTTGTATTCAAAACAATTTACCTACCAGCACAGTCAAACTTTCCCCAGTTTAAGGAATCTCCTTTAACACTATTTAAAAAAAAAAAATACAAATATAAAGTTAAGTGAGCCGTCGTGTCACTCGTGTCGTTGATTGTGAAATGAGGCTGCCTGCCAACTCCTTTAGGTGTGTCTTTGTTAGACACTCTTCATATTGGATTATCGGAGTAACCACAGAATCAATCCAAAGGAAGGGAACAGCTTTCTTTTACACTTGTTTCTTGTGTATGTGCTATGAAGATGGTAAATATTTCTCACAAGGCCCAGAGAAACCAAAAAGCACCTTTCCAGTTAAAGAAAAGCTTCAGAGGGTGAGAATGGAGCTGAACTGGGACAGAGGAAAACTCTCATTCTGTGTACATTTCTCATGTAAATATAATATGCATGTGCAGTGATTCTGTATAACAACAAGTAAAGGCTCCACCAATTACTAGAGCCACTTCCCCAAGAGCTTCACAGCCTAAGATCTGACTTTTTCCTCAATCCATTGAAGCATGTCAAGACATCTAAGACTGCCTGCCTGAGTGACAGATGTGAGGTGAGGCTCCATAGCTCAGTGGTTAGAGCACTGGTCTTGTAAACCAGGGGTCGCGAGTTCAATCCTCGCTGGGTCCTAAATGATACAATTTTTAAAAGGTGACCTGTTCTGAAAATGACTCTGAAGTTAAGATGAAGATGCAACATACTGTGCTCATATGGATAAACATAAACCTTCAAGAAAAAGGAAAGTTTGGAATTGTTGATATGAGGCTCATGTTGAGAAAAACCTTGATAAGACCAACATCAGTAAAATAAAATCAGAGACTTTACCAGCAACACTGTGAGCTGCTCCAACCAGGGGCTTTCGATAGAAAAAAAAATTTAAAGAAATTATTCCTTTAACTAGAGGACGTGAGACTTATTTCTATGTTCTAATTTCTATCATTTACCTGTACTGTACAATGCAGGTTTATTTTCCTAACTTGGTGTTAAATGAGAGTCATTTAAAGAGAGGAAACGTCAAATATCTTCATCAGAAATGTGTAAATGCTGAGGTGATTTAGTTCAGTTATTATTTATTTTTATGTTTAAACTCAGGCTGAGCTCACAGAACGGCAGATTAAAGAGTAGTTTATGAAGCTTCATCAGTTTCTGCAAGATGAAGAAGAAGCTTCAATCACTGTACTGAGGAAGGAGGAAGAGAAGAAGTGTCAGACAATGAAGGAGAAGCTTGAGGAGATGAACAGACAGATCTCAGCTCTATCAGACACAATAAAAGACATAGAGGAGAAGATGAAGACTAGTACCATGTCATTAAATGTGAGAACTGTTTTCTTGTATTCAAAACAACTTACCTACCAGCCAGTGTTGGGGAGTAACTAGTTACATGTAACGGCGTTACGTAATTTAATTACAAAATTATTGTAACTGTAATTAGTTACAGTTACTAAGAAAAAATTAGTAATTAAATTACAGTTACTTATGAAATTTTTTACGATTACAAAGGGGATTACATTTGAATATTTACACACATCCACATACAGATTTAACTGATTTCTTTCCCAAATTGCACTGACTATTCTGAAACATACCGCGCTAATAATTTCCGGGATGCGGAAATACAGTCTGGTTCATAGAATCCAGTCATAAAAATGGAATGCCTAACGCGGACGGAATATCCCACATTTTGGATGACTAAGTCAAAAGTAGGTCAGTACACTTGAATCAAAACATGACATCGACTAGTGTCTGTTAATATAAAGCCCCAAAAATGCAATATATGACTCCTGCACGTTCTGCGTGTCTGTGGAAATCAGGCGCGGACTGGACACCGGGAGAACCAGGACAATTCCCGGTGGCCTGACAGCCGATTTTGCCCCACTATTTAATATCATTATTGTATAATTGCCTGCCGAATGTACTAAAGCGATCATTTGCGAATCCGCCATTTGATAATTAAATCTCTAATAAATCATGAATTGTTAGTCATGACGCGCGCGCTCTCCGCGCCTCCGCCAAACGGTTTGGATCAGACTCAGAGTAATCAATGAGAGAGAGAGAGAGAGAGAGAGCGAGAGAGAGAGAGAGAGAGAGAGAGAGAGAGAGAGAGAGAGAGAGAGAGAGAGAGAGAGAGAGAGAGAGAGAGAGAGAGAGAGAGAGGGGATTGCTGGAGCAGAGAAGCTGAACTACTGTTCAGGGTTTCAGGTCAGTTTCATCTGTAAAGATGCCTTTTTGTCTTTGTTTTTTTATTTATTTAATCAAGCAGCAGCACGTTGCTCATCAGTCATCACTCAAAATACTATATAAAGTACATCATTATTATCTGTTGTAATGTTACAGTAGTAATTTAGCTAAAAAAAAAACAGATTTTTTTATAGGTTTAGGGGGAGCTACGACAGACAACAACACAACCCTTACGAAATTTAACATTTTAATTTTTAACTATAAATCCAGAGAAAATGGTTACTATTGTTTAAATGTGATAACCAAAAATGTAAAATTATTTTACAAATGTATTTATTTATCCATTTGCAAAAAAAAACAAAAAATAAAACAAGGTTATTTTACTTTTAAATAGGCTAATAAAAGCATGGTAATTTTTTGTAAGGGAAAAACATGACTCCTGTACAGTATTAGGATTTTTTCTATAAATATATTGTAGCATTGTAGAGTATTGTATTGTAAAGTATAGTTTTGTTCAATCTTGAGTATTAAAGTCATGAGAGAGATGGACAACGGCAAAATAAAGAGACTGAAGAGAAAAATGGAAGTGAAGGTGCAGTTCAGGAGATAACTTTTAATTATTTTGCATGTCCCCAAATTAAAGATTTAAACCTTTTTTATGTCAGGTCCACACAAAAAATAGTTTTGTCCATGAATTTGTTTGTATGAGTTTGAATTTTCCATTCTGAATTTTTTTCCCAGTCCGCCCCTCCTGTAAATTAATGGCAAAGACATGGTTTCATTTACTACACATAGGCCTACTGAAGCTCGCAGTGTTTTCAACCTCTGCCGCCTCAATATAGGAGTACACGAGCACATAAACACAATTTCTAGAACTGCTTTGTGTCACTTAATGTGCATTTTACTTATTTTGAGAAAACTATCATCATATACAGAGACAGCAGTTTAAAAAAAACACCAATGTTTCAGGAGTTTATTACACAGAATACGTCACATGCTTATTAGATAACTGTATTTAAGTTGATGTATATGCTTTCATTTATTATTCTTTAATTTTCACAAATTTAGAAAAGTAATCAAAAAGTACTCAAAAGTAATTAGTTACATTACTTTAATAAAGTAATTGAAAAAGTTACACTACTATTACATTTTAAACAGGGTAACTTGTAATCTGTAACCTATTACATTTCCAAAGTAACCTTCCCAACACTGCTACCAGCACAGTCAAACTTTCCCCAGTTTAAGGAATCTCCTTTAATACTATTTTTATGCAAATATTAATTGTTTGAAGAAATACTTAAATTGTTTTGTTTATTTTCCAGGACTTAAAGTCATCATGGAAAGGTAAGTGAGCCATCGTGTCACTTGTGTCGTTGATTGTGAACTCAGGCTGCCTGCCAACTCCTTTAGGTGTGTCTTTGTTATGCTAACTCAGGATGAGCTCTTTATCTCTCCTACATGAGTGACAGATACCAGGTGAGGCTCCATAGCTCAGTGGTTAGAGCACTGGTCTTGTAAACCAGGGGTCGTGAGTTCGATCCTCGCTGGGGCCTAAATGGTCAAAATTTTAAAAGGTGACCTGTTCTGAAAATGACCCTGAAGTTAAGATGAAGATGCAACATACTGTGCTCATATGGATGAACATAAACCTTCAAGAAGGAGGAAAGCTGGGAATTGCAGATATCAGACTGGGAAACACAGTCATCCTTGAGGAGACTAACTAGCAGGTAGACCAGTGGTCTCCAACCCTGCTACCGTCCTACAGATTCAAACACATCTGATCCAGCTAAAGAAGGTGTTCAGGGCTACTTGATAATTACTGATAGGTGTGTTGGAACTGAAGTCTGCAGGACAGTAGCAGGGTTGGATACCAAGGTTGGACCCTTTATATGTAATCATCAACCCTTTATCTAGAGGCTGTGAGACTTATTTCTATGTTCTATTTTCTATCATTTACCCGTACTGTACAATGCAGGCTTGTTTTCTCAATGTACCACTGTAATACCTCGAGATACCGGTAGATGGCAGCAAAATAAAACGTATGTATGAGCTATCGGGGCAAAAGTGTACATATGTATACAAATGACTAATTATAAATAATATTACGTCAGACATACAGCTTAAGAATGGAGATTGTTCTTTTGAAACAGTTTATCGAAAGTCTACAAGTGTAAAGGGGGTCATTTCACTTTATTTTGAGGCAACGAATTTCAAATTCACAATGGAAGCAGTCATACTATGCATCCACAAGCAGATAAAGCTTACAAAGATAAAATGTATGAAAGGACATCAGAGAAGGAACATGATGTGAGATGCTGAACTGTTTAGTACAGCTCAACCTGTGTGGTCCTATAAAGTGGATTTCTAACCAAACACTATCTTTTCTTATTTTATTTTTGGCTTGTGGATCTATCATTGTCTCTATTATAAAACAAACATGTAATTGATGCTCCCATTTCAGTTATATCAAGACTTTTACATTTCACGTTATAGGGCATATTTCCTATTACAATCAAATTTGTGTTTGGACATTAAAGATACATCTCATATATCACATATTTGACAGTACAGAAAGATCATCTAAAAGTTTGTTCTGGAGAAAGGAGTCACTTACAAATGAAGTCAATTGGGCCTCTAGAATTTGACCAATCTGTCCTTTAGTCTGATCTTGTTAGACTAAAAAGGTTTATTTAGTGCGATTTGATTTTCTCACATGTAAGAATACACATATATCTGCAGGGGATTATGAGTAATTATTTGGTGGCTACAGTTTTTGTTGTAGCTCATATTTACAAAACATAAAAAAGAGAGATACACAGAATGAGAAGGGGGAAATCATATCTTATCATATTATTTAAATGTATTATCTAAATTATGAGCATACTGGTTTGAAATGCAAACAGTTTTATCGTTTACTGCACGTTATTATTCTCCTCGTTATTTACCTATAGCGGCTAAAGAACAGGAAGTGTCACCTGTAGACTTACTTCCGCGTTGAAGAAAAAGGTGCATACTAGCATAGACATATAAATACCTAGACGCCTCATTGGCCGCTCGACCACACGTCAACGTCGCCGCCATATTGGAGCGGGCAACTCTCATAACTCTCACATCAGGATAGACGTTGTACTACATATACTTTTTAATATAACATATCACTTTTACTATATTTCTACTGTGCACTGTAACAGTGCATATTTTCATTTTCACTGGATCCATAAAGCCTCATCAGTTAAATGTGTTATTATTTGTTGAGTTCATCTGTAGGCTAAAGTGCTGTCAAAATGTGTGTCACTTTTTGATTTTTATTTACTTGTTTTATTCAATTAAAGATGTATTATTTAGATTTTATCCCAGTATTTCAAAGGGAATGAGCTGTGTTCTGACCTGAGACACAAGAAAGAGGGAGAAAAAAGAAAGAAAAATGTTGGGGATTGAACAAAGAGAAAGCAATAAAACAACTACATTTCATTTAATGTACATTCAAATTACATTACATGCATATGTCACAGTTATACTAAATTAACATTAGAATTGTAAACCGAAAAAATCGACGAAATCAACAAGTGAGACAAATGTGAGCTTTCACTTTTCCTTACGAAAATTAATAATTTTCCAAACCTAACTAAATAACTGGAGGCAAAGTTTTTTTTTAACTGCACGTAGATCACAAACCTCTGAAATCGGTTGATAAATGTGAACGTTATGGTGTTTTTATTCATAAAAAACCGCAGCTACTCCGTTTACTTTCATTTGTTTTTAAGGCAGTCTTGCCCTCACTAACATGGCGGACGCGTTGACGTATCGCGGCAACGGCTCAAAGCGGCCAATGAGGCGTCTAGTTAGTATTTATATGTCTATGCATACTAGCGCATGGTCTGTTCCACACTTAAAAACGGCCAAGATGCGATCCATTTTATTTTTCTCAGCGGTGCCACAGACTGAACATTTCTTAGACAAATAAAAAAGGATTTTTGAGGCGCGAATTTCTAAGGACAGACAGCAAGGGCACAGATTCTGATGTTTTTGGGGGTTTTTAAACCGAAGAGAAAGTGAAACAAAGATCAAGATCATTGGGTTTATTCAAAAGCTGAGAATGGCTTCTGTAAAGATAGTATCTGTAGAAGATCTTAATTGTCCAGTGTGCTTTGACATCTTTAAGGCTCCTGTTCTTCTGTCATGTAGTCACAGTATCTGTAAAGAGTGTCTTCAACAGTTCTGGAAAGACAGGGATATTCAGGACTGTCCCATCTGCAGGAGAAGATCCTCAAGAGACGAGCCTCCATGTAATCTGGTGTTAAAGAACTTATGTGAGTCATTCACAGCAGAAAGTGCTTCAGGGTCTGAGGAGGTCTGCAGTCTCCACAATGAGAAACTCAAACTCTTCTGCTTGGATCATAAACAGCTTGTGTGTATTGTGTGCAGAGATTCTGAAAAACACAACAATCACAAATTCAGCCCAATCAATGAGGCTGTTCCAGCTTACAAAGTAGGACATATTTCTCGTTTCCTAGAAATAATAAAAACATAATTGGTTACAATTAGTTATACAATTGGTTCTCCCAGAAACTGCACTTTCACAGATTTTCACTTTGTTAAATTCAAGGAGCAGCTTAATACAGCGCTAAAGTCCTTACAAGTGAAGCTTGAACACGCAGAGAAAAAAAAAGGCGAGTGTGATACAACAGTCCGGCACATCAAGGTGAGGATGCAGAATCAAATCATCAATATTTTCAACACCGAACATATCATGTATTTGTAATTTGTTATATGGGAATGCATATTATTTCAGACTCAGGCTGAGCTCACAGAACGGCAGATTAGAGTGGAGTTTAAAAGGCTTCATCAGTTTCTGCAAGATGAAGAAGAAGCTTCAATCACTGCACTGAGGAAGGAGGAAGAGCAGAAGAGTCAGACGATGAAGGAGAAGCTTGAGGAGATGAACAGACAGATCTCAGCTCTATCAGACACAATAAAAGACATAGAGGAGAAGATGAATCGTAGTGACGTCTCATTTCTACAAGTGAGAACTGATTTCTATTTCTTCTTGTGCACAAAACTTCAAAACTTACTTTAAACCTGTATTACTTTACACCTTACTATTTTGACATGATTCATGAATATTTATATATAAATTATATATAATTTATATATTTATTTATATATATTAAAATTGTATATTAATAAATCAATGAGATACTAAATTGTTTTGTACTGTATATTTTTTAGAGCTTTAATGCCACAATGGAAAGGTAAGTGAGCCGTCGTGTCACTTGTGTCGTTGATTGTGAACTCAAACTCACTTCAGTTCTGACTAGTGAATGTTATTCCAGAGCCCAAAGTTCACAGCAAGATCCACAGATGCTTTCTGGAGCTTTGATTAATGTGGCAGATCATCTGAGAAACCTGGCCTTCAGAGTCTGGAAGAAGATGCAGCAACTTGTTCAAAACTGTGAGTCTAAGATATTGCAGATTAAACATGAAGGAAAAACATTCACCGCCTAACTTGACCCTGATATTTAAAGTCAAAGATGAATAAAGCAAGGGGTCTTTCCATAACACAGTGCAAAGTACAAGAAACTATGTTAGAAATAAGACAAGTGTTTATTAATGGTAGTGTATTCACTCATACTATTTAAATTAGAATCAGAATAAAAGCACCTGTTGTTTGTATCTCTCATCAGCTCCTGTGACTCTGGACCCAAACACTGCTAATACTTATCTGATCCTGTCTGATGATCTGACCAGTCTGACAAGCAGTGAAATGTGGCAACAAGTTCCGGATAATCCAGAGAGATTCAATGAATATTCCTGTGTTCTGGGTTCAGAGGGCTTTGACTCAGGAACACACTTCTGGGATGTGGAGGTTGGAGAAAATTCAGAGTGGGTTATTGGAGTAACCACAGAATCAAACCAAAGGAAAGGAGACGTTTTCTTCAAAACCAATGTCTGGTGCATGTGGTATGAAGATGGTAAATATTTCTCACAATCCCCACAGAAACCAAACAGACCAATTCCAGTTAAAGAAAAGCTTCAGGGGGTGAGAGTGGAGCTGGACTGGGACAGAGGAAAACTCTCATTCTGTGATCTTGTAAATAACACACTTCTACGCACAATAACAACCTCCTTCAAAGAGAGAGTCTTTCCATTGTTTTATTCTTTTGATGGATCTGTCCCTCTGAAGATATTACCAGCTACAGTAGTTGTAACAACAGAAAAACAGTTTTGTATGACACACTAGTAACATTACATCTGCCTTGATATTAAAGATCAATATAATCGTTTTTGAGCCCAATATCATTCGGCCTTTAACTGAATGAACTCATACTCCAAGGAATTCTTTAGCTATATGTAATCTTTCACTCAGTTATAATACTGATTATTGTATGTTAATAACATCTCCAGAGCTTTCCTTTTAACAAGTCTTTCTTCAGCTCTGACCTCATCATCAGGACACTAATGCAAGCCAGTGTCATTCGGTCAGTACTTGTCTTTTGAATGTCTAGGGATTGTGCTAAAAGGTGTTCCACGCATTCTGTTTATCATTATTTACAGGCCTCCAAAATACTCTCCAGCCTTTGTTGAAGAGGTCACAGAAATGTTATCAATGATTGCCTCAGAGTTTGACTGTTTTGCTATTGCAGGGGATTTTAATACTAACATAGATAATGCAAAAAATAAAACTACAAAATAAATGATAACGGTTCTAAATACCTTTGACCTGATTCAGCATGTGCATGGACCAACATACAAAGGTGGACACACTCTAGATTGAATCATCTAAACATTTCATCCATTGTTATTAAGGACGTAGCACTATCTGATCACTTCTATATTTTCTTTGATATATTGATCTCTGCTACCACTGAATCTAGAGCTGTCTCTGTCAGAAGGAGATGCATAAATGAAAACACAAGTGTACTATTTATGGAGGCTATATCTTTAACACCAAGCATTTCTGCAGACTCTTTTGATATTCTCCTTGATTCCTTTAACTCAAAAGTTAAGAATGTTATTGATGATATTGCTCCAGTCAGTAAGAAAACAAACAGACAGAAATCAGTTTGGAGAAGATCAACAGCAGTTCAGACTATGAAAAGAAAATTCAGAAAATGTGGTGGAAGACGAAACTTCACTATAGCATCTATAAAGACAGCCTTCATGCTTTTAATGTGAAACTAGCCACAGCTAGACAGAATTTCTTCTCAGACCTTATAAACAGTAACTTAAACAACACTCGTACTCTTTTTTTGCCACTGTTGAGAGACTGACAAACCCCCCAAGTCAGATTCCCAGTGAAATGCTATCAGACAGCAAATGCAATGAATTTGCTTCCTTCTTTTATGAGAAGATCATCAATATCAGGAAGGCGATTAGCACATCCTCAAGCAATGTAGAGGTCAGACAGATTTGGTCACAATATCAAAAAGATACTATGTCTACTTTTGAAGCAATTGATAGCAAAGTTTTGGAAGAAATAATGCATCACCTAAAATCTTGACACACTTCCCACATCTTTTTTTCAAAAGTGTGCTTAATTGTTTAAAAGCAGATCTCTTAGAAGTGGTGAATGCCTCACTTCTTTCTGGGACTTTTCCAAACTCACTGAAAACTGAAATATCAAATATTCCTTTTATAGGCAAAATTATAGAAAAGCTAGTTTTTAATCAGCTGAACAACTACTTAAACTCACCTGGACAATCTGGTTTTCACCGCATCACAGCACAGAGACAGCTTTCATTAAGAATGATACTCGCTTAAATTCTGATTCTGGTAAAATATCAGTGCTGGTATTACTAGATCTCAGTGATGCGTTTGACACTGTCGATTATAACATACTTCTACAGAGACTGGAAAACTGGGTCTGGCTTTCTGGGATAGTAGTCAAATGGTTCAGGTCATACTTGGAAGAGGTTATTATCTGAGTATAGGAGAACAGAAGTTTAAGTGGATGTCCATGACATGCGGAGTTCCCCAAAGGGTCAATTCTTGCACCGCTCTTGTTTAGCCTGTATATGCTACCACTAAGTCAAATAATGAGAAAGAGCCTAATTGCCTATCACAGCTATGCTGATGATACCCAGATTTACCTAGCCTTATCCCCAAATGACTACAGCCCCATTGACTTCCTCTGCCAATGCATTGATGAAATTAATAGTTGGATGTGCCAGAACTTTCTTCAGATAAACAAGGAATAAACTGAAGTTATTGCATTTGGAAACAAAGATGACATTTAAAAACAACTAAAAAACAACTAAAAATCAAGTCAGGAATCTTGGTGTGATTCTGGAGACAGACCTTAGTTTCAGTAGTCATGTCAAAGCAGTAACTAAATCAGCATACTATCATCTAAAAAAACATTGCAAAAATTATATGTTTTGTTTCCAGCCAAGTCTTGGAGAAACTTGTTCATGCCTTTATCACCAGCAGGGTGGACTATTGTAATGGCCTTCCCAAGAAGACCATTAGACAGCTGCAGCTCATCCAGAACGCTGCTGCCAGAATTCTGACTAGAACCAGAAAATCTGAGCATATCACACCAGGCCTCAGGTCCTTAAACTGGCTCCCAGTTACATTTAGGATTGATTTTGATTTAATTTTACTCGTCTATGCATCACTCAATGACCTAGGACCAAAATATATTGCAGATATGTTCACTGAATATAAACCTAACAGACCACCCAGATCATAAGGATCAAGTCAGTTAGAAATACCAAGGGTTCACACAAAACAAGGGGAGTCCGCCTTTAGACACTATGCCGCCCGCAGTTGGAATCAGTTTCCAGAAAAGATCAGATGTGCTAAAACACTTGTCACATTTACCCATCTGTTTAGCGGTGCATTTATTGAATGAGCACTGTGCGATGTCCGAACCGATTGCACTGTATTTTATGTAAAATCATTTTCTATTTTTAACTGTTTTAAATCATTTTAAATAAGTCAATTTTTAAATAATTTCCAAAGTTTTAAAATTGCTGTGTTTTATTTTTGTATTATTTTTCTTTTACTTTCTTTTATGTTAAGCACTTTGAATTACCATTGTGTATGAAAAGTGCTATATAAATAAACTTGCCTTGCCTTGCCTACATACCTTTTGTCACTTTTGCCTGTGATGGTTTTTCAGTCTCATTTCAGTCTCTCTCTTACCATTCTAACAGTTGTTTAGGATTTGATCACGCCAGTGTCGAGATGACTCTCAGGCATTGCTGAAGTACTGAAGCCATTTAAATTATATTCTTATTTTAATAAGAACAGGCCTTGTGAAATCATATTATAAGGCAAACTTCTCTGTTGTTTGACTGTAATGTTTATGTTTGGGCTTGGACATCATGTAAGGCATAATATACTTATGAACAAATGAAGCCAACTGGGCTCCATATAAGACAGTTTTGTTCTATTTATCGAGTTACCATATAATTTTTTTTTACAGGTGTTTAGTTTACAGTGCTGTCTTAATGTAACTTCAGTGAGAAACTTAAAAAATAAAATTGAAAAAGTTGAGGCTATCTTAAAAGAATGTGTAAGAAATTTTGGGTTTGTTGGTTCTTCCTTAAATGCATCACTGTAAAATACCTCCTGATGCTGGTAGATGAGAGCAAAATAAAAAGCAATACTGAGCTTTGCTTTGTTTTTGGTTTACATGCACAAATACACATAGATCACAAATAGAGGTGATATCAAGTTTAATTTTACCAAATATACATCATAACGATACAAGTAGTTCACTGAAAACAATCTACTGAAAACCTATTGGGAAAAATTGTCACTCTGTCTTACATTGGTATAAACTGTCAATTCACAATGAAAGCAACCATAAACATCCACAAGAAATGTAACAAATTGTTCTGATGCAAGTATGTTAGTCCTTTACATCCTATAGCATTCTGTGTTCAGTCAGCAAGTACATGTGTGTTTGGGGGAAGAGTACTCCATTAGGGCACAATGCAGGTGGCTTTACGGAGAGTCAGGTATCCGGTCACCACGTCTGTTGGCAATTGACGGATGTAAGAAAACTCTTCCGTCGATGCAAAGTGCAGTTTAGTCTGAGGGTCAGTGTAGTTTGCCTAGGACACACATACAAACATATTCAGGTGAGGTTCCAGAAATGAAGAGTTACAGAATTTTCTTGTACATTATTAATGAAATCTTTTTACAACAGACTCACCGGAAGACCTGAGATGTCGGAGTACTTTTTAGCAGGTTTCATAGAGGGAAGTGCATCTATGCTGCAGTCTGACAGAGAAAATGACAATTGGGGATTTAAATATTGTCAACATAAATCAACAATGACACTCTGACATGACTTTTAAGATATAAACACATCCATGTAATTGAAAGGTTGGGGAATAATTATATGCCTTATATCACTTCTTTGACAATATTAGTCTGATTAATACATGTTTTATGACTTTTGTAAGTCAGACTCACAGTTAGGATCAGAGATTTTCCAGGGCAGTGCTTTCTCCGCTGCTAAAATCTGCTTCAGATTCTTCCACGTCCGATTCTTCTTCCCTGCTGCTGCTCCACCGATACCTGAGTGCTAGTGAAGCAGCAAGATCTTCTGAATCTGTTTAACTGCAACAGAGATTTTTTTTTCTGTCTTCAATCTGGAACAATCTTACCACAAAGTTGGGGTTCTTAAAAGGAAGACATTTGGCAGAAGTTTCCAGATCAACAGCTCCCACAGGTTTTCCCTCAGAAGTCGACTCCACTGGGGCAACCTGTGACAAATGCAGCACCATCCATGAGAAACATTTCGTTATGTAATAAACCAAGGAATGTAAAACGTAGACCTGTGATGTAGAGAGGATAGAATTGATTCTTTACCTGAGCTTGAGTAGCTGAGGATGCAGGTTGTGTTTTTTTCTTTTTACCGCTGTTGTTATGTGGCTGCGCGGTTGCGGGAGTCGCGGGACTGACGGCTCGTTTCTTACCCCGGGCCTGAGCGACTAACGCCGCCGCTATCACAGATTTACCCGTCGAGAGCGTCGCTGGATTTAAATCCTTTGCCTTTGATACTCCCGGATCGGAAGGGGCAGACATTTGCCTTCACTGACTTTTTACAAACATAACCTGGAATTTAATACACACATTAGCCTGCAGTTTCACAACATCCCGTTCACCCGGAAGTAATGAAAACGTGCCAGTATTACGTATTACGTTGCTACACTCGATTTCGCAAGATAAATTATTGCAGAACAAATATAACACAAAATCAAAGATCATTGTTATTTATACAGAAATTATCATCTTTCAGCTTGTTTTATATGTGTTCTGAGTATGGGCGTAGGTTTGGTCTCAGCTTTGGTGGGGACACCCCCATACCAAAAATGCACTCTCAAAAGAAATAAAAAAGAAAAACACCTGAGACTGTAATGCTGAACAACCAAACGTTTTATTAACAAAAATAATTATGTACATTAGTATTTACACTAACAAAAAATACTCTGCAACAAGGAAACAAATCTAAATAAATATAATAACCTTTTTCTGTTATAAACACTATTTACCCTCCAGAACACTCACGTTTATGTTGACTGCAAGATTCTAAGTTAAGGTAACGTTACAGGCTTATTGACATTCAGTTACTTGCTAACGTAGCATTCTATCATCCTGGGTAACACATACTATCACCAGTTAATACTATTTTCCACAGTAGAATCTTCATTTGAAAGCCTAGTCAGTCAATACTGCTAGTTTATTTATGTGGCCAGCTAGTTATTTTGCCTACTTACACTCTGACTCTGCTTTATGAAAAAGCTTCTTATGTCCCCTTTTTTCTTCTTGGGTGGCATCTCCAAATTACAAAAAGGGGCAAAAAACCGGACTATTAAAATGTTTTTAATCTGGCCTTTGTATGTAGCAGAGAGACAGCACTGGTAATTTACCGTCGGCGTCGTCAACACGTCCGCACGCACACACACACACACCACCACCCGCTCGCTGCTAGTGCAAGCACAAAAGTAGTCCCGGCCCGCGCGTGTAGCCTGTCAGATACCCCGCCGCGAATCAAATTACGGCGTTTCTTGTACTGTCGTCGTCCTGGCAGTTAGAATCGATTCAAATAGCAGTGCAAAGATCCAAATAGCAGTACAAATGAGCTTGCTAAATACTGGTGGGGACAAATTTGTAATCTCAAAATATTGATAGGGACTAGTACCTAGCGTCCCCCCCTAAACCTACGCCCATGGTTCTGAGGTTTAGTTAGATGGCCAACACTTGTTCAAATCTGAATTGAAAACAATAAAATGGATGTTCTTGCATACATTGATCCTAACATCTCTGTAATATATTTACAGTTTAATTTGAAATAGGGCCAACACATTGCCTATCCCCTTTCACAACAGTTAGCTGAAGTTAAGTTTGATTATGCGCTATGACAGACTCATTTCAGATTACAAGAAGGTAACGCCATTCATATTTCAATCACATGTTGGGGGAAATAAATGACTAAATAACTTTGTTAAAAACAGATCTCAGGTAATTATTTTTCATCTCTCAGAAGAGTTTGATACTACATCCACCACAGTGGCATTGTCCTTCAACATTTCCCTTCTCGTCTTTCTATCACTGAGCGAGAGAGAAAAGTAATGAAAATGGACACAGCATCAAAAACAGTTATTTCCATTTGAACCATTCAGAGTGTAGTTGTAAATTTGTGATTTTAACTGATGTACAGATCAAAACACAACAGCCTTAATATGAAAACATTTATATTTCTTCTCCTTAAGGATGTCTAACTTGAGTTTATTTTTATAGCAATCAGGTATATAGAGTTATATAATGTTTTGCCTATTTTACATCACATCCATGGAGAGGAAACTTCAAAGAGGTGAGTGTCACCTTTCTTCATTTCATTCTCTCTGTTCTTGTCCTTTCTTTGAATGCCATTGCTTGTCATTTCACCTTTTTTGCCGTCTCAAATGTCAACTTCAGAGTTCACTACGTTCTCTTTCATATGGACCCCTCTGAATGTTTTGAAGTGAAATATTGTTGGAGACATAAAGAGAAAAAATGTGAGTAATCACATGTAGTCTTCAAGTTTATTCATTGCTGCCAGTACTTTTATCATTCAAACATCTATTCAAAAAGCAGGCTATATCATTTCTTTATTGCACCTGGATTTCTGAAAAATGTAATGACAAAAAGTGATCCTACTTCTCCAAACATTGAAGTTGTAGCATTTCATGACTTTTCAGGTCGGTCAAAAGGCTAATAATTCTTGTGATATTTGAAATTCTTTGTGAATCATGAAACATTTGCATAAAACTAACATAGTATTTAAATACAAATGATACACACATTAACTCTTTCTTTAACTTTTTAACTTTTTTCAACCAGTATTCAGAGATGCCTTCATGTAAAACTAAGATATTTCCTTTGGCACTTGTAAAGTCTTATAGTGAATAAAATTTTCCAACAGATTATCCTGGTATCCTGTTGACATTGCTTGATAATTATCACTGTTATCATGCACACACACACACACACACACACACACACACACACACACACACACACACACACACACACACACACACACACACACACACACACACACACACACACACACACACACACGTTTGTTTTTGTGAAAAGTGGGGACATCCCATAGGCATAATGGTTTTTATACTGTAGAAACTGTATATTCTATGGCCCTACACCAACCCTACCCCTAACCCTAACCCTCACAGGAAACTTTGTGCATTTTTACTTTCTCAAAAAAATGGGGACATGGGTTATGTCCTCATAAGTCACCCTCTCCTTGTAATACCTGTGTCATACCCATGTCATTATACAGAGTTGTGTCCTAATATGTCACAAAAACAAGAGCACACACACACATACACACACACACATCCCTCTTCCTTGGAGAAAACCACTGAGATATTGCAGGCAGCCGCTGATAAGAAGGGACGGAGCTCCTCTTTCCTCTTGTAGTGTTGGGTCTGCATCCTCTCTTGGAAGTTGACCTGAATAGATCTGTTTGGTTCACCTCAAGTTAGTCCTGCTGTAGTGTTTCGACGGTACTATGGCTGAGTTACTGTTTTTATACAATTTTGGGAGAAGAATGGGGCAAAGAACGCACTGAACACATTTGACATCTCATTTATATTTAATCAAGACAATGCTGCTACAAGTGGCTAGTGCATGAAATACATAAATAAATTATAGATGGGGATTCTGTGTTGAGGTTCAATTGCAAACAATCATGAATATTTAAGATTCAAACTTAAACTGCAATAAATAAAAGAGTGGGCTTTTTCCTGGGTCATTGTTGAGAAAGTAACTCAGTTCCAACAAACCTCAAATACACAACTGAATACTGAGAGATGTCTGCTGTGTGTGTGTGTGTGTGTGTGTGTGTGTGTGTGTGCGTGTGTGCAAGCTAATGTTAGTCTAAGGAACAAATGTACAGAGAGCATCTATCTATCTATCCATATATATATATATATATATATATGACACAGGTAGTAAGTGTTTTTTTTTTCCAAAGTGCAGAAATAATCTCACCACAGGATGTCAACATTATGCACCAGTTTGTATCAAAGCAGTGCAAAACAAGGTAGTAGAGGTAGGATGATGGGTGACATTATGTAAAATTATATAAGCAAAAAAAGTAAGTAGCACTTTATCAAAATCATAAACCAAAGTGCTGTTATTTTAAAACTTTCCCAATAGTGGACCCACATCACAACATGAAACTGCCCTCAGCTGTAATAATTACCAGTGACCTTAAATGGTGCCCAAAAGGGTGTAGTACTCTCTGTAATGATACCATGAAGTGTTGCTCACTTGTAGATCACAGGCTTTCTGGAAGGGATGTAGATTCATAAGAGTGAGTAGTAGTAGAAGGGTGCTGAGCCTGTGGCTGTTCTTTATCCAAGTATCAAGGTCTTGAATGTGATGAAGACATCAACCAGTTGCCAGTGCAGGGAGATAAATAGAGGTGTGACATGGGCCCTTCTGGACTTGTTGAAGATCAGTCATGCTGCTGCTTTCTGATTCATTTGAAGAGGTTTGTTTGCATGATACAAGTCCAGTTGTCCAGCCTAGAAATGACAAGGTCCTCGATAAGAAGTTGTGCTCCATTATGAAGTATGCTACATTTATAACAATAACATAAAAATAGCAATAGTCATAAAAAACATGATTATATAGTCACTTGATAATATGCCTAATACAGTATTTGTACCAGTGTTCGAATGGTTTTCTGTCACACTTCTGGTGTTGTCAACATTATTTATGCAATACAAAAATGTGTCATTTTGCATTTGTTGGGCCAGGGAAGTTCATGAATAAGAATTATATCATGAATAAAGCAAGATAACCATCATGTATTTACTATTAAAACTGAAAAAAAAAAAACTGTAAGAACAGCATCCTGGGAGGTGTGTACTGGTTGGGTTAGTGAAGGAATAAAGCTATACAGAACTCTCTCACTTCCAGAAGAGAAACACTGCAGCTTTTTTTTTTTCACAATGACTTGTATTATATATTTAGTCAGACAGTTATATGGTTGATGTCAGTATTTCCACTGTCCATCTATTCCTCACCCACATTTGTGCAACAGAAGCCATTAATGCCATCACATTGACAGTTCTCTTCCGGGTTGACAGAGTGGGCGGGTTTCTTCAGATGCTCCGTTAGACCGAGTAGCGGCGCTCAGTGCTTTGCGCCGGATCGCAGCGCTTGTCCCGCGGACGGAGTGTCCTCGATCTTCGGCCAGTTTAACACCATAATTACCAGCGAACAGGCCGCCCGCGCCCACTTAACTAACGGGTTAACATTCCTCTCGGAACGAGACGGCGGAGTTAGAGAAAAGCGCTGTATTTGAGGCCAACTCTCCGCTCGATCATGTTTGGGATTAATTCTTGAGGCTCTCCGATCTGAAGATCACTTTTTTTTTCCAGTGCGTGGAGCCTCAGAACTGCACTGGGACGAAGCGAAGGACTAAAGGCGGTCTCTCTTATCGTTTCGTGCGCTGTTGAAACGAGAAAAGGTAAAATCACTTAATTTCTACATCTAACATCTAACCCGAATAATTCTCGGCTACCGAGTGGGTTTCTCGGGCTCTTCTAAAGCCGGCTGGTTTTCTGGTCTGTTCGTGTGTCAGTGTTCAGCAGAAAGACAGGAGGTTAAAGAGGAACAACGCTGTTTCAATACGACAATTCGACCTTTTTTTATTGATTCTCAATAAAATTTATTGTAAGAAAGCGAACCCGTGCGCAGTGAAGGCCATCATAACAAATTCCCCTTTAACGCTATGTTGGATTATATTACTAGGCTACTTATTGAGTAATTTATCAGTAAGTTATCAAATAATAACTAACAATGACCAATACATTTGCTATAGTTTTTTTATTAATCTCTGTTAACGTTAATAAAATACAACAATTTATTGTTCTTTCAAATCCATTGAGTAATATTGACAGATTCAACTTTTGTATTCATGTATTAGTATATGTTGAAATGACTTAAGATTTAAGAAGTGGTTTTCATTGTTAGTTCATGTTAACTAATGGAGTCAGCTATTGTCAACAAATGAAACACTTGTTTACCTGTATATTTTTATTATTAGGCTACCTGAACGTACTTATTCAGGTTCTTGTTTTCATTCTAGTAGTTAGTAGTTGTTGCATCCTAGTACAGGTTTATGAGACACTAGTATCTCAGGTTCTACTAGTAACTTTCCTTATATCACTAGTTGCAATAGTTTTTTTTTAAACTGTGTATGTAATTATTAGTCAAAATGGCTGCTTTATAGGTATTAAAATGTTACAGCAGTTGGAATATTTATTACTGTCTAATAAAGAGCTACTGATATTCAGATGTCATTAGGAAAACTTGATATTAATATATATACTAATAGATATGAATAGATATTAGTAACCCATAAAATAGTCACTAATTCTAAGAGATTAGTACTAACATTAGTGAAATTCAAATTTAGAATTGATTCTAGTCAGAATTAAATGGCTTACATCTGAATAACAAGTTCTTATACAATTCAGTGGTGACATTTTGTTTGAATATATTACAGAAAACATTGGAATAGTTATTAGTCATTTTGGGAAAGTGACTAGTAACAAAGGAATAAGTACTGTTAACTAATTAGTAGTAAAAAAAAAAGAATCATGGAGCTGATCTGGAGTGAGTTGCTTCTATTCTTCTGCTGTCGAATTCAGTGATGGGAATATTTGACCCACAGAAGACTTGTTTGTGTGTTCGAATTATGTAATTTTGCTATGCTTATTACTGAATAGCACTTGTCTGGTATAAGAGCTGTTTTATGGTTCAGTGGCCCTCAGGAGCCCATTGATGACATGACAGGCAAAATTGAGCATGCTTTTGTCAAACACCCCAAGTTGTCATCATCACGTATCGTGTTGCTTGTTGCTGAAGCATTATGAAATAAATTGTCAGTAGGGATGGGACGATAACCGGTTTTATTGATAACCGTGATAAAATGTGCTGAAGGTTTGTAATATCGTTTAAAATTAAATTTTATCATTAAAACCGTGTTTGATTATCGCGGTTTTAATAACTCACTATTAAATCATGTCCAGCCAGCAACAGTCTGACGCAAGCGCAGCGCACAATGTTTTTTTCGAGAAGGAATGGCGAAAGTCAGTGACTTTTCTATGCTTTTCTATGCTTCTACACTTTTCATTGTAAGGAAGGAAATGCCACAGAATTTAATCTTTCTTTAAATTAATTGCATAGAGTTGCTTGTTTTATTAGTTGTTTGTTGATTATTAAATATAAAACTTGCTGAAATGTTTTCAGTGTGAGCATCAACTATTTTTGAACACTTTCATCTCGTTTCACGAAACCGTGATAATACTGATAATCGTGATAATTTTAGTCACTATAATCGTGATATTAAATTTTCATACCGTCCCATCCCTAATTGTCAGTCATGCTTACAGTCAATGATGCTCCTCAAACTGCTTGCAGACCAGGCAGCATCCACTCCTTTAAATTTGATTACATTTGGAGCTCTGTGTTGGGGCCGTCTTTATAGATCCAGTGGATGATTGATCATCAAGACAGATGGTGCACTTATGTCTCAGTAATCACTTGAAGGACCATTAGAAGATGAGGGCATGGAGACGGCGGGCAGTGGGCCCCTAGAGTCAAAAATGAAGCTGTACAATCAGAGGATGCAGGAACGAATCTGTCAAGTTTTTTCACAGAGGAGAGAACAAGCTATCCATTATTTATTTGCTACTTTCACTGGCCTTCTTCTCTGCTCTAAACTGCGCACTGACTATGTGGATTTTGGACAGACCCCTGGCTACATGTGTTCTTTAGTTGGGGGGGGGGGGGGGGGGGGGGTTGATAGTCCTGGTGTGTGAGGGGGTAAAGCTTAGCCTGAGGGCATCAAATGGTAGCTGTGCTTGGAGAATATGTTAAACCATGAAGGGTAGAGAGGCAATGCATCGCTTTAAGACTGTGATTTATTTCTAGTCTGTGCAGGATTGTTTTGATACTTTTTTTGTGTGAATAATCCATTGAATCAACACAAGATTTTGTGTGTATAACAGATATTTATGTTAATAATTTTTTTGAATTAGTTTTTTAAAAACTCAACTGACATTACAAAACAATATTATATTATTACACAAAAATGGTAGAATAAAGTAGTAGAATAAAAATGTTAAAGAAAAAAGACATAAGATGTACATTTAAAATGGATGTAATATTGGAGTAATGTTATTAACTATGGTTAAATATAGTGGGAAAAAGAATGCAAAATAATTAAAGAATATTATTTAATAAATGCATGTTAAAGATTATATTTTTAATGATTCATCCATGTAGGCATTTCATTTTTTGTTTTTGTTTAAGTTGACCTCATAATCATAATGCCATAACTTAAAAAAAATGTAAAAAAAAAAATGGTATAGATCTGGTATACATCTCTCTAGTGATGTATACCAGACTTCTCCAATCAATTGGTCTGCTTAAACTCCGCACCTTTGCAATCACCCACATCTCAAAATCCAATCAACAACCTTTGAATAGAACCAAATTCCCACCCCACACTTTTTGGGATAATCTGTTACACTCAGAGTTACATCACAGTATGGAATAAAATATCTGCTGCTGCTTCCGTTTCATCGTGAAAATCCAAAAAGTCATTAATAACGTAATGTTCTTGGCAGTAGTTTAAGATAAAGTCAGGCAGATGTGGAAGTAACTTAGTGCTGCTGAGAAATCTCGGAGAGGATACGCTGCTGGGTCCTACATTTATAGGAAATGAATCATATTCCACGGCACTAGGCTGTGCGGCACTGCACGCTGTTTACCCTCTTGGCAAGACTTCAGCAGAACTGCAGATGTGCATCCTTAAAGCACAATAGTGTTCCTGTAGCTCAATTGGTAGAGCATTGCGTTATCAAGCGCAAGGTTGGGGGTTCGATTCCTCGGGAACACATGATAGGTAAAAGCTGTTAGCTTGAATGCACTGTAAGTCGCTTTGGATAAAAGCGTCTGCTAAATGCATTAATTTAATTTAATTTAATTTAATTTAAAGCGTACAGTTGTGGGCATGCGCATGCTTGGTTGTGCGAGTGAGGCGCATGTTGTTGGACTGACAGTGACAGCTCTGCTTTTGACATACTATTGTGCGTTTGCCTTTAGCTTGGTTCTTTATGTGCTGGTGTGTGTTCGTTGAGGTTTGTGTTGTGGAAGGGGGGGGGGGGGTGTTGTTTAGTGTGGCTTTGGAACAATAGTCTCATTCTGTGACTCCCCATAGCTGCTGCCCGGGCCTGGCCGAGCGCTTGCCAGAACAGACAGACAGATGGAAGGGATCGTGTTCCTGCCGGCACCTGGCATCACAGAGCACAGGAATGCCATTGTTCCTTGGTAACCCAGCGGCTGACTCGCTTTCCTGGACAGGCAATGTCGAAGCGAGGGTGGAACTGAATTATAAGTCACATGACGCAATGCATAACAGTTGAAGTGCTGTTAAATGTTATTGGCAACGTCTGACATGAGAGCTTAGGAGAGTGATACCTTATGAAGGAAAGCTTGAGACTGTTGTCCAGGGTCATCGGTAATGGATTAGATTAACACCCCCCGTTAGCACTTGCGAAGCACTCTGATACTAACATTCGGGTTAATGGGGATCTGCAGAGGGCCAGTTGATTATGGCTGATAGACGAGGCAGGACCTTTAAGGACATATTTGAATACATAGGCTTTAAATAGAAATGACCGCAAACAAATAATGTTTTATAACCTTTCCTGCTAGGTTCTTGCAGTCAGAAAGTTTTTTTTTTCAAGCTTCGTAACTAACCTCAGTCTGTCTGTTTTAAGTTTGCCCAGCCTTATCTCTTCAAGATTGCAGGTCTAAGTTAATAGAAATAGTCTTAGTGTTGTAGATGGTTTAAACGTGTCCTAAGGTTTGAATAAGTGGAATTTTTTTAAAACAATAAATAGAGAATAGTGAACTTTTGTATTTTTTTTGGAAGATTTAGTAAAAAAAAAATTTCAAGATCAGTTTTAGGATTTAAGATAGCCCCGCCCCCGAACTCACACCATTGGTTGTGGCAGTGTTGGTATGTTGAACTGGTCGGAATAAGCAAACCTTGTTTGCAGCAATATTTAGCACCACACAACCACAGTATTTACAATTTTTGAGGAAGTCTATTAGTGTTGGGCGATATGGTCATTTTTCAAATCGTCATATCGTCAGCCCGTGAGATCGACGATACACAATATTATCGAGCAAGGGTGGAGCAAGAGAGAGACTCTTTGTTCTTGTCATAGCAAAACTATTTGGTGTTTTAAACCGCGCAGGTGCGCGAGAGAGAGCCTATGGAGTCACCAATAATCAAAAAAAAAATTACTTTCAAACATACTGACTGATTTAACTAACGTTAAATATAAAAATACTGTATTTAAAACAGCTAGTTCATACATAGTCGGACGCAACTGTCATATCGCACGTCCGCATCTGCGCAGGGTAGTTATCAGTCTAAATGTTCTGCAAAATCAGTCAACGGTGAAAATCAATAGCAGATTTCATTTAAAGTCCAACAATTAAACACTAATATTGGGCATAAACAAACATTTAAATATAAAGTATTTAAAACAGGTAAGTTGATATATTTGTAGTAAAGTTGAATTGAACTGATGCATCAGTCATACAGCACTCCGGACCGCGCGCCTCATGACGAGTCTGACGCACCATCAAAGAAACAAGAATGAGATGCATTCTAACATAACTGTGGCATTAAACTCAGTTAGTGAGGGCTCGTTTAATATATTGCACATACAGTATATAGGCCGTTCAGATTACTTGTTAAAGTGCAATGAAATACCTTATATCTGCAGACGATGTACGTCTGTTTGTGGATGGAGACTTTGTAACGGCCAAAACTATGTATTTTGCATGCATCACATTATAGTGCGGTGTGCATGAAAATAATATCAAGGCGGCAGATTGAACTTATTATCCATAGTGGTTCTCACGTAGTCATCACCACATAGTGTGTTTTATAAGTTAAGTGATCAGTCTTTAAGAAAAGGACTACGTGAGAACCATGCACTATGGATGATAAATTCGCTCTGCCGCCTTGTTAATTATTTTGTCTTTACTTTAGTTAATCTCTCATGTATGAGAAGAGCGCGTTGCCGTATACCAGCCATTAAATGTGTGGGACACCAACTCATCGTTTTCTATCTCTTTCATTTCATGGATTTAATGAATTATCCGAGTCAAAGCGTTACAACTACACTGACTACATGCTCTAATCCTGCGCGTGCGAGGTGTGTGTGTGAAATGCGGGCAGTGAAATTAAGTGAAATAGCTGAGCAGTTTAAAAGCCGAATTATAATAAGCAGCCTAATAAAAATAAAAATAATAGTTATTATTATTATAATCTAATACATTAATAGGAAAATGAGCCTAATATCGTCTTGATTATCGACAGAGAATTCTGCTTATGTCGATTACCCCCGACGATCGTCAATACACGATACTATCGTCTATCGGCACAACCCTAAAGTCTATCTATAAATGGCTTGAGAAGAAAGTAAATTGCCAACTTGAACTAACGTAATGAACGTATTTCTTTATGCTTAGTTTTAGTTAACTGTAATAACCCTGCAAATGCACATTTAGTAACTAAAACGGTTTCACTTGAAATAGCGAGGTGGGGAACTGAAACATCAGGGGATTTAAAAACAAAAGCTGGCAAGACAGAGAGAGGGAACTGTCCTGTATAAAATTCCTCCAACACCAAAGTTACGTTTTTAAAAAGAAAAGTGAAAATATGGAAATCGCACTTGAATATTGGTAAGCTTTGGTTATTATTAGTAAGAAGGATGTTCTGTATGTGTCTTATATGTAAGGGATAGAAACGGATCTGTGGAACATAAAGAAGATATTTTGTTGTGTTTTTTTTCACTATAATGGAAACCAATAGTCATCGAATGGTTTAGTTACCAACATTCTTTAAAATATCATGTTTAATGTTCTGGCAAAGAAAGAAAGTCATCCATGTTTGGAACGACATAAGGGTGAATAAATGATAACAGAATTAGTATTTTTGCTTGCACTATTCCTTAAAGTTCCAGCCATGTGTTTGTCTAACAGAGGCAGCTGGGCTGTAATTAGATTTCCTCCTGACTCTATTGCTGTGGAGATGCAGATCTCCAGTTTATGGTCCACTGGCTAACAAATTCACCATAATGATGATCTCTGAGTTTTTTCATTCGATTTGGGGCAATATCTGTAGGAAATGTTGATGGGGTTTTTTGAGCCGATGTTGCACTGTTCAACGCTTATCTCAAATGAAATTAAAGCTCATTAGGACTGATTTGATCAGTGGCCCGTTGGTCGACATCACATGCTTTTTATCACTAGGCTGTCTAACAGATAGCGTGACATCATCGCCAAGCTGCCATTTTGAATCCCCACATCTTCAGACTGCATTTGGAGCATATTTGGCATTGTTGACATTAACAAGATTATTTCTTCTCCTAGTGGGCTGGAGGATGATTAATCACAGGAGATCCCCTTCTCCACGCATTGGGATCCTACTTTGATTTCCTTTCATCTTCGCTCTTCACATCTCCCTTGCTATCATTCTCTCTCTCTTTCTCTATCTCTCCTCCTTCTGTTGCGTTTAGTCTATCATTTTAAATATTCTTTCTCTGGTCTCAGTCATATTTAGCAATGAATCATTTTGCCTTCGTGCATAAGGACCTTAATGCAATATCCTAATTTTTTGATCGGTGTCAGTTGCGAGACAGTGATCTAAATTGATGTTTTGTGATGACTAAAACAATATGGGCAAGTACTGTGGTAGTAAAACTCATTTTAATCTCCTGCAATATAAGCAAAATACATATCTGGAAATGGTTCAATAGAGCATCTGGCAGAACTTCGGAATTAGATTGGAGTAATGAGTTAGTTGTCCACTTGTTTCCTTCTCCTAATGAAGTCAGAGACATTAAGCTATACTAAGTGGCGGACGGTATAAAGGCTCAGGATGTAAAATGACTGGATTTAGATCGGATAACAGAGGCACAAAGGAAACAGGCAGATTACATTGTGATAAAGAGACATGCGTTGAACAGAACTATAGAAACTGGGCTGTTGGTCGAGTTACAGACGCGTGTAGCGAACAGAACAGATACTGGAATGGAGGTTGGGTTACACCGCTGAAGAGAGAGCTGCGTTGTGTGTGAATGTTAGTCGAGGTAGAGGGGATGTGACATTGAGATGGGTGATTCTAGGATTTCAGTCTTACAGGGGCTCAGCTTCTCGCTTGAGCTGATGTGAAAAAGTGTGAGAGGTTGCGAGTTCGAACCTAGCTTAATGGACATTTAAAAAATAGATTTATCTAAAAATGCAGTAAAAAGTTTTGAGATGTACAATGTATCAGCACCATATTGCTTTTCGTGTAATACTGGTATTATTATTTTTTCATATATTGATATCATACCATACTGAATATACTTTACTGTTGTTCAATAGTCTGAACTGGAAGATGAGGCCGACTTCAGTATTGTGATGTATTTCCAACTGATATGGAATATTAAATAGAGGGTGGGGTTTTATTTTAGCACACCACCTCTCCACCTCTTGCTCCACTTCTTAAGGTGGATAAGGATATTCTGCCCAAGCCGTCAAACTGACATCATCAGAGAAGCAATGCCATTCCAGAGTGGAAGTAAATGTTTAGATTTTGATTAAAGATTACCAAGACAAACGTTTTTTTTTCCTTCAGTGGATTAACTTGCTTGGATTAATTGTTCACCTCAAGACTAGCAATGTGCGCTAACAAAGTAAATAGTGTCAATTTTGATTTCATGATTTCACTTACATATTTGGCGTATGACCTGGCCACTTTAAGAAAGGATTGTTTTACTTTAACGCAACTTTAACATTTCACTGATTTCTAAGGATTTCTAATTGAGCACTTACTGTAGCAATGAAGGGTTTGACAGTGAGATGACTGGTGACCTCATTCTGTGCTTTATGACTAGAGCCCGACCGATATGGATTTTTGGGGCCGATGCCGATATTAACTCGAAAAGAGCCGATTTATAAGCCGATATTTTGATTTTAAAAATAATCTGGATATTAGACCCATTTCCTATAAACTGCACTTACACAACATTCAATAGCAAAATATCTGCCTGTTCTATGTATGTGGGCTGTATAAACCATTTTCCAGAATGGACTATGTTAAAAAAAAGCCTTAGATTACAGTCTCAATGACTAAACAATTGCACATCAAAAGTATATATTTTTTAATGATCAAAAAACAGTCTGGTTTTTTAACATTTAACACTTTTACTTTCTTCCAGTTGAAGCTGGTTTTAACAGTCTGTGTGTTTACTGTAAATAAATTATAATACTAAAGTTAAAGTATTTGCAGAAGTAATCCCACACTTTGCTGCTACAGCATTCACCTTTTTCAGCCATCTGTAGGCAGAAAGAGAGACAGAGAAAGAATAAGCATGTGTATTAATAATATCACCATGTATCATTACTCATGTCATCATTAGAATTATAATAATAATAAACTGGGATCTCCTACATAGGCAAAAATGAGAAATATATATATATTTTTTATTTGTCAAGCAATAGGTATTACCTACTTATATTTAACAATATTATTTCAACATTTTCCTGTTATGTCTGTAAAGCTGCTTTGAAACAATATGTAAAAAAAAAAAGAAAAGCGCTTGTTCAGCTCACATTTATTTACATTTCCCCTCTGGTTTAATCATTTCTGACGCACCTACTGTAGTTACTGTAACTACACTATATTTGCTCTCACAGAACATCGTCTTGCCTACTATTACCGGAAGATTACGGAATCAATTCGAAGTTGAATGGTTAACGTTAGTGTCATGAACACACCGCTGTCAATTTTGAGAAGAACCACCTTCAAACAAGTTAATAGCAAGCATTTAAGGGGCCTGCTAAAAAGGAAGCTATTAGCGTTAGAGTAACGTAACCAGCCTGAATTCACCAAATTGTTCTCTGGACCTGAGGGTAGCCTCTTCTTCCTTGCTTCTCTCTTAATTCTCATCAGCAGGACTAGCGCTATCGCTCGCTTCTTACAACGGGACAGATACATGTTTGCTGCTGACCGAAAGGAGGAGGAACAGACTATAAAAGAGCTCCCGCTAAACGTTTTTAAAACACCGCCTACGCCATAGCGCAGCGCAAATCGCGTTGTATCTGAAGGGCAATGCTGAACCCAGCGGCAAGCGCCGTGCATACCGCGTACTGTGTGAAAGGACCAATTACGCGGTCATTATGTGGGAAACACACCGCAATAGAATAAGAATAAGTTAAACGCTAACGTTATAGTTTGACCTCCTATTAACGTTCGCGCTCTTCCACTGATAAACATGGTATTAGCTTTGTGGCTAATCTAATATAGCAATGCATTAGCGGCTGTAAGTGATGTTACAGAATATTTAGAAGTGATAATGATAGGACCGTTAGCTAGAACTACCACACAGTTTTTATATACAGGGTATGAACTAAATCTACAATCATTTCACATGACGAACGACAGACTCACCGTCAAAACAGTAAGTTACATCTCCGTGGCTTGGCTGATCGCTTTCTTCTGTAGTGGACTTCTGGCGCTGTTGTTAACTCTGGAGCTGCAGAGCTCCCTCTGGTGGGCACACTATGCAACACTCATAACATGAGTGAAGCATGAGACTCAATATATATATGACATCAATGAAATGCCGTCTGACATTCGCATTGAAGGAAAAACTTCAAGTGTGTATGCATGTGCTGGATGCCCCGCTGTTAGCGTGTGTTTGACAGTGCTTCTGGCCTTCTCTGAGTAGTGTTTATGGAAATGGGTCATCCTTAGCCAAAAGGGATCAGAGACAGACTTCTGAATTCAAAACAATACCATTAACAGACGGGCCAGCTCTTGTATGTTCCACTTTAGTATTTGGGAAAAGTATTTCAGGGCTAATTGAATCTCTCCTGTAAGTGTTAGTGTTGCATATTTCCTGTCATGATTAGCCATAATAGGTGGGCAGTCACAACAGGGTTATTATTGTTATTAAATCGTTATGAAATCTAAAACCATAACAACATTTTAATTACTTAAAATAAACATTAACTGAAATAACATGGAAATATAAAAAACCTTAAACCTATTTGATTTGAGCTAGTTTCCAAGGCAGCACTTCTTGTTTTCATTTAGCTATAGCTTGGTGTACTAAAATAATAAAACTGAAATAAAAATTTATAAAACTATATAGACATATAGTTTTATACACTGCTACCATAGTCAGATTATCTGATAAATGTTGTTAGGTTTGCTTTAGGGGATAGAACAGCTTGCTTGCTCATGCTCAGCCGCTGTTGTTCTATCAGTCTCCACAGACCTCGTTCTGCAATGCTAAGTCCTCATTTTCAGCATATTGAGCTTGTATCGCTTCTCAGTCGATGGGAAAACCAATTCAAACAGTGTTCATGTTTATGTAGCTGGTCTCCAGAGCTTAAGAAACAGACAGTTTGCACCTAAATTACAAATACATAGCATGATGCTTAACAGAGCAATGCAGCGATTTGACAAGAATGTAGGTATACAAAGATCCCTGAAGACTTTAGATAGAAAATAATGATGCAATATGAAGATTTTGTTGTGTAAATTCTGCTTAGGGCTGCCCAGTTAATTTCTGACGAGTTAAAATTGAATTGACAGTGAAGTGTCCATTACAGCATTTTGCCATTATGACAAAGACTTTTCATTCATTCATTCATTCAGAAATTACATAAAAACAAAGTAACAGCAACAATACACATAGGCAAAAGAAAGTAAATGATTCCTGTGAATTAAAAAGTCTGATTAAAGACAGCTTCTATTATGAAGTGACAAACTATATCAAAGGTGTGGGGCAGAAACAGTAAGATTTTTGGTTACCAATTCACAATATATCAGTACCATATCATTTTGTGGCCGGTGTTTTGTATATTGGATATTTCATTGTAAATTTATTTAGTACAGTTTTACATCTAGATTAGGGCTGTCACGGTACCAAAATTTCAGTATTCGTTACCGATACCAGTGAAAATCCATGGTTCTCTGTACGAATTTTGGTACCAAAGCAAAACACAAAAATATGCTTATAAAAAAAAACAACAGCTTTTTATCACTAAAAATAAAACCAATGGCATTCTTTATACTTATTTACAATTGTGTTTAAAGTTTTTCTACAAGTAATATAATTATGAAAAACAGTAAACAAGTTTCACCCAAATTTAATTAGTCTTTTAATTAATGAAATTTAAACACATTTTATGTTTTGTTATTTGCTATTCAAATTAAAACATGGAAGAAATATTGTGTGATTTATTTCTTTAAAAAAAAGTTTTATTAATTTTTTTAACAGTAGTAGCAGTATCACATACATTCTACTAAATAATAGTAATATTTCTAGCACAATGCCTTTATGTAAAAATGAACTATTATTTTGATGGGTTACCGTGAATACCTTTAAATTGACACTGGTTTTACTCAAATTAAATAGTAAAATGCTTGTGAAGTGACTCCGAACAGTTCTGGTGATGTTGTTTATGTATTAATGTCCTCATTGAGATGGCAGATGCTGAAATTACTGCAAGCTTCACGCGCTTCAGTCTGTGTAGTAAACAAACCCGCACGTCTCTGCCATTCATCCATTCACACAGAGACGTGCAGAACATGCAGGATTCATATTTCAACCAACTTTTGTGGCTTAACATTTACAGATACTGGTCCATATGGAGATTTGATTTGATTAATTTATGCTAACTTTGACAAATTCCGTGACTGTCCATATTAAAATGTAAGTTTCATTTTCATGACTGGATTTTGAGATTCCGTCCGCGTTTTCTGCTTCGCGGAAATCACAGCGCTACCAGAGATAGTAGACAAACAGACTTGTGTTCTTAGCTAAAAACTTGAAAAAATACTTATCCCAGTTTAATTATTCCCCCAGTTGCAGTGTAAATTGTGAATTGCATGCACTAAAAAAGTTGAAAGAAGGTTTTTTTATTATTTAAATGAAAATGCAAACATATCAAGATGTATATCGAATATCGTATATCGAATATCGTAATACCGATTATTTTGTCGATAAATCGAATTAAAACCCCAATTTTCTTTATTTTAATTTTACTGACAAAAATACACTATTTCACACTCTGCCCAATGTCCTTAAAACAAATGTGCCAACTGAATGCTATGAAAACATACAGTGCTTAACAATTTATTAGACCACCTTGTCATAAGACAAAAAAATTATAAATTCTAAAAATGTTATTGTAATTTTCAGTAACAAACTGAAACAACCAAATAATATTTATTCACATAATAACAAAAATGGCCTCCTTTGCCTTTGATAACAACTCACATGCTTGCTGGCATTGTTAATGTACTTGATGACTAATTGGGTATTTGAATTAAAAAAAACACTATAAAGCACTTGACAATTTTTTTCTGCCTTTCTTTGGCGGATAACAGCAATAATTATATTATAGCAATAAAAGAAGCTTACAACTTTTACTAAAAAGCCCATGCATATTGGAGGTCTAACCAATACGGAAAGCTAAATAATTATTTTGGTAATTCCCAATACTGTTAGTTAAGAGCAGCAGTGGTACCACAAACCTTACAAAATTGGTTGAAATTAGTTAAAATCTCTAGATCAAAAACAATAAAGATAATAAAGATGAATAAAATCACAGTAATACTCTGCAGGAACACGCGTCGCATGCACTTTGATCACAGTCAGTCTCCTCTTACTGTCATTTCTTTATCATGTAAATGCTCTGACATTTATATTCAGACAATTACAGGCTGCTGTCCCTTCACAGTTCCTAGTACTCTCATAAATTACTCGTACTGCATGTTGACTTTTAAACCGAAATATGAATTTTAAACAACAGGTATTTCAGTACAATGAATGTTTTGCGCTGAATATCGTCTCCCTTGCCTCTCTGTGTTTCGTCTGTTTAACGTGCGTGTGCCTGCCGTGCCGGCGCTCTTTCAGTAAGATTTCAACTAAACACGGACCGTCAGGACAGGTCTTTATGCAAATATTTCCCCACCAGAGTATTATTTTTTAAGTTGCCAGTTAAAAAACAAACAAACCAATAAAAAGCAGAGAAAAAGCTAAAAAAATTTTCCCAAGACTTCGGCCTGATTCAGAATGATGATCAAAACATGAATTATGGGAATCCATTAACACCTCCAAACTTAGTAGTGTACTTCTTTTTGGGTGTCAAATTTTTTCTTGGTAATGTTAGTATGTTTTTATTTACATGCTACTGAATGTTTAGTGATCATATGATCAACACATTCTGGGTTACGCAGATCTTCTTTGATTGTTTTTGGATCTGGAGATGGTGTAACATTCCAGAAGATCTGTAACAGCGCCCCCTACTCAACAACAGTGAAAACACGGATTGCCGGAATAACTTGTCAGTGGCAGAGAAACATGTAATCAGTGTAGGATTGCTGCGATAGACGAAGTTGACGGTTTTACCGATGTTATGTCACCGCCCCCACCATAATAATTTTTTTTTTATAGTAATAAAAATAATTTAGTTCAGTTAGAGAACAGACACTACAATGCAATCTGAATGTGGCTGCTCAATGCAGCTTGCTGACAATCGCATGAGGAGAAGCTGACAAGAAGAGTGAGATGAGACAGACAAGATGATGGCAGAAGAGATTCAAAACGACATGCAAAAGTGCCTGTTTTAAAAAATGTCAAGAGAATAGTCACATTATGGAGTCCTAGTACAGCAGTGTCTCGTAAATTCCCCCACACTGTCTCTAGTGCACTTTTTTAGCTTGGAGCTGTAGCGAAGACAGCTTGTGCCTATCTTAATGTATTCTCTCGTTTCGCAACATTTCGTTGCGTGTGTGTGTCTCGCTGGTTTTGGGGTCGGCAGACGTGACTTGTCCATAGCGCTTGCATCTGTGGCTGTGCCACCCTGAAGTGTTTACTCACACTGTGCTCTTGATTGATTTTTCTCTCTCTCTGTCCTCATGCAGTGTCGCCCTCTGTGTCTCAAAAAGACAGAAAACACGTGATATCATCTGTTTTTTTGCAGGGGGCTTTCTCGAAATGGCTTTGAATAAATCGTTTTTATGTTCCCTTATTTTCTGCTGCCAAGTTTTCTCTAATTATGGCACTGTAATGTAGTTCAGTTCAATCAAGCACATTAAAACCCTTACAGACATTAAACTGTGTTGTCTTTGCTTTGTGTCTTTTGTTACATTAGTGCACTAGTCTGTTTGAGCAAACTGTCTAAGTAGCGGAGAATATGGACAGATGTGTCCCCTTCTAAATCTAGCGCTCCAAACTAAGTTTGGTTCTTTAACATTGCAATGCTTACTTTTCTGCATGGTGGTTAAACTTGAATTTCTAACCCCTTTCACAAAGAGCGTTGATTCTGGAAAAGTGGCATAACATTGCCACAGTGCCTTCTGTGTGAACACAAAGACGTCCCAGGATTAATTATAGCATTACATTAAAATATTTTGTTTATTAAAAAAATTCCTGGAGAGTTTATGCAAATGTGAATGAGATTATGCATTGCTAAATTTATATTTTTTTTCTCATTTGTATTATTATTTTTTTTGCAATGTAAATCACTCAGATATTCTCCAAAGATTTATTTGTAGACTTTTTTTCTTATTGCAGTGGAAAGCAGACACTCCTGAAATATATTTAAGCTTATTAGTTTTACTACTATCTCATTTCTTCTTGCCCAGAGGACAACGTTTATAGAAATGGCACAGCTTACCCACTCTCCCCTGCTCAGTCTATTAGCACAGCTTCTCCTCTCCTGCAGGTTATCATCATGTTTCAGACTGTGCTGCATGTTTGCACTATGCTCTTAAAGTAAACTTCACACTCCTCCACAGTGCAGAGTGCACTCTCATCTCTCACTTTAGCCTTTTGTGGTTACAAGGGAGCAGGTTCACATGAAATCTTCTCAAGCAGGCAATTTCAAGAGCTGAACTTGAGCAGTGAATGAAAACTGAAATGACCCCCCCCCCCACCAAAGTGAATATAGGTCATCCTTACAATACGATGCATTTATCTGATGAGATTGTGTTCTGTTTCTATAAATGACATGCAGCATCTTTAATATTTTAAGATTCTTTTCTGAGAAAAGATTGGCTTTTTTTTTTCAACATGAAAAAAAAACTATTTACTTTAAGGAAAGTACATTTCTTGTGCAGAATTAATCAGTGCATGTTATTCAATAAAATATTTTCACCTAAATGTAATAACTCCTCTTCTGGAATGAATTTGGCTGATGTCCCAAATCCCTCTTACATTCCATTCGTAACAGCAATACACTAATATTTATTTTCAGATGCTGATAATCCAATATTAAAATTGTATTATTTAGTATTACTAAATAAATTAAACATAAAAACTAAAAATTAAATGTGATTAAATTATAAGTGTTGTTAAAGATTAACTTTAAGCAAATGTTAAATAAAGACAAGGGTAATAGACAAGTAAAACAGAAGAAATGAGCATGAACAATAACTTTTCTACAACGATAATACATTTCTATTGTGCATCTGTACTTTTCTGATTATTTTGTATGAAAGCCACTTTCCACAATCTAATCATTTCCTTTATGCAAAACAAAATCAAATCCCTTTTTGAGTTAAATATTCTCTTTTTTTAGAAATGTCAAATTATGGAAGTAAATTAGGCCGTGAATGCCATTTCATGTCGACTTTATCATCATATTTTCAAAGAAACGTTTTTGCAATGGCAATATGATTGCACAGATTCCTATTAACAGCCCACGTCAGTCTCTCTGCAGCAAAAAGCGCAGGTATAAAGTCATAATGCTCGAAGGCAATCTTTGAGCAGGCAGCGCTGTTGCTGTTTGTTCCTTTGACTCATCCCAATGATGGATGCTATGCTCCAATCCTGGGCCCACTTCTGTAACATCGAGTCACATGGTGTCAGGGTTTAGCGAAACACTTTGCAGTGCATGTCAGGGATAGGTCTGACCTTTGGATCTGTGCAGAGGTAATTTCCTTCCTACTTTGTCTCCATAGTAACTCCCCTCCTGATGAGGTCAACTCATGCCCTTATGCACACGCTTGTTCATGTCTCTCCCCTGAGTCTCATCTTACAGAGTCGGGAGAATTATTCCAAATGTCAGGCGAGATTTGTTTTTGTTTTCCTGTTAACATTTTGTGCATGTCTCAGTGCAGAAACACTGGCCTGGAGGGCCCGAGAGTCTCTCTGTTGCACAGACAGCGAGTCAGCCTCTTCTCCAAGTACACTTGTCTGATTGTCTGACTCCTTGGTGATAAGCCTGTGGTTAGTCAACAGTTTGAAGCACCCGACTTCTAGTTTTAAGAGCGTCTTTTTTTAGACTCCCTTTCTCCCTAAGTGAAACTGTCAAAGACTAATCCAGCCAATCCTTAAACTGTCCATCAAAATGTTGTTTTGTCAGATATGATCTTTTTAATATGCATACTACCAGTGTTTCCTGCACGCAACAACGATCACAGTCATGATTTCTGATTAATGAAAACGTGCCTCTTATGAACAGGATCTTTTTAATAATTCAGTCAGAAAGATTCACGGAACAGCCTCATAAAAGCTTGAGGCTTGAATCAGTCAGTGAACTGTTCAGTTGTCACTCTTGACCATACTTCCCTAACATGTTGGAACAAACTTCATTGGTTCTTGTGGAAGCTTGTACAGTCGTGGCCAAAAGTTTTGAGAATTACATAAATATTGGAAATTGGAAAAGTTGCTGCTTAAGTTTTTATAATAGCAATTTGCATATACTCCAGAATGTTATGAAGAGTGATCAGATGAATTGCATAGTCCTTCTTTGCCATGAAAATTAACTTAATCCCAAAAAAACCTTTCCACTGCATTTCATTGCTGTCATTAAAGGACCTGCTGAGATCATTTCAGTAATCGTCTTGTTAACTCAGGTGAGAATGTTGACGAGCACAAGGCTGGAGATCATTATGTCAGGCTGATTGGGTTAGAATGGCAGACTTGACATGTTAAAAGGAGGGTGATGCTTGAAATCATTGTTCTTCCATTGTTAACCATGGTGACCTGCAAAGAAACGCGTGCAGCCATCATTGCGTTGCATAAAAATGGCTTCACAGGCAAGGATATTGTGGCTACTAAGATTGCACCTAAATCAACAATTTATAGGATCATCAAGAACTTCAAGGAAAGAGGTTCAATTCTTGTAAAGAAGGCTTCAGAGCGTCCAAGAAAGTCCAGCAAGCACCAGGATCGTCTCCTAAAGAGGATTCAGCTGCGGGATCGGAGTGCCACCAGTGCAGAGCTTGCTCAGGAATGGCAGCAGGCAGGTGTGAGCGCATCTGCACGCACAGTGAGGAGAAGACTTTTGGAAGATGGCCTGGTGTCAAGAAGGGCAGCAAAGAAGCCACTTCTCTCCAAAAAAAAACATCAGGGACAGGTTGATCTTCTGCAGAAAGTATAGTGAATGGACTGCTGAGGACTGGGGCAAAGTCATATTCTCCGATGAAGCCTCTTTCCGATTATTTGGGGCATCTGGAAAAAGGCTTGTCCGGAGAAGAAAAGGTGAGCGCTACCATCAGTCCTGTGTCATGCCAACAGTAAAGCATCCTGACACCATTCATGTGTGGGGTTGCTTCTCATCCAAGGGAGTGGGCTCACTCACAATTCTGCCCAAAAACACAGCCATGAATAAAGAATGGTACCAAAACACCCTCCAACAGCAACTTCTTCCAACAATCCAACAACAGTTTGGTGAAGAACAATGCATTTTCCAGCAAGATGGAGCACCGTGCCATAAGGCAAAAGTGATAACTAAGTGGCTCGGGGACCAGAATGTTGAAATTTTGGGTCCATGGCCAGGAAACTCCCCAGATCTTAATCCCATTGAGAACTTGTGGTCAATCCTCAAGAGGCGGGTGGACAAACAAAAACCCACTAATTCTGACAAACTCCAAGAAGTGATTATGAAAGAATGGGTTGCTATCAGTCAGGATTTGGCCCAGAAGTTGATTGAGAGCATGCCCAGTCGAATTGCAGAGGTCCTGAAAAAGAAGGGCCAACACTGCAAATACTGACTCTTTCCATAAATGTCATGTAATTGTCGATAAAAGCCTTTGAAACGTATTAAGTGCTTGTAATTCTATTTCAGTACATCACAGAAACAACTGAAACAAAGATCTAAAAGCAGTTTAGCAGCAAACTTTTTGAAAACTAATATTTATGTAATTCTCAAAACTTTTGGCCACGACTGTATGTGCTTGCGTGAGAAGTGAAAACAAACCTATTAGTACTTCTGCGTTGAGCAAGCTTTGATTTACCTGATTTCATGAACTAAGTATGTGTGTTGATTTGTGCCTAAAAATTACTCTCTGTTCATTATATAAAGCAACTTGGATTAAATGGCTCAATTACTATGGATTACATTTACATTGTCTTTTATGAACAAAATGTAAATTTTGGGGGAATGCACTTTGAATCGAGTGAAATAAACCTCATGTTTAAAAACAAAAATTCTTAATCTGTGTTTCGATGATGAATGAAAGTCTAATGGGTTTGGAACAACATGAAGGCTGGGTAATTGATGATACTATTTTTATTTTCAGGTGAACTATCCACTTAAAAGTTAAAGTAAGAAGCTGTGAACACAAGAGCTCAGTAAACTGAAGCACTTCTAACAACCTTTACTGAACCATCTTTAATTTGACAAATAAAAAAGTAATTTGGCTTCTGAATGTTTTATTGTAGCAGCCAAATGGCTCCCTACTTTTTTTTTGTCTGGAGCACTGGTGTGGAGTTTTTGTTCAGAATAAGATTGATTGAGTTTATTAATATTAAACAAATCTCAGTGAGCATTCATTATGAAAACTCAACAGCATGCTTTAAAAATGGATTGTATTGTGTGGGAATTTTCTGGTCTGAAGATAAATGAACATGTCTGCTAATAAATAATCAGTAAGAAGCCGCTGCGCTCATTTTCTAGAGCAAATCTGCAATTTCTTTCTTTCTGGATGAGCCATGCACATTCACACGTGCACACATTCTACATGAGATTGTGAAGTTTGAGGAGCCTCTTATCCGGAGTATGAGTTGAGATGAACTTGCAGTGATGTTACATTCAAAGACGATTAGTAAAAGACACTGTAAGATATTGTATGCGTTTGTGTATGTGTGCGAGATACACGCTTGACTGATTGGTCACAGCCTGGTCACAAAAGCCACAGAATATCCAGCAAGGATTTAAGGATCCAGCGGATCGACCCGGAACATCTCCACACAAACTCCACTCATCCCGCGCTCATCTCTCTCTTCATCCTCCCTCCGTCGGCTCACTCATCCTGTGCACAGGCCCAGAGGATTACGTTGGATTTAAGAACACACTGTATGAGGAGACCATTCCCAATCCGACCGGCCAGGTGCACTGTAGACAGCGAGAGATTCATTGCCATATCTCATCTCTGTGTGCGCTGCTCTGTTCAGTTCTGTACTGTCGTAGTGGCTCTGCTGGCCTGCACCCATTAATTGTACTGTTTAAGCTCTAAAGCTAATGATATTAGCGTGGATCTGCTCGGGGGTCAGTTAGTCATTCATTTAACACCATATCTGGCACTGTTTATCTCCTAACGACAAGTTTCCTTTTTCATCAAATTATTAAATTAAGGATTTAAAGATTTTAGAAAATAGTAAGTAGCCTGTAATAACAGAAATATTTAAGGATGCTTGAAATTAACATATCTGTGATCGCCTGATTATTATTATTTTTGAAATGTTATCAGTATTGCCTGATATTGTATATTTATTAATGTATGCTCATTTCCTCTTCTTTTTTCTTTTCTTTTTAGATTTAGATCACCTCTGCCCATTGTATAACACTCACTAAATATTCGCTAAATATTCAAAAACACTTATAATTTAATATCCAATAAATGTAATCTTAGCAAATCTCAAAACAATTTATTTTATTTTTTATATTGTACATTATAATGTTAGAATGCTTAAATTTACTGCATGCTTGATGCTTCAATTTTCATTTTTTTTATTTAGACATTTTTATTTTCTATACATTTAAAAAAAAAATATTTAGACAAAATGTTACAGAATTTAAAAAAAAAAATCAATATTTTTGCCGTTAATTATTGACTAAAAATATTTTGTTAGAAATGTTGATTATTTTTGTTCAACTGAATAATTTTTTTTTTATATATATTTTGTGATTTTTCAATTAATCTTTAATGCTTTAATGCCATTTTTTTTAAGTTTAATTATTGAATGTTAATTTTAGTTAACCATTAATTTAAAAAAAATAAATAAAAAAAAAACCTTGCTTATCTTGCTCACTTCCACTCATAGGACAGAAAAAAAGCATGCTGGAGGAAGACACTGGACAGTTGTTTACTACTGGTCACGATGACATCACATCCTGAGCACCTGCTCCTTTCCTGATAGCAGTAGTATCCGTCTGTTGAGAGTTAGGAAGACACATAAGGAGTTAAACGTCCATTTTGTGCATGTGAATAATACCATTTAGTGAGTGGAATAAGATAAAACCAAAAATGTGTTAAATGTCTTAGTCTGCAGTGACATTTCATCATTTTGTCAACAACTCATCGTGGGTTTTTTGGAAAGGAGGATGCTTTGGTGTGTGCGTGCATGACAATAGACCATATGGGGATTTCCATATCAGACTGGAAGTGCTGGGACAGTAAGGAAGCTCTCCAAAAAAGCTCTTCAAATGCACAGTTGGGGGATCTCACCTCAGCAGTCTGCAGACATAATCGCAGCTTAGTGAGATAACTGCAGTGTCAGAAATGCAACAGCATTCTGTGTGTGCGTGCAAAGTCTGTCTTTTCTCTCAATGACTTTATCTTCAGCCTCTTGATAGCCTGTATCAGCTCCTCACAGCCGAATACACACACTGCATATAGTGTTACCATTGTGTTTGAGAGAGACATTGAGCAGATGAAGGTCTTGTTTATGTGCTTCTATGCTCCCATTGAGTTAACGTACTGTATTAATGACATGGATTCTCTTTAAAGGGATAGTTCACTCTCATATTAAATTTTGGTATGTTTTAGCTTACCTCAAGGACATCCAAGATGTAGGTTTCTCTGTTTCCTCAGTATTTCCCATTTTGATATTTTTAGGTCCAACCGTTCTTGTCTGTGACTCACATAATGGATGTCTATGGTCACCACCTCAAAGAGCATGCACAGAGGAGTCAAAGTTAAACAATTCCCCATCATAAGTACACATTGATGACCTAATACAAGAAACGAGCGGTTTGTGTAAGAAAACGAACAGTATTTATATCTTTTTTTACCTTTTGTACACAACCACGTCCAACTGATCTGAGTTCGCGAGTGCTTCCCGATGTGACGTGCGCGCGCTCAGGCTTAGTCTGCGCAAGCGCCGAAAGCCCCGGATGTGATGTCTCGCGCGTGTACATCACTCATTGTTTACCACACGCTATGCTTTCAATCTGCACTGTCTGAAATATAATGCAGTAATTGTAATAAATTAATGTTTATAATGCACCCTATAATCGTTGCGTTTATAATAAAAATATAACACATTACTCACTCTATTGACAGCGTGCCATTGGGTCCCTCTGGCAGTGGACGTCGCCTCCAGTTTATACGTGGCACACTAAACACAATGTGCAATGCTCTTTGAGGTGGTGACCATAGACAACCATTATGTGAGTCACAGACAAGAACGGTTGGACCTAAAAATATCAAAATGGGAAATACTGAGGAAACAGAGAAACCTACATCTTGGATGTCCTTGAGGTAAGCTAAAACATACCAAAATTTAATATGAGAGTGAACTATCCCTTTAATTTAGCATCCCACTGTATCAGCTTGTTTTATTGCTGCAGTCATTCATGCTTTAAGGAGATGGGAAATATTTATGTTTTTGTGTGCTTGTGCCAATATTAAGCCAGTAGAAATCGCTCTCTGGCTTGGGTTTGAGTGGCCTGAGCTCGTGCACAGACTTATTCTGCCAGAAGCTGAGAACAAGGTCAGCCACTGGACACTGTGTGCACATCAATTACCACACAATAAATAGAATATTGATGAAGCTCTAAATCATAATTGAGGGTCCTTTATAATGAGTGAGCTGGAATGATTGCTAACTGGCTGATTCAATCTGAAGCCAATAGCATAATTAGTTTAATTCTTGCGGCCTGACTGTTCCACTTTCCCGATTAAGGTCATCTGATTTGTGCAGCTGAACTTGGAGAGTGTGTGTAGCTGCTGGGTTTTAACATGTTTTTGTGAATCACGGATATTAAAATAAATAATTCAGCGATAATTGTCTTTCCACAAGCATGAGAATTAATGACATAATTGTGTCCACAATAAAGAAAAGGAGAAATCTTTTACAAAATCTAATTTAAAGCACATTAACCAAGATCTTAGACATGTTTTGATGTTGGTTTCATGTGTTTTTAAAAAACGTTTTAAAGAAAACGCTTTTCAAAAAAAGATTCCATTTAATAACTGTAAAATGATGTAAAATAACCATCAAGTGAAAATCCTGGGCCAAAAATCGAAACTGAAAATGCTTTAATAATTATTTATTATTTTATTAAATCATATAAAATAACTTTGTAAGACTTTTAATTTAACTCAATAATTTTATTTTTTATTTTAAAGCCAATAAAATAACCACAATAAAAAAATTAAAATTGGACAGAAATTAATATAAAATATCAATATATAATTTTTATTCAGTTCTCTGTAACAGAATATGATTTTTATTTAATTATCCAAATTATATATCATCCTACAAGGCAGTTATTATCAGAGCATGTGAGCAGTGCATAGCGTCAAGAGCGGGTAGCATCATTTTACCAGCATTGCCCAGTACAGCTGTACTACACCATGTTACAGCACAGTAGTGCTATTGCAAACAGGAACGTGTATTTACATTATTTATATTTTAGGAGAATTTGCTTTCTCAGTGAGCATGAGCGGTACATCAGTGGAGTGTTCACATGGGCAGTGAGCAATTCAGTGGAACGCACATTCATAGAGTGGAATACTGAGCGGAGCGTCGCACCACGCAGTGACAACGGCTGGAAGGAGAGTGAAACCTGCGTGTTGAGCACTGCTGGACAGAGCTGTGCTTCATATATGTTTGGCTCATATATTCACTCATTTTTCTCTTTCAGCCAGAAATCCAAAAATGCCATTTTAACCCATAATTTTTTGGGCTAATTCATGGTACGATACGTATCATGATACAGAGGCCACAATACGATACTGCACTGAATTTCACCTGCACCTAAGAATTTAATAAAACAGCTGTTTATGAAACACTGCATACAATAGGGCCATTTCTAATTATTGTTGACCTCTGCATTATGAAGGGCCTCCATAATTGTACTAGGGCTGTCAAAAAAAAAATTCTAATTTCGAATGCAAAAACGCAGCATTCATATTTTAGGTGTCCGTTAAGGAGGCACTTATCAGTGGTGCATGAGATGCGATGACTATGTTAGAGTCATTGCATTTGGAACGTGTCAATTTTTACAAAGCTCATCGGTCTGAAAAGCGAGGTGCGCTGTGATTGGCCAGCTATCCAGTGCATTGTGATTGGCCGAATACCTCAAGCGTGTGATGGAAATGTTACGCCCCTTAACATATTGTGATCCCTGTCCAGCCGGAGCGATGAGACGTAAACATTAAAACCCATTATAAATCTGATATATACATGATTTCTAGTCGTGTCCTCTTTTGGAAGGCCAAACAGAAAGTTATTTTGTTTTCTCAACGAAACAGCATCACACACCGTTATTTCACAAGTGGGAAGCTCTGTTTCAGGGATTACATCTCTTTATATCAGGCAACCCTGGTTGGGTTCCTCTGTGGCCAGATTAAACATTGCTGTCGCCTATATATTATGCTCTATTCATTGTTTTTTTTTCTACTCTGTTTTAAACGTTGTTCTTGTATTCAAATTAAGAGCAGTCCACTGCTGCACACGTGCCACAATCTCTATACAGGGCCAGTTGTCCTCAAATCTTGGTGACGATACATCGTCGTATCGATGTATTGAACATAGCACTAGTGAATACACACCCCGAGCAGTGGGCAGCCATATTGCTATGCACTAGTGAACACACTCCCGGAGCAGTGGGCAGCCATATTGCTATGCACTAGTGAACACACTCCCGGAGCAGTGGGCAGCCATATTGCTATGCACTAGTGAACACACTCCCGGAGCAGTGGGCAGCCATATTGCTATGCACTAGTGAACACACTCCCGGAGCAGTGGGCAGCCATATTGCTATGCACTAGTGAACACACTCCCGGAGCAGTGGGCAGCCATATTGCTATGCACTAGTGAACACACTCCCGGAGCAGTGGGCAGCCATATTGCTATGCACTAGTGAACACACTCCCGGAGCAGTGGGCAGCCATATTGCTATGCACTAGTGAACACACTCCCGGAGCAGTGGGCAGCCATATTGCTATGCACTAGTGAACACACTCCCGGAGCAGTGGGCAGCCATATTGCTGTGGTGACTGGGGAGCAGCTGGGGGTTCAGTGCCTTGCTCAAGGGTCTCACCTCAGCCATGGTATTGAATGTGGTAGAGAGCACTAGTCATTCACTCCCCTCAATGACAATTCCCTGCATACAATGGCTGCATCTGATTTGGCTGATGTTTTATATTTTACTAAACAACTGTGCCAAACTACTTTGTTTTCTTTTCAAGAATTTCTTTCTTTTAATGAGGCTTTTCCTTTATTATCATTTCAGGATTGTTGTAATACCATGATAAGTATGACTTAAAATTTTTTTACTTTTCATTTCTGAGATTTAAAAGATGCACTTGATAGCAGAGGGGTATACAAGTTAGTGTATTCAAGGTGAATTCTTTGTATGTATTCATTGTATTTTTTAATGTATTTTGAATAAATTAATAGATTTAGACAAAAAATGAGTGCCATGTCACTGACTCATCTCTCTTTGTGTTTAACAAAAAAAACGTTTTTTTTTTCTTAACTAATGTTGGCGTAGAGTGAGAGACTGAAACAAATCAGAGTAATTTGTGTTAATTCTGATCATTCAGTCTCTCTCTCTGTCTGAGCTCGATTGGTTGTTCTTCTCGTCTCAGTGGCTTTACTGCATTCCTCAGTCTGACCCCTGAGAGCCGGGCTGAGTGAAAAGGGCTGGAATGGCTCTGTTGTGTCCCTCTCTTTTGCCTCACTCTTTTTGTTTATTGTTTTCTTTTTACATTATTATGGTAATTAATGAGAAAAAGTTGTTGTTGGCTGAATGCAGGTGGTCTGAACTCCCACATTACTCTAGTCCTGTTTTTAATAGTTCTTCTTAGAGTACTATAGGACTGTTTTTTTCTGTGCATGTTTTGTTTATTAGTGAAAGGACTTCTTAAATTGAAAACATTAGGTGATGGAAGCAACTGAATGCACTAGATGAGGTCATTCACATGTCCTTTATGCTTTAAAGAGAGCAAGAGAGATCTAGATGTAGACAAAAAGCTTTTGAGGCATCAGTGTGGTCCATAAGTCTCTAAAGTGTTTTATCTGACATTACAGCCTTTGGTTGACCCCCATATATAATTATTTTTGATGGATGTGTACAAGTCTGATTGGGCAGAGTGACTGTTGGTATTTGAAGCCACAGAGTCATGTGGTGAAATGGCAGTGGAATTGAGACATGGCCCTCATTCCTGTAATTCTCATTAAGAGTAGAAAGAGGCCAAGAGTAATTCCTTTAAGTGTGTGTGTGTGTGTGTGGGGGGGGGTCTGTAGAAGTGCTACAATTGCGCCGCATAAACTCTGATGATAATTATAACTGAAGTTGATGTTGGCAGTGACTCGCTATGAATAAAGCAGGGTGTGCATGTCTCCTTATTCCTCACCATAGGGATCCGGGCTGTGTACTACAGATGGAGAAACTCTTAGAGGAAATTAGCTGTTTGGATTGTAATGACAGAATGCCAACAAAGACTTGCTGAACTGCATAAAATGGCTCTGATTAGCTTGCATTATTAACTAGGTTTGAATTAAATTAAAATGTAGTATGACTGTTAATAGATTAAAGTGAATGTAACCTTTGTTGGTTGCAATCATGGATCACATGATTTTATTAATAAGAAGTACTATAGTACTGCTGAGAAAGCTTACAAATTTGAAGACAAACATTCTGGTAGACTGGTAAAAAAAAGGCAAATGAACATAAAAAAACCACTCAGGTCAGTATGTTGTTTGTTTTCTTTCCATGCCATTGAGCATACCATCAGTGGCCCACAGTGCACAGCAATCAATTTTGCAATCAAATTTGATTGCTTATCTGAGATTGGTTTCAAGGTTTTTCACACAGGATGTGTTTGAGCATTCCTTCCAGTGTTTTGTAATTGGTTGATCTACAGTAGATGTGGCAATTGCATTTTGTCTTGTGCAATGACAACCTGCCACTTTGACCACTTTGTTCTGTTTTATTATATTTAGTTCCATCCACCAGTCTTTGAACACAAAATTGTGTCCAATGCTGAGGCACGATACTTGTGGTAGCTGGGCTGGGTTAACCAGGGCTTGCAAAATCACTAGTTGAAGGATAAAAGGACCCGGACAAGAGCCAGACTATATGCAAATTGTGTCTGTTATTTTTTGTTTGTGATTCAGAACATGCTGAAGTCTATAGTAATTTACTACAAGTATGCTGCTACATGCACACATTTATTTTTCTGTTGGTTCTTTGCAATGCTGGGACATATGCTGTCAAATGTAACCTTCCAGATGACATGCCAAATCACTTCCATTTCTTTTATTAATAAAAGATTTTGGAAGTACATTCATTATTGATCATTACAAATCCTTTGCTTTAGTAGTCACACAGTGAGAAAAAAAAAATCTGTATAGAACAAAAGATGCACCGATAAACGTTTTATCATCACATCGTAGCCATCTGAATCATAATCAAATAGAATCGTGAGGTGTCTAGAGATTCCCACCGCTAGGTGTTATTGTTTTATTTGTCACAGCAGTTGTGCTTTCAAATAAAACCAGACACACATACGGTTAGGAATGCACGATTAATCGAAATTAAATCGCAAAGACGCTAGATCACGATTAGGCAGAAACGGCGATTGTCATGTGTATCTTTTAGTGAAGTATGATTCTCTGATCAGCAGAAAATCTTCATCCGAAGGCCAGAGGTCGCTCTCGCATGGAAACTCCAAATACACCCTGCAGAAGAAATCAGGACGATTAAACTAGTTAACATAAAAACTTCACTTAATATGTGAACAGTAACTTCATATCTAACAAATTTGTCTCAAGTTATAAGCAAACATTAGCCAATTGATTCTAACTGAAATTGCTGCGGTTAGCATTTCATATTTCTGTAGTGCAGCCAGAGTAAATCATTCATAAAAACAAACATTAAAGAATGTGCATGCTTATTCCTCAAGCGTCTACGCCAATAAGCTGTGCTGTATTGTAAACCAATGAAATTGGGGGTGGGCGGAGTGACACGTGTCGCCCCGCCCCATCGTCAAGACTGCACTCTAGTGCGTGCTGCTTACTGTGGACTCACAGAAACATGGTTTTTAAAGAATTGAATGAATTAAATGTTGGTTCAATTATTGAGTGCACTAAATTTAAATGAACATGTTTGTCTGACAGCCCTACAGTTTAAATTTTAATGGTCTTATCAGTTTTGGATTACAAGGCAGCAGAAAGTCTGGTGTTTTAGAGCGGCTTTATACTACTTCAGTTTTTTTCCATTGCACTGAGAGCTTTTGGAGAACATTGTTCATCAGTACTCTGGCTCGGCCTCTGTGCTTGACGTTTTTTAGGAGCATTTCAGACAAGTGAAAGAGTTTATTTGAGGTCAAAATGGTCTCTCTCTTCTGTTTCAAATAGTCCCACTCAAAATGCTGTATCGACATGGCATGCATTTAGCACATAATGCCAAAATACCGAAGAGAAAGAAAAAGAAAATAATATTAAAAAAAAATTATAAATAGTAAAATTGTCATGATAATAATTCAATTTGTTATTTAAAAATTTTATTAAATGAGAAAGGAATGCAACATAGAAGCATTGTCAGTACTTTTTTGTCCCACTGTAAAGAAGAATTAATGTTTCAAAATGTATGCAAATGAGACGGGTTATGTGCTGGATGTGTTCTGGAACCACTAAGGTTCTAAGGGAACCAATTTTGTATAATCATCACATAACCTCCACAAAAAAGTCTTTTTTTTTGACTGGGTGAAAAATCTCTTTCTGCTAAATGCTGAACTCTCTTGTTATTTCTTTTGAAGGAAATGAGTCCACAATTTGATTTGAAGACGAGAAATGAATGCTCGTTCAACCCTTCTTTCCCGGTGCTGTGGACTAAGAGGAACTGACTGTGCCAGCATATGTTTCTGTTTATAGTGTGAGGTTTAAAATGAAGAAAAACTTTCAAAGTGACAGAATTGGATTTGATTATCACTCGATAATACTTCCACATTCATGCACAGAAAATTGTGTGTGTTTAAACAGGCATAGCGGTGCATGTACTTATCGGAGGGAATGCATACCTGTGAGTGAATGCATGTGTGTGAGACAGATGGAAAAAGACGGAAATGTCACCTGACCATGAATCTCTGATGGCAGGACGCTGACATATTAATTTATTTGTCTGACTTTCTAAACAAGTGTGCTGTGTTTCAGCAGTGCGTGAGTGATTCTGGATCTGAGGCAGATATGGGCAGGAAATAGCGTGCATAGATGACAGTCATTTGGGTTTTGATGTGAGTTTGAGAGTGAGATTATTTCCACATGTTTTGGTTTTAGTAATTTCTTGCTCACCTTAGCACGATCAGGTCAGTTTTGTTCTCAGTCAAGAGCAAATGTCCCTTTGGCCTCATTACTTGCTTAAGATGTGGGATTTGGTTCAAAATTGATTCGATTTTGAGAGTCATTTTTTGATATGTATTCATTGACATATAAATGTGGGTTGGCTGGTTGGTTGCTTGTTTTTTTCTTTAAGTTGTTGGAGAAACTTTTGATTATTCCAGAGATGGAAAAGCTGAAATTTCAGCAGTCATTATGCCAGTGTCATATAATCCTTTTAATATTTTTATAAAAAAAAGGTGCTTGAGAATATTCTCTTATTATTATCAATGTTAAGACAATTGTTCAGCTAAACCCATTTTTTCCCAAGGTTCTTTGATGAAGAGTTCAAAATGACAACTTTTATTTGAAATAAAATGTAAAATAATATTTATGAAATTCTTGATCAATACACAATTTAATAATTCCTACAATTAATATATATGTTTCAATAATTAATTAAAATGTCTTATAATGAAAATTTGTGGATCAAACGTTTTTCTTTTTTTTTCTCTCTCTCAGTCCTTCTTAAACCACATGTTCTCTCAGAGAACATTCCTGATGGTTTATGTCTGTGAGTTAGAAGTGAAAAATGTCTTCCTTGTTCTGCTGCAAAATCCTTAAAAAAGGAAACAGAGAGATAGACCATAAAGAAGACAGATCTGTAGTTATGAAAGCAATCAATCCCTTCTATGAACCGAAATGATACTCTTCTTTTCCCTCATATAGTGTGTTCTCATCAGCGTAGAGCTGGCCATTCTGTCGGACTCTTAGGCTGTCGTGTCTGCCTGATGCCCTGTGGCTCTTGTATGAGCTTGTCCGCCCACTCTGGACATGTCTGGAAGCTTTCTTTTTCCTCTTTCTCTTTAAATTTATGTCTGGAGTAGTGTTAAGATGGAGGAGGGGAGTTCTGCCAAGGAAAAAGCACAGAGAACGGGGACAGAGAGTGAAAAAAAGTTGAAAGCGAAGAAGCTGTGCATGTTATACAGATTTATGTAAGTCTTTCTCTTACACTGACCCATTTTTTTCTTTGCAAAATTTTCATTCTGTCAATCTTAGGGTGGAATGTTCTACCAAAAAGAGAAAGAAAGTGGATGAGTGAGTGAGAGCAAAAAGGCTGAAGATGAGAGTGCGAGTGTATGTGTGCATTGGGGTTTGGGTGGGGTGTTGACTGTGATGGATCACGAATGGAGACTGTATGTGGTGTATTTCTGCCATATAGTCTTTAAAATAAATACCAGTTATTACTATAAGTAGTATTTTTTAATATTATGTCATAATATCTTTGTTTCCATTTATTTTACTTAACAATATGACAGCAGTAATTTTCTAGATTACATTTTCTTCTTCAGTAATTAAATTCAAAGTGGTTGTAAAAGTGCAAAGACTATAACAGCAGCTTGTAACTTCAAAATTTAAGGCAGCAATTAGAGGTAAATTTTATTTTAGTGAATAGAGCCCTGAGTACATCAGTGTGTGACTTATGCTGCACCGCATGTAACTCAGATCGTGCTACTTTTAATGCTATTGCTTTTCTGTGTATACCTTCTGGGTGATAAAATGGGCAAAGAACCTCCTAAAGATTTTAAAAAGGGGCCTTAAACTTTTACATTTAACTGATGGTTTTATCCAAAGAAACCTGCAGTGAGTGCATTCAACCCAGTTAATTAGGATATTTGGCCTTTTTTGCTAGTTAACATTTTCTATTAGCAATTTTTTTTAAATCCACTTGCTATACTGACTTTACCAGCTCAGTGACACTAGTAAATAGACAAAGCTCATGCATATCTTTTCTTTGCACATCTTTTCTTTGACCCTGGTATATACGCTCTAAAAAATGGGTCTGGGTCCATTTGGCAACCCAGTGCTGGGTAAATATTGGACAGTCCCAGAACACATGCTGGGTTATTTTGACCCAGCTTGTTGTGTTTTATACATTAACCCATTCACTGGGTCAGTCAGTCTATTGAATCCCCCAATAAAATGATCCAAGAAGCTGAACCCAGCATTTTTTAGAGTGCAGAAAAACTAACCAGCACCTGGGTAAATTTTTTTAAAATGACCCAACAGACTGAACCCAACATTTTGGTTAAAAAATAACTTTTTTAGAGTGTAGCAGTCACACAATAGTCCAACTTGACCCATATGTGAGGACATGGTGGTCTCTTTCCACTGAACATTACTTCAGCAGGCATTTTGAAAGCCTTCATGTAGCAGAGTCGGGACTGTGTGATAGAACTAAAACCACTAAAATTTTGTACTTGACTTGTTGGAGTCATCGAATTACATTGAATTGATTCAGCTGCAAGGGGATTCATATGCTAGATGAGTCTGAAAGATTATCTGCCTCCAGACCTTCTACAGGTCACTCATAATCCCAATCATATTCTCAATCCCAATGAACCTCTTTCATGCTTATAGGAGCAGATCTTTGATTGCATATGCCAGTATAGAGGTTGAGAGAATAGTTGGCAACTTTTTAAAGAACAAAATAGTGATAGAATTTTTTTAAAGAACATTTTAAGAATGAATATTTAATGTAATAATTATATAAAGCAGTAGGGGTGTAACGATTCGCTTAACAGTGTGATACAACTCATGATACTGAGCTCATGATACGATTTTCTCACCATTTCTTTTAACAAAATGAGATTTAAAACCAATTGTGAATGAAAATGCGTCCTTTTATTATTTCTCAGGCAAAATTCAGCATATTTCTTTGTAAAATTGAAATGTCAAATTTGAATTGATATTTTGAATTGATAATACAATAATATAATACAAATAAAATAAATATCTTAATTCAAATAAACTAAAGATTTACCTGTGTCCTTTTAATTTAAAATTAGAGGCAACCACTGTGTTTTTATACATGCAGGGTCAGTAGTTTTTGATTTAGATTAGATTGAATAATTTTGAAAAATGAAGCAAAAATAGAATGGTATATAACTTTGTAAAACAATACTTTTAAAACGTCTTCAGCAGTCGGGCTGAATGAGAATGCAGATTCACTCTCTGACAGCAGGTGGCGCTTATGGAACAGCAGCAATAACGCTTTTCCTTGCTTACCACTGTAAACAAATTAGAGCTGCTCTTATGAACACTGCGTTAATATGCTTGATACAGAGACAAAGTGTAAAGAAAACACCATCTAAACATTTCTGCAGTCAGTTCTCCTCATAGATATTCATATAACCCCCCCACCCCAAATTGTATTGCGATTCGTTTAACATCTCAACTGACTTGAATAGTCACATATTTTAATTAATTTTCAACTTGCTCAGGGCAAAGACTATAGAGTACCCGAGACGCGTCACCCGTATAGTTTTGATTGGAAAAAAATATAGAATATAGAGTAGGGATGCACGATATTAACTGACTGATATTGGAATCGGCCGATAATGGCTTTAAATGTAAATATCTGCATCGGCCCAATATGAAAAAATATGTTGATATGTCTTACCAAAAAGGGGAATACATTAACTCGCAAGTGCTCAGGGTGTGCTAGTGATTAGATCACGTCAGCAATGTGGCACATTCTTGAAGCAAAGTTTTGTCTGAATGATTCACTCTTTTGGATCGCTGCATTTAACTTGTGTTTCTGATTAAATAACGCATAAAACTAGTATGTTTTGATTAAAAGTTCAGAAGCTATAGCTTACATGAAAAAAAAAAAATCATAAACATGACACTTGTAAATTAAATAATTTTATATATACTTATTTATTCTTTAATGTGTAATAGCTATGTTTTTTTTTTAAAGAAATCATTAGCTCTTAAAGATTTTCAGAAAATTTTTACAACTCTTGCTTTAGACCATCTACAAATGTTAAATCTTAAAATAAAATGTAAGGATTGACACTGCATCTTTCTGGGGAAAAATGCAGTGATTGATATATAATTTATTTATAGTTAATTTCAAAGCTTCAATGTACTGTCAAAAAACCTTCATTATTGTTTAATTCTAACAAATATGTTCTTGTTAAAAACTAACCAAAATTAAAACAATTTGCGTATGATTTCTGCACAGGAAAGACTTGGTGTTGTTTCCAAACTAAAGGAAATATATCGGTATCAGACTAAATGAGTTGGAAAATATTGGTATATCGGATATCGGCAAATATCCAATATCGTGCATCCCTAATATAGAGTATGAATATAAAGCCTCTATGAATATATTCAATAATGAATGGATGATAAGACATGTTTTATCTGTTGCTGTTTTGTGATGCTTCTGAAATTCTGCAATTTTATGGCATTGTTGTTCGGTTTATGATGGATTTTATATGCGAGTTTTATTACATCGGTTGAGGTTGCGACTTGTGTGCATTGCATTTTAATGAAGAGGGACATTTTGTTGGTTTTCTCTGGGTTTTTTACACACAAACACATACACAGAGTTTCTCCACCCATGGACATCGATGCTTAAAATGTTTTAACAGTCTGTCTTGGGTTGAGTGCCACATGTGTCGTTTGAGGCCGAGCTCTCAGACGGTTCTTATGCTCTCTTAGGAGTGGTGTTGAGCCAGATGGACAGAGTCAGTCTTTCTCCCTCATTGCCTTAATTATGTGTATCTAATGTTCCAGTGCTCTTATATACACATACTCTTCATAGTAGTAAAGGCCCCGGTATGTGTGTTGTTTCACATGCTCAGCTGTGAAACACTGCACGCTATTGTCTCTGTAACACCTCTGTATATTATGTAAGCAAACCAAGCAGGCTTCGTATAACATTCGGCTGAGTGCCATCACATGACACAGCATCGGTATTACATGGCATGTGCTTCCATACGTTCCATAAAACACTCATAAATTCCTCAATCTCGATCGCATTAGCACCATATGCCACATTGATAGGTGGGCAATGATTTCCTTATAAATCCTGTCATCTTGGCCTTTCTGATGGTTCAGTCAGATGAAATGTGCTAGTTTGAAGATTAAAGGATGTTGCCATCATTTACTTTCATTTATGTCGTACTAAACCAGTATGACTTACTTTCTTCCATGGAACAACACTACAGGTAATGAGACATTTGGAAGATTGTGCTGGTTGCTCTTTTCCATGTAATTACAGTGCATGGGCATGGGACCTTTCAAGCTTAAAAAAGGTCACAAAAGCACCATTAAAGTATCAAACAATTTCATACAGCTCAACTAAAGCCATATTATAGTTTTGTGGGAGAAACAGACTGAAGTTTAAGTTGATAATTGAAAATCATTCAGTCCATTAGAGTAGTATTGATAACCTATTCATGAGTAACTCATACTTTTGAGCTGGATGTTTTCTAGGTTAAACTGTTAACAAAAGAGGTCTAAATTAGTGTTGGGTGATATGGTCATTTGTCAAATCGTCATATCGTCAGCCCGTGAGATCGACGATACACGATATTATCATGCATGTGTGGAGCAAGAGAGAGACTCTTTGTTCTTGTCATAGCAAAACTATTTGGTGTTTTAAACCGCGCATGTGCGCAAGAGAGAGCCTATGGAGTCACCAATAATAAAAAAATATATACTTTCAAACATACTGATAAACTAATGTAAAATATAAAAAATACTGTATTTAAAACAGCTAGTTCATATATAGTCGGCGCAACTGTCATATCGCGCGTAGGGAAGTTATCAGTCTAAATGTTCTGCAAAATCAGTCAACGGTGAAAATCAATCTAGATTTCATTTAAAGTCCAGCAGTTCAACACTAATATTGGGCATAAACGAACATGTTAAATATAAAGTAATAAAAAACAGGTGAGTTCATATATTTGGAGTAAAGTTGAATTGAACTGATGCATCAGTCATACAGCACTCCGGACCGCGCACCTCATGATGAGACCGACGCACCGCCACAGAAACAAGAAAGAGATGCATTCTAACACAACTGTGGCATTAAACAATTAAAAGTTAGTGAGGGCTCGTTTAAAATATTGCACATATATAGGCCGTTCAGATTACTTGTTAAAGTGCAATGAAATACCTTATATCTGCAGACGATGTACGTCTTTTTTTGGATGGAGACTTTGTAATGGCCGAAACTATGTATTTTGCATGCATCACATTATAGTGTGGAGTGCATGAAAATAATAACAAGGCAGCAGAGCGAATTTATAATCCATAGTGGTTCTCACGTAGTCCTTCTACGTCATCACCACATAGTGAGTGTTATAAGTGATCAGTCTTTAAGAAAAGCAATACGCGAGAACCACTATAGATGATAAGTTCGCTGTGCCACCTTGTTATTGTCTTTACTTTATTTGTAACGCCAAGAAAGAGTTAATTTCTCATGTATGAGAAGAGTGTGTTGCCGTGTACCAGCCTTTTAATGTGTGGGACACCAACTCCTCATTTTCTATCTTTTTCATTTCATGGATTTAACGAGTTATCCGAGTGAAAGTGGACAACTTCAGCGACTATACAGGCTCTAATGCTCCTGCGCTCGCGCGTGCGGTGTGTGTGTGAGTGTGTGTGTGTGAAATGCGGTGCTGAAATGAAATAGGTGGGTGGTTTGATAGCCAAATTATAATAAGCTGCCTAATAAAAATTATAGTTATTATTATAATAATCTAATACGTTAATAGGAAAATGAGCCTAATATCATCTTGATTATCGACAGAGAAATCTGTTTATGTCGATATCTCTGACTATCGTCGATAGACTCGATACACGATACTATCGTCTATTGGCACAACCCTAGTTTAAATATTTGTTTCAAGATTCAAATATGGCTGCTTCTCATATGGATGGACCACTTTTATGAGTCTTTCATGGTAGCTTTGCATCAATGTATATATATATCGTGCACCCCTAGTAGAAACTTGGTACTCGCTGTAAATCAAGAAAACGAGATTCAAACAATAAGAGTACACAGTGTTGAGCTATATAACAGAGATTAGTTTTCTGGGTTGCACTTTATTTTACAGTACGTGTACTTACATGTACTTATAGTGTACTTACAGTGTATTTATCTAAGAAAGTTCTGGTAATACAAGGTAACTACATGGGTTAGGGTTAGGTTTAGGGGTAAGTTCAGGGTTAGTACCTAGTTATTACATATTACATTGTGAATGATGCTTGTACTGTGTGTTTATCTGTCTGGGTTCATTTCCTTTCTGAAACTTTGGCAGTGTTGTGGTTGTTGATCTCATGAAGAAAGAGTCACTGTGAGTGAGAAAGCACATATTTTCTGGTGTCCATGTGAAAGAGAGAGAAAAAATGACTGAATAGTGTTCCATTTCCTTATGGTTTGGGTTTATGATGATTGCATCGATGATCGGATATACTAGCGGGAAGTCAGTGTCCTGCTGTGGAGAGGAACAGAGGCTGTATCCTGTCATGCTGCCTTGATGCATCTGAACATATGACGATGTGTCAGAGCGACAGAGAGTGAGATAATGGAAAAAATGTTGGCAAGAAATATTGTGTTTCTTTTTCTTTGGCATGCATGAAAGGTGTATTGACAGAGCAGAGTAATTTATGTTCATCCAAGCAGTGACTAATTTGAAAACACCACGTCTCCTAATTTCAAAGCTATTGAGTAGATTAATCACTGAATTGCTCCACTGACATCAGCTCTAGAAAAACAATGTGAAAATACTATTGCAAACATACCATTGACTCATGTCTCATGACTCATGTCAATGTGAATGGCCAGTGTCAATTTTCAAACAAGCTTTTGTAGATAAGTGTGTGTATGTATATATATGTGTGTGTGTGTGTGTGCATGTGTGCATGTGCACGTGCGCGTGTGCATATATATAATTGTAAAATGTGTATTATTTTTTTAGATAACCAGTATAAGGTATGCATATTATATTGGTTGATATTGGATATTTAATTGTGCATTCTAATGTCACCAACTTTTACTTTTTTATTGCTGTCTAATTGGGAAGAACAGTGCTACAGACGTCTGGGTGACTGTGTCTATCACGGGTGTTGCTTTCTGTATGTGATATGTGTCTTAATAGGGTAGCAAGTCAGCTGACCTGAGGGGTGCAGCTCTCTGAGGGCCATAAAGCATTTAAGAGGGAAGAACAACTGCTTTTGTGATCAATTTAGTCCAGGAGCTTTTTGCTGCTGAAAATGAATTGATCTTCTTTTTTTGTGTGTGTGTTTACAAGAGGGTTAATGTAAGTGCCTTTGTGTGGGTTCTTGTTAGTTTTGAAGTTAGCCTTTTTACTTATGATCCATACCAATTATTTTTAGTGTATGAAAATGTATTTGTTTAAAGCAGCATTTCCTTGTTTTGTTTTTTTATATAAAATGGTGTGTTCCACTATGTAGACATCAGGGTTCCCTTTCAGTCGGTCACTCTCGATAGTCGGTGACCGACGAATATGGGATATCGCTTCGATAGACCAATCTACTTTGAGTGTAAACTAAACGAGCCAATGCACATTGGCATGCAATTATTGCATACAGCTACTTGTTCTGAGCCCCGGCCTACACCTAATAGGGGCGCAGGCGGCTCTCACAGGGCACTGGAAGGGGCAGCACCCATGGCGCTTTGATAGGGATCCCATATTCGTCGGTCACCGACGTGGCGTCAAGAGTGACCGACTGAAAGGGAACGTCTCGGTTACGTATGGTAACCCTCATTCCCTGAAGGAGGGAACGGAGACGCCACGTCCCGTCGCCATGGTTGCTGTACCGCCGCTGAGTTGCCGGGTCCCCGGCTCGGCTCCTCAGCGAAAAAATTGGAATGCATTGCACCTGCTGCCTTCTTATACTCACGCAGTGATCAGCGGCAGCTGTATGCAATAATTGCATGCCAATGTGCATTGGCTCGTTTAGTTTACACTCGAAGTAGATTGGTCTATCGAAGCGATATCCCATATTCGTCGGTCACCGATGTGGCATCTCCGTTCCCTCCTTCAGGGAACGAGGGTTACCATACGTAACCGAGACATTTCGGCGGGTCTTAAAAAAGTCTTAAAAACCCTTAAATTTAGTTGCATCAAATTTAAGGCCTTAAAAAGTCTTAAACTGTACAGGAAAGTCTTAATTATGATTTCCAGAGGTCTTAAATTTGGGGACAGATAAAACAGAATTGCGATATAGCTGAATGTGAAAATTAAACTTCAGAAGGCTAACGTTATGATTTCATTAAATAAACATGAACACTGCACGTTCACAGTCCGGTTCTGTGCTGCTTTGTTTTCTGCTGTTACCGGGGAAACAGTTATATTCTACCAAACGCTTCACCTGCTGGCAGAATGAATGAGCATTTTCAAAAAAACTTTAGTTTTGTTCAGAGTTCAGACAAATGTGAAAGTCGACCCATGTTTTTACCCTGCAAACAAGCAGAGCTTTAAATGTGAACTGGTGGATCAATAAAAAGACAATGCATTATAAAAATCGAAAAAGTATAGGGGTTTGCGATGTGGTCTACAAATCCTGCAATAATATCGCAATTGTTGTTTTAACTACTGTATGTGCAATTTTATATTATCCAGTATATCACGAAAAGTGAACAAAATGCCTACAGAGTGTGTGCATACGTTAAGTAGTGAAGTCTAGCAGGTTAGACTAGTGCACGTGCGTGCGCATTATTAGTGTGTTCTTCCACTGCATGAATCAGTCTATTAAAATGCATTTGAATTATCATATACTTCAAGATATGGGACAGAAAATGTATATATTTATATCATTTCATATAGCTAATATCACACGAAGAGTGCCGTTTTTTTCTCCAAAAGTCAGCATGATTACAAATGTGATACTGATTTTATACAACAGTTCAGTAAACAAGGAGTTAATATTAAGAGACTTATGTTTTAGATACTGTAGTTCCTGGTTTTGCTCTATTTCTTCAACAAAAATAATTCCAAACACAACCACAGCTGTTTTGCGTCTCTGAACAACACAACAGTGTTTCATTTCTGGATGAATTGCCCATGTAAATGATTCAGTTCAGTTACAGTAGCATAAACAACCATTTTGAAATTGTCCATAAGCATGGTAGAAAATAATTTTGTAAAACTAAATTACAGTTAAAAATAAACCTTGACTAACAAGTGTACTTAAATCGTGGTGGGTACTTAAGTTCGTGGTGGGTTGTTTTACTTTGTATCGAGGGCATTTTACCCGCTCAGTACATTAAGTTCTGAGTAATGCTAATTAATAATTACTTAGTATGACAGCTTGTGTTTACACAGTATTGTAGAAAATGGTTATGTAAAACTAAAGTACAATGAAACAAAATTTGACTAACAAGTGGACTATAATAAAATTCCAAAAGAATGTATGAAATATGTGTATATTAGGAATGGGCCTTTTTCAAAAGTAATGTATTTAAATATTTGGACTCATAAAATTTTTTCCAGTATTTGTTTGTTTAAATGACGTTTATTTTTTTTTATAATACAACCCGAATTCCGGAAAAGTTGGGACGTTTTTTAAATTTTAATAAAATGAAAACTAAAAGACTTTCAAATCACATGAGCCAATATTTTATTCACAATAGAACATAGATAACATAGCAAATGTTTAAACTGAGAAAGTTTACAATTTTATGCACAAAATGAGCTCATTTCAATTTTGATTTCTGCTACAGGTCTCAAAATAGTTGGGACGGGGCATGTTTACCATGGTGTAGCATCTCCTTTTCTTTTCAAAACAGTTTGAAGACATCTGGGCATTGAGGCTATGAGTTGCTGGAGTTTTGCTGTTGGAATTTGGTCCCATTCTTGCCTTATATAGATTTCCAGCTGCTGAAGAGTTCGTGGTCGTCTTTGACGTATTTTTCGTTTAATGATGCGCCAAATGTTCTCTATAGGTGAAAGATCTGGACTGCAGGCAGGCCAGGTTAGCACCCGGACTCTTCTACGACGAAGCCATGCTGTTGTTATAGCTGCAGTATGTGGTTTTGCATTGTCCTGCTGAAATAAACAAGGCCTTCCCTGAAAAAGACGTTGTTTGGAGGGAAGCATATGTTTCTCTTTCCAACAAGAATGTCAAATTTGGACTCGTCTGACCATAAAACACTATTCCACTTTGAAATAGTCCATTTTAAATGAGCCTTGGCCCACAGGACACGACGGCGCTTCTGGACCATGTTCACATATGGCTTCCTTTTTGCAAGATAGAGCTTTAGTTGGCATCTGCTGATGGCACGGCGGATTGTGTTTACCGACAGTGGTTTCTGAAAGTATTCCTGGGCCCATTTAGTAATGTCATTGACACAATCATGCCGATGAGTGATGCAGTGTCGTCTGAGAGCCCGAAGACCACGGGCATCCAATAAAGGTCTCCGGCCTTGTCCCTTACGCACAGAGATTTCTCCAGTTTCTCTGAATCTTTTGATGATGTTATGCACTGTAGATGATGAGATTTGCAAAGCCTTTGCAATTTGACGTTGAGGAACATTGTTTTTAAAGTTTTCCACAATTTTTTTACGCAGTCTTTCACAGATTGGAGAGCCTCTGCCCATCTTTACTTCTGAGAGACTCTGCTTCTCTAAGACAAAGCTTTTGATATCATTTAACTTAATTAATCACTAGATGTTCTCCCAGCTGAATCTTTTCAAAACTGCTTGCTTTTTTAGCCATTTGTTGCCCCCGTGCCAACTTTTTTGAGACCTGTAGCAGGCATAAAATTTTAAATGAGCTAATTAAGTGGATAAAAGTGTAAAATCTCTCAGTTTAAACATTTGCTACATTATCTATGTTCTATTGTGAATAAAATATTGGCTCATGTGATTTGAAATTCCTTTAGTTTTCATTTTATTAAAATTTTAAAAACGTCCCAACTTTTCCGGAATTCGGGTTGTAATATGTTTTTGCCACCATTTCTGAACAAGCTTATGATTAGGCATTATACACAACAGTGTCCTACAACAGCATTATGTCTCAATGTTTTCTTTTGGTTGAAAACGTGTGTAAACAAACCAAAAAAAAAAGAACATAAAAAACATAAAGAACAAAAGCATTCAAGCCCAAGCAGAGCAAACGGAAAAAAATAAAGCAGACCATGCCAATACAGTAAAGAATGTACAAACACTCGAGTCGGCCTTAATTGTGTTTATATTGTTTCATATGTTAGTGTTGAGGAAAAACAATAATATCCTCATGCTTGGGTGAAAGCTGACTCCTCAGTCTGAGAAAAATAAGAATGCAAGCCGACATAGATGTTCCAGAGACACAAAGATAACGGTGCACTAAGCAAAGTTTCTTACAGCACTGTGTGTTTTCCATTCTTAAAGCACTCTCACCGAGGAAACTTAAAGGAAACGCATGTCTCAAGATCGTTCCACTGTCAGATAAGCTCTCTTCTCAGCTCAGTCGGGCTGACCTGCAGTCGTGAATACAGTGATGGACAGCTGTCTTTCCTCAGTCAACTGGTGTTTGAATTTCATGCCATTTCTCATTGTGGTGGATATATTAAGATAACTCAGTTTCACTGATTAATTTGATCAAAAGAGGGATGCACCAAAATTAAAATTCTTGGCTTAAGCCAAAGCCGAACAAAATGAAACACTGGGCCGAAGGCCAAATACAGAATACTGAACATGGTTTTTCACATTTCCCCCCCCCTATGTAGGCCTAATGTTCCTTTTTTTTCATCATTGCATTAATTAAATTGCCAAAATGTGAATTTTACTGTTTTGTCCTGCTTTTCAAATAATAAAATCAATTTCAAAACAACAATTTTTTTTTTTTACAGTCTAGCAGACATTTTACCAACAAAGCACAATTTAACTTAAAATTAATAATAAGTTGGTAAAATAATATTTTTGGACCATTTTTGAGACTTTTACTGTACAAATAAAGGCAGCCTTGCTGAACAGAACTTCAGATCCCAATTTGAACACTGTGTGTGAATGTTATAATGAATGTATTAATGGAGCTGTTGTAGGGTAATTATTATTATCATTATTATTGTCTTAGTTTTTTATTTTATTTTACAGAACTACAGTAAAATTACAACACTCATTTATGAATGTTGATTGAGCTGTTGCTTTTTCTCGGCTTTTATTTCGGCAGAAACCCACAGGAAAATCTCAGTGCTTCTTTTTGTTGACAACAGCATGCAGATTTCGAAATGATTCTCATTACGAATTTGGGAAGATGTTTGTCGCTTTGTAGGCCTCACATTGTCACATGCCTTTAAAAAATTCACAAAAATGTTACTGAGCTTTGTGCTTGTAATGATTTCTGTGTCTTTCTCTGATAGTTTTAAATACTTTCACACTGCCGACATGTTTGCTGCATTAGTGTGTGCCTCTATTTGATTGCTTTAGTCATTGTTCATTACATATTCTGCCTTTTTCGCTTATTCGGCCGAACACTGAAAGATTTTTTTTTTTTGCTATTTTCAGCCAAATAATGACGGTTGCGAATATTCAGTGCATCCCTAAATCAAAAGTAATTCCAGTTTGTAAGGCCAGTTTGATCAAACTAATTCCAAACTTCGCAAGTCTGATGACAACGTCATTCTGTGATCAAATACAGTACATTTCGCTATTACAGACTTTTAGTTTTTGTGATTAGGATTTGTCACAGATTCCCTGCATTTACAGCCAGCAAAGCATCACGTAGTAGTTTTTTTATTTTTGTGTATATTATTTATAGATTTGTGCACACCCCTAGAGTATATGTGTCTGTATTCCATGTGTTTCAGTATCTCGTGAAGGATATAAAGGCAGATTGTTGTCTTAGTGACCTTCCCACAGTAGATGAGAGACTTTAATTGGGCTTTTGTTCACCTAGCAGCTGTTGCCATGGTTCCTGGCTCTAGTGCTAGAGTCGAACACCTTAGAAACACATCAGCATATTTAAGTTTGTGAATATTGGGGAGTTTGTCTAACAACCACAGTCTCTGGGTTCAGATGCAGTGTGTGTGTGTGTGTGTAGAAAGGTCTGTACAGTGTGTGAGGAATTGGAAAAGAACTTTTGATGAAGCGGAGTGGCTCAGTGACCAGCACCTTGCTCAAGACCGCACTGCTACTGTGTGTGCGAGTGTCACTTTCCGTCTGATAGAGATGTTGGGCTGCATGCTGATCATTTTTTCATCTTGGCTCAGAATGCGGTACGCCAGAACAGCACGTAGGAGAATAACCCGGAATAACCATTTCTGACTCCATCATCTCTACAAACACACGCACAATGCGCGAACACTTCAGTTGAGGTAATGAGGGAAAGGAAGAGAATATATTAGGCTGGAAAGAGAGGAGAGAGTGTCTGAAATAATTTTGTAGTCGTTTCCGACCATGACTTTGCTCTTCATTTGATAGATTTGCATGCGGCTGCTCCATTTTCATAGTGATTTCTAATTTATCACGAGTCTGAAATTTAATCACCAGGCACTGTGGTCATTCTTCTTTAGTTCTCTTGAATCCTTTCTAAAAGGAAAATGTGGGAAATCTGCTAAACAATTTTTAGAGATAATTTTTTAGATTACATATTTAGCCTAACCATAAGTTTTTGCATTTACTAAAGAAAGTCTTAGGGCCCTAAGGCGCGGCGCAAATGTTTTTGGCCAATGTATTTCCGCCCATTTGTGCGCCAATGGGCATGCTGGTCTAAAAAAGAGGTGTGTTCAGGCGCATTGTTGGCGCGTTGCTATTTTGAGGAACTGAAAATAGACTGTGCCATAGACCAACTCAAATCTGGTCTAAAGTCTGGCGCAATATTTTCTCTTTGTTATTTCAAGAGCTCCTATAATATAATAAATATAATATAATAAAATGCTCCTATAGGTGGGCGAACAATGCGCGTACAGTTTGCTTATTACACACACAGGAACATTATTAAAAAAGAAACATTACATTCCGCCTTGTATATAGCAAACCCGCCATGGCGCAAGCGCAACTGGCTTTTAAAGGAGATGAGACTCTGATTGGTTTATTGCACGTTATGGCCATTGTGCCCATTATGCCCATAAAACACCCATTACTCATTGAGAGAATAGGGACAACCCTTTTAGACCATTCGCCCGGGCATGCCAACCATTTTCCTGTCGTTAAACTAGCAAAAGGGAATTACGTTATGAGACATTTTGATAAACAACAGGCAATGAATGTTTTATTTTCTCTTTCATTTTCTCTCTCTATATGTAGATATATAGGTTGTATATGTTTGTTTTCTTATACTTATAGTCCACATAAAAATTATGGGTGGAAACTGGGACTGAACTTGAATTTAAACCTGAAATTATGTAGTTTTTAGTATTTTGAAGAATTTAAAACAAGAAATGTATGTCTTTAAAATGTAATTTAAACTTAATTTTAATTGAAATTTATATTATTATATTTTAACTAAAAATTGCATTAAATGACGAAAAATGCATTTGCACAAGTCGGTTTAAGATTGCACACAAGACTTTTGAACCCCACTGTACTTGTAGTAATAATGAATTCATTTAGATGAATTCTCATTTTAATCATATTTACTCAACACTTACAAGTTAGCATTATTCGCTGACAAAATGTAGATTTATGATCATTCACAAAGATTATCAGCTAATGTGATTAAACAGCCTAGTGGCCTGACACTGTTAAATGCTGTTATTGTAGAGTTACTGTTGCACGGTCTAATCTCTCTAACGCTTGTTTTGTATGTTACAGGGAGCATGCATGAGTAACAGGTTTCTGTGGCGGGACCACAGCTCCTCCCCTCATCTGGAGCCCCTGTGCTGTATGATACGAGGCCGTCTTCCTTCATACACTCTGACCTCAATTCAACAGGTATGCACTGAATATACAGCAGTAAATTATGTAATTATGTGATTATGGTTAGTCTCTTTATGATTCATAGTGTGAATTAATGTCAGCTCTGTTTTCCTCACAATGCATGATTTATGTAGCGTGACAACGAAGCAGTTTGCATAAACTTTCAGTGTCTGAAAGCGAAGAACTCTATAACAGTCCTTCCGCATGTAATGTGATAGCATTTTTTTTAATTTACGTAAAATGGGTGTTGAACTATGGCCACTTGGTAGCTCTGTGGACTTTTAGACAGCAAGTGATAGTAAGTTAATAGCTTTCTGTGGGGAATTATGTAAAAAAAAAAACTCAGACTCCTGTCTTGCTAGGGTTAATGTTAAGGTTTATTTAATGTCACTCAATTAAATAATATTTTTAGTTTCATTTTTTCTTTTTTCTTTTCATAATTTAACAAAATTACAGCTTAATTGGAAATGATGGGCCATCTTATTCTGTGCTGTGGAAATGATGTGGATCGATCATCATTTACATATTTGTCCCCAAAATATGGTTAAGTAGGTACACACACACACACACACACACACACACACACACACACACACACACACACACACACACACACACATACACACACACACACACACACACCAGTGGTTATCTGAGCTGTAAACTTGCAGTCTGAAATGAATTTATAAAGAAACTGTCCTAATAAAATATTGAGCAGCACGCTAATAATGATGATGTGGGTCAATCATAATTTAAAAATGGACATTTTCAAACATAATTTTCAAACAATGATTATTGAAATAGATTGTTTATTTTACTATTTTACTTTACTGTGATTTTAGCAGTAGCAATTTAGTAAGCTTAATAATTTAAGTCATAATGTTTTAAGATATAAAGTGGGTCAAGATAAAAAAAAAAATATATATATATATATATATATATATATATATATATATATATATATATATATTCATATAAAGCATTCAAAGTAGCGAAATATAATAGGTAGGGGAAAACCTTTTTTTATAATGTGATCTTTGCATAACAAAATGAAATCAAAAGGTTCCCTGAGTTGAAGAGACACCAGATTGGAAACTGTTGTTATATTTTCGGCAGTTTGTTGTAATGTGGGTGTCTCTATAGCTCTGTAAACTTTAAATAGACAGTAATGCTTGTTAATCTGGGTTACACTATAAAATGGCTGAATGATTGCAAATTGAAGTATTTAATTGTACTTGCTGTTGCTGTCAGGCTTTGCATTGATAATCAATTTGTGTTTGTTTTTTGCATTGGGTGCAGTTTTTGCATCACAGCTCCCTCCATCTCTGTCACCCTGTTTCCCGCTCTTATGTGTCTTTGTGTGTGTGTGTGAGTTAGGGCTGCACTATGTGTCGTTTAAGCATCGATATCGCGATGTACGAATCCACGATAGTCACATCGCAGGATGTGCGATGTAGGCTGTCGTAGTTGATCCGTTATTCATTAACTGTACGTATGGGCCAGCTGCTCCCCGGCCCTTGACGAATGTGATTCGCAGATTAATTGCACAGCTTAACCATCATAGAGTGAAAGTTTATCATTTGCATGTGTTTTTAAGTCCTGTCAGTTTAATAGGGTGCATATAAGAACGAGCAGAGAAAGAGAGAGAGAGAGAGAGAGAGAGAGAGAGATAGAGAGAGAGAGAGAGCGAGAGAGAGCTCCGGCTGCGCGTACACGCTCACCTTCACCGTCTTCAAACAACACGAGCGCTGTCTTGCTCTCTCTCCCTCGCCTCGGGCATTTTAATCACAATCAATTGACACAATGGTGTCGAAAAAACAAAAACAAAAAAAAACCTATCCAGTGATGAAATGTTTTCTGTGTTGTCAAATCTTGTGCGATATCCTAAACTGCAGAGATAATTACACAATGTGTGCCATAGATGTCCGATTCGCGAACTAATGATTCCTTTGAAACGATTCAATTTAATAAATGGTTCAAACAACCGACCTGTCCAACACTGAACTCACGACACGTCTGAATTGGTGTATTAAAAAAATCTGTAACACTTTACAATAATGTTCTATTTATTAAACTAATTAACTACATTATTTAACATTTACTATTACTAAACTGCACTTCTACAACATTGTTAATTTCAACATTTAGGCTATAGCCTTCGTTGTTGAAATCAAAAGTTGTACAGTATTTGTTAACATAGTTAATGCACTGTGAAGTAACGTTACCAAACAATGAACAGCTGTGTTTTTTATAAACTAAGATAAACAAAGATTAATAAATATAGTAACAAAAGTATTGCTCGTGTTAAGTTCATGTTAGTTAATATGCTAACAATTCAAACCATATCCTAAAGTTACTAACAAATAATTAACTCCAATTTGAATAATACTCCGATGTTTAAATCATTTAAAATGAGAATGTAAGTGTGCTTTTTTTTGTTTGTAAGAAAAAATTAAATTAGATTTCATATCGCAATATATATCGCAGAAAAATAAAATATCGCAATGTCATTTTTTCCCAATATCGTGCAGCCCTAGTGTGAGTGTAGCTGTGCTGGTTTGAAAGAGCCTGTGCTCAAGGCATGTAATCATCTGTGAGAGGAAGAGAAAGTTTCAAACATAGGCCTGGGGGAAGTGCAGTTGTACCTAGGGTTGGGTATCGATTGGGTTTTTTATAATACTGGTGCCAAATCAATACTTTTAAAACAGTACCGGTGCCTAAGCCTTAGCTCACTGTCACTATAGACAATACAATAAAATACAACCAGCATTATAGTGTTTTGTGGTGCTACAATGCTGCTCGTTGGCAAAAGTCACTTCCTATTGTAAAAGCGATGCTATTTTTAAAGCAGCCGAGCTACTGTCACACACTTATGCCTTGTTATGATATGTAATATTGGAACCACAATAAGCAAATTTAAAAATTGTAAAACTTTTAAAACGGTACCGGTGCCTAAACGGTGCCTGAACCGATACTTAAAAAAAAAAGAGCCACAAAAAAACTTGTGAAATGTTCTTTAGCACCATAAAATGTAGTCAGGGTTCTGCTATGGTTTAGCATGGTTTCCAGAGATCTGGAGCTGATTCGGGGTAGCTCGGTGGTTTGTGACTGTTGTCTCGCGGCGCGCTGTCTTTTAAGGGGTCGTTCACATATCGCGTCTTTTGCGCGCTCAAGTTCGTTATTTCCAATGTAGGCGCGCGGTATGCATGCTCATAATGGAAGCGACGCGGTCGCGAAGCACATGCGAAAACAGGCGCGTCCGCACCGCATTGTGTTAGAGTAAAAACATCTAAACTTTTCAGAGAGCCGCAAGCGCACCGCGGGTCATGTGACAAGAACTAACCATTCAGCTTCATCCTATCCCGTAACAACGTTGAAAGCTCAGCTAAGATGAAGGAACTGCTGATCATAGCTGTATATGGATTGCCATTTTAAAAATAAATTTAGTAGCAGAGCTACTGCAAGCGAATTTTAGTGCTGCAAATCCATTTATCCTTTGCTGAAATTTCTGCGTCTTCATGGAGAGAGCACGTCATGGTTGCTTAGCAATGGCAGATGCCCCAGGGGCGCAACTGCCCAAGCGCTTTGGAAAGAGGGAGAAAGTGGTGCGACTAGCGTTTTCCACGCGTTTTTAGACGCGATATGTGAACGGCCCCTAACGCGTGTTCGAGACCCGTGCCAACACAGACTTTATTTTTTATTTTATACCTACTTCAGCCGCTACGGGTGATCATACCAATAACTTGTAATCTTTACAAGAATATCAGAATCATGCAATGAGCAAGTCTGCGTTTATTAGACACTTAATAATATCACATCAGTTTGTTCCATCACATCTGCAGCAGAGACCTGAACCAGGAAGTTGGTCGCCAGATCACACGGTAACCAGTTCAACCGTAACACTGGAGAGCGTCAAGATGTTTTCCTCTGAGGTGCTCGTGCATCGCAGTTGTGCTGCCGTTGTACACCATATCGGTTGTAAAAAGGGTACAAAGGGCCATTTTATTTGGCCTCTGTTTAAAGTATTCCCATACTTTTGATAACAGTGGTCTCTGTTTTTGTGATAGAATGCAACTTTCTCCATTCCCAGTATTCCATTAAGCGAGATGTAAATAGTGTGACGCGTTGACGCATTTCACGCATGTCGACGTATTTTTGTAGTCGATGTAATCGATGACGTCGACGTGTCGTTGCAGCACTAATATATATATGGGTCCACACACACATGCGCGCATGCGTGCGTTTACTTAGCTGTCTAAATGGGGACATTACATTACATAGACCATAGACTGTTCTTTTTATATGCAGATAGTTATATATTATATTAACGTAATCCTAACAATAAAAAGGTATTTTTTTTACTTTTTACCCATTTTAATAATAAAGACACCCAAGGGGAGTTGTTTTGTAAATTTTGTCAGGTTTAGTTCACTTTTGGGTACAAATTTGTCCCCAAATATGCTTAAGTAGGTACACACACACACAAACACACACACACACACCAATGGTTATCTGAGCTGTAAGCTTGCAGTCTGAAATGAATGTGTAAAGAAACTGTCCTACTAAAATAACGACAAGGAAACACATTTTTCTATTGAGTTGCACGCAAATAAACAAAACATACATAGCAACCAGTATTCCCCAAACAAAGGACTCTTATGAGATAGTTAATGAGTCATTCAGAAAGTCTCACCATCTCATGAGTTGCCGATTTGAATCAGTATGACAAACTCTTATTCTTACGTAATTGCAAATTATGATCATCATGTTCATTTCGAAATAAAACCAGGTTTGTGATACTTAAATCGTTGTGACAATGTAGTTAATATAGTTAATGATTCACAATAAATCAGTAACCATTTATTAAAATAATCAAATTCAATTAAAAGTAATGAATACTTGTATTCAGCAAGATTTCTGTTCATCAAAGAATACTGTAAAAAATGTATCAGAACTGTTTTTAACACCTATAATAAAAATGAATGTTTCTTGAGCAGCAAATCAGCATTTAATAATGATTTCTGAAGGATCATGTGACACTGGAGACTGGAGTAATGGTGCTAAAAATTTTGCTTTGCCATCATAAGAAACAAAAGTTACAGTTTAAAACATTTATACTGTATTTTGAATCAAATAAATGTACAATGAATATATATATATCAGTAATTCATGTCAGCATATGTTTTTCCACTACATTAACTCATCAAATTAATTTTCAACTAGAATTAACTTTCACAGCCAATTTGATTATACTTCAAATTTAAAGCAGCAACTGAACTTAAGTTTGAAGTAGGAGGAAATTTTATTACAGTGAAGCCTTGGTGAGCATAAGAGATTTCTTTTAAAAAGTCAAGTAGTCAGGTAAGTACACTTATAAGTGTCCAAATGCACCAGTTCTTTACACATAAAGAGTGTTTGCTTATTGCCTCAGCTCACTGTCACTATAGACAATACAATAAAATACAACCAGCATTGTAGTGTTTTGTGGTGCTACAATGCTGCTCGTTGGCAAAAGTCACTTCCTATTGTAAAAGCGATGCTATTTTTAAAGCAGCCGAGCTACTGTCACACACTTATGCCTTGTTATGGTATGTAATATTTGAACCACAAAAAGCAAATATGAATAGCCCAGACAGAAATGACTTCCACACACTGCTTGAATGTCTCTATAGAGCAGGAGCTGGACGTGCTCTGCAGGAGTCATTAGGAGACTGAAGCTTGCCGTAATAACTGGTTTGGGTTTGTTAAACAGCCGCGATTCTTTTGCTGTCATTCACCGAGTGTTCATTATGCAGGAGCTTATCTCGCTTGTGTGTTAATTATCAAACTAAGTCTGGCAGCTCCGTCTCGCTCTGAGTTGGATTTTTCCTTTGATGTTTTATCATTACACACACCCATACATAGTCATAAACCTCCACATCTTGAACATTTTTTAACACCTCTTCTAAATACGTGATGAATTATTATTACAGGAAACAAACATTTCTCTCATGATCACGGGTTTGCTCCGTGACACTCTCCTATCTCTCTCTCTCTCTATCTCTCTTTATCTGTCTTTCTCTCTCAGACGTGGAATCTGTCCATATCAGTCATAGTATTTAGATTGTGTTTCTGATGTTTCTGTGAGCTTTATTCAGTTGTGTATTTAAATGTCTGTTACAGGCCTCTTTGTGCTTATTGTTCTATCTTTTTCGAAACAGCTCTGTGAATTGTTGATAATTGGGGTTTGTGCTAGCCGGAAGAAAACAGCACCTTTCATGAAGTGTTTTTGCTGAGTTACATGAACTACTCCACAATTCAGACGTTTGTTGAAGAAGACTCTTATGCTCACCAAAGCAGCATTTATTTGGTTAAAAAATATACAGTAAAACAGTAATGTTATAATGTTATATTTTTAAAAACATTTTTAATTCCAATATTTTTAAATCCTTTTAAAAAAAAGCATTTATTTGAAATTTTTGTGACACTGTAAATGTCTTTACTGTTACTGTTGATACTCTGTCTGCTTCATACATAGATAATATATTAGTTAGATATATTAGCAATATATGCATAGATAATATATTAGTTACAATTTATTATTACGATTTTAGTACAGGCTTTACTGAAGCAGTCAGCAGTCAGCCCACTTCACACATCTATCCCAATAAATCTTTTCATCCACACTTATGCAAAACGATTGTTTGAAGCGCTACAGGTGTTTGGGATGTAGTGGTTTTTGTTGCTATGTAGTGCTTTAGTAGGAAGAGCATGTATGAGAAGGATATGTTTTAGCAAATGTGAGATATTTTGACATTATCATTATGCACATAGATTTATTTTTAACCATTGCTATTGCATAAAAAATAATTGATTAATGAAATTCTGGTTAGATAATCTTGACAATGTTACTGGTACCAAGTAAGATGTGATTTTCATCTGTAGTGTCTTTCTTGCGACACAATGCCAAATTCATTGTAATTCCTCATTTTTCAAGATTGATGTTTCTGGAGAAACGCTGAAATTTGATTCTGGCAGGGAACTCTATTGATTGCTTTTTCACACCAGTAACAAGAAGCTTTTCTTTTTATTTCAAATTCTGTTGAAGATAGATAAACGTATGACACACTCAGCAGGTTCTGATGTCCCTGACCTTCCCCATTACATGACTGCCTTTTGTTCCTCTGGAAGATATTGAAACGGAAGTTAGTGAAATGTAGCAGTTGTGTGTGTCATGTACCCTACACTGACTGCACAACTGTGCTACATGCACACCCACAATCAGTGAAGTGTTAACTGTGAGTCTTTAAACCCTAAATTTGAAAAATCACACAATGGAAACTATGATATGTGAAGTGCACACTTTGCAGCAGGAAAAGCCCTTTTGAGTGGTAGTGTTAATTGTATATAGTGTGTTAAATGGCGAAGTATTTAGTACAGTATTGACACTGAGGGAGTTTCTTGCCAAGGCTCTGTATGAATAAAAAAGATAATAAGAAAGTTGAATGAGTGTCTTTCCAGTTAGAAGAACATTTAACATTTGAACCAATCTTGATACACAATTTCAAAAACACAATGCTCATGAAACAATGCATCACATCTGTGTGTACACATTGACGAACATTTATAAAATAGCCAAGACTAAATCCAAGAATACACAGCTCTTCAGTAGACAGGCTAAATATGAATAATTTTTATGGCACAGTTATCATAGACCTGCAGATTATGTAAAATTGCAGAATCACTGATCACAGCAGGCAATTCTGAGTCACTTTAACTGCTATGGAATTTAACTCTCTGCATCTCTGAATTCACTGCCACTAAAAAATATTATAGCTAAAAATTTGAAGATAATAAAATCCTCCATCCCTACACTAGTTATGGCCCTTCTTACTAGATCTTGTGATATGTTCCCTCAGTGCGCATGATGCATATTTAACCTGAACTGACAAGCAAACCAATTGAAAAAGACATGAATCACATCATACACGGATCATATGCACACTTCAGTCAGACAAAAATAGAGCTGTTTGTGATTTCTTTAGTACTCCCTGCTCAGAGCGTTTGGCCGCTGCATGCACGCTGTTCTTCAGTGCGGCGTGGATTTGCGCTCTTGCGGTTAGCATGCATGTTGAGTTAAAATCTGATGGAGCATAGCTCGTTTGATTTTTAGGACCCATTCATACTGTAATGGAATCAACCTTGTAATTCATTTATCTGGCTGCTGTTTGGGACGGACTAATCTAATATGCATAATTCAATGTCGTACTGAAGTCAAAACCTTTACAAATGTGCAAATGGACTCTTGACTGTAGTAAGTATAGATGTTATCTTAAATTTTTCATGAATTGAAGAAAAATGTTGCTGTGTGGGTAAGATGTGCGTATTTACAATGTCAAATTCTTTCCGTCTGTCTGTCATTCGAGCTATCATTCTTCATTCTCTTATTCATTTTTTTCTTTCTTTTGTTCTGTCTTTCTGTCAGTATATCTATAGTTATTTCTCCCCGTCTGCCTGTTGTTCTGTCTGTTGAGTTTTTCTGTTATTATATATCAGTTTTTTTAATGTATATTTGGTATAAAAAGTCCATGAGACGAGATTTCACAGATATCATAATATCGACTGACATTTTCTAGTTTGTGTCTGAAATTGAAGAACTTTACTTTCACACTTTGAATGGGAGATAACGGAAGTGGAGGCGTAGAGAGAAAGATGGAGGGACTGTGAATAGGAAGAAGGAGATGCTGTAGGGGTTTAATTTGCTTTTCTCTAACAGATGGCAACAGCCAAAGAAAGTTAATTACCCTCCCTTCTCGCATCTCAAAGTGTGTGCTTGATGCGACCAGAGGTGCGAGCAGGTTTCTGCACCCATCTGTTTTCCTGCCAGCCAGGGCTGTTAAAGAGGCTCTCTGCTTTAGCTTGCAACTGCTCTTTCTCTTTCACTTGTTCTCTTCCTGTGTCCCTTTCTTTCCCCTATGTCTGTCTGCTTCTCTCATGTTTCATGTTGTGGATTTGTTTGTGGCTATCTCATATTTCTCTAAGTGTGTGGCGTGTTGAACAGGAATCCACCCCACTTCTCTGTATGTGACACATAGGTTGTGTGCTTGTCCATATGTCTCAGGATTATGGAATTACATTTGTTTCAATAATAATGAACGAAACTCTATAAAACTGAATGTAACTTTTTCAGAAACTATTAAAAATATGCCATTACAAAAGAAGAACAAAATAATGAAAACGAAAAAAATTAACTCAGTCGCACAAATTTAACAGGCTCTTCAAATATGCTTCATTCTTTGTTAATGTTTTTCAAAGATTAGTTTTCGCTAATCGTGGATTCTGAATTCATTGCCACAGATTTCGCTTACGTTTCACAGTTTTTCGTTTGGTGTTTTGACACAAACCTCTCGTGGGGGCGGGCTTAACAGTGATCTACTCTGATTGGATAGTGAGCTTTTGATGGACAGGTGCTCTCTGACTGGGAAGTACAGACGCCACTCAGTGGCGCACATATAGGAAAGCTCTCGTGATTGTGATTTGTATTAGTAAATATGTAAATAATATTTGACCTTCGATCGTCTCAGTCTGTAAAGATGAGCTCTTGTCCTTCAAGGCAGCCTGAAGTAAGCTTGTGTTACTGAATAACAATAATAACCCGCAACAAACTGTAGCACACTGTAACATGAAAAACTTGAATTGATGTTATTGGTTACTTCAGTAACACAAGCTTACTTCAAGCTGCCTTGAAGGAAAAGCGGAGGAGGAAGATGACTCCGCTCCGTCTCCTGAAAGCTCATCTTTACTGAGACGATCGAAGGTCAGATATTATTTATATATTTAGTAACACAAGGCACGACGTATTGCATACAAATCACCGCAAGAGCTTTCTTTTTCTTTTTCTATTTTTATTAATGCAGAGAACAAAAACATACAAAGGTATAAACATACATCACATAATATCCACCAAAAAAACCCAAAAAACATAAAGAATAAAAAGAGGGCCAAAATCTAAACAAAATTAAACAAGGAGATCAAAGGCAGAGCAAATCTAACAGTCCTTATAGCTTTCTTAATGGACACTGAGATTACATTCAAATAGTTTTCCATTTCTTTTATGAAAACAGAGAAGACAGGTTTACAGTTGGAGAATTTGCATTTGTGAATGTGAAATTTGTTTAGGAATTTTTTTAAATTAATAACAAAAAAAATATATTTTCGTTTGTGGGGTCAGAGTCATAATACCCAAATATAATGTTTTTCATATGAACTGAGAAGCCTGGCAAAATCTTACAGTTGACAAACACACCAATATCATCCCAAGGTTTCTGAGTGTAGTGACATGACCAAAATAAGTGTACAGTTCAGAACTCGAACAAAAAGAGCATGTAAGAAAGATCAATGTCAGATTTAAATCTTTGTATACACTTCTTTATAGGGTAGAACCTGTGTATGAGCTTAAAATAAATGTCTTTCACTTTGTCTGTGAAAAAGAATTTTTTGCGGTAGAGACCAGATTTAATCATTGCGAGAGCGTTCCAATATTTGCGCCACTGGGTGGCGTCTGTACTTCCCAGTCAGAGAGCACCTGTCCATCAAAAGCTCACTATCCAATCAGAGTAGATCACTGTTAACCCCGCCCCCATGAGAGGTTTGTGTCAAAACACCAAACGAAAAACTGTGAAACGTAAGCGAAATCTGTGGCAATGAATTTAGAATCCACGATTAGCGAAAACGAATCTTTGAAAAACATTAACAAAGAATGAAGCAAATTTGAAGAGCCTGTTAAATTTGTGCGACTGAGTTCATTTTTTTTCATTTTCATAGTGTTTTTCTTCTTTTGAAATGGCATATTTTTGATAGTTTCTGAAAAAGTTACGTTCAGTTTTAAAAAGTTTTGTTCATTATTATTGAAACAAATGTAATTCCATATAGGATCAGATAACAGCATGAATATTGCATGAGATGAAAACATGTTAAGAATCCCTTGCAGGAAGTAACACAGGAAGTGAAACTCAGAAGCATAAAAGAACAATCACAGTCCCGCTCTGATATTTGCTGATTGTGGTGTGTGTGTACCTTGCAGGTGCAATACGTGCATTGAGCAATTAATGTTATACTCTACAGTCCCAATCAAATAATTGTTTTACATGGGGACATAACTGTCATGTCAGCGTTAACAGGTGCTACTAGAGATTTTATTGCGGTCTGAATTGGTAATGTATGTGTGAAATTATTTGGCTGAGTTTAGCTTTGTTTTTGTTTATAAAAAGACCAGTGTCATGTGGTACTTTAAATTGTGTCCGAATTGTCTGTATTTGCATGCTGTGCATTTGCATTGAATGAATAAAATTGTGTCACTATGACCTCAGATGACCTAATTGCTGTCCTGACACACAAGCTTTATCATGGTATCATGCAAATGTTCTTTTACATAAGTCATCCTTAGAAACAATTACTGTCCAGTGCTTGTAAGTATTGCAATGGTATTTGTCCAAGGACGTGTGTTTTGCCCATATTGGTGAATTGGACAACAGGAATGTGCATAAGACAAAAGGATGGTGATGAGAGATTTTATTCAAATTGTTTTTAACATTGTTTAGGTAGTCAAATGTTGTTTGTAATTTTTATGCATACAGTGACATGTACTGCTTGGTATTTTTTATGTGATATTTAGGCTAAACAAATCTTAATTTTCCTAAGCACAGTATCACAGACTCATGGATTTTAGTTTTCTCTCACAATGTGAAAAACATTAGTCACTGCTGTACTTTGATCTTGTCACACAGTTTAATGAGCAATTTCTCAATGTTTGTCCTTCCCCCAGTTTGTTTTTGTGGACGGAAATGGCATTTTCTCCCCTGTTCTTCATTTGTAATATTTATTATTAGCTCCCTTTACTCTGGTTAATGTTTCTAAAGTGGAGAAACCCCAGTAGAACAGTTCATTTTATTATTTTCATTATTTTGGCTAGTTTAATTACTATTTGCTAGTAAATTTCACAAATTTACAAAAAAGGAACTGTAAGTAACACAATTCAACATGACATTTTCAAACAGAAAGACTGAAATAAGTTTTCTTGTCAAATGTATTAATCTTTTACGACTTTTACAGTGTACTTCATTCTTGAAAGGACCCAGAACACTGGAGTAGGACACAATTTAATTTTCTTTAAATAATGCTGTAACTTCATAGGGCTATATATAATGTCTCATTCAGGCTATGTTTGTATTTGTGATGTCAGACTTTGCCATTTTAAACCGATGCACTAGGGATATGTGTCTGTTTTCATCTCTCAGGCCTGTGCTCACTCGGGTGTGTGTGTGTTGTCACAGTGATGAATGTCTGGCCCTGCTGGCAGGGGCCAGAGCCTTTGGCGTTGCCACTGTGATGGACAAAGGCCACCAGAACAGTGGTGTAACTGCTGTGCCAGTCATAACCTTGAGCTCACACACACACACACACACCACACACACACACACACACACACACACACACACACACACACACACACACACTCTGACTGCTGGTGAGACCCCCTCAGAGACATCAGATGCCAGAGGTTTTTGGCAAGCTTTTGACTGCTCTAACACCATGCTGCTCCGTTCTGTTTGACATTCAAATTTAAGTAATTTAAATATTTTTTAATGATCGCACCTGCATAGATTAGCAGGGGGGAAAAATGTGTCACAGTTCCACAAAAATATTCAGCGACATAACTGTTTTCATTGACAATAATGAAAGATGTTTCTTGAGTGCCAGATCAGTATATTAAAATGATTTCTGAAGGATCATGTGACAGTAAAGCCTGGAGTAAAGCTTCAAAATTGAAAATTCATCTTTCCCATCACAACAATAAACTGCACTTTAAAATACGTTAAAAGAGAAAACTTTTATTTTAAATTGTATTTATATTTCACGATATTATTGTTTTTACTGTATATTTGATCATATAAATGCAGACCTGGTGAACATAAGAGACACATATACAGTGTTTTTTAAAGCCTTGCAAAGCGCTAATAGTAACTTATTAAGAAAATGTTGGTATAATTATTTTTTTTTTTACGTTTATGACCATGTAATGGTTTAAAGGGGAGATGTATGATGATATTAGAGTGAAAAAGAGAAAAACATTTTAATGTACAGTATTTACGTTAATTTTTCCTTAGATCATTCACTATAAAAAGTTCACTGTACTGTTAATTATATCATTAGCAATTCATGGGGACACATTCTACACAAATGGCACTGTTTCCTAAGAGTGTTTTCATGATAGTGTGAGTCATATGAAAGTGTGTTATACCTGAGGCCTGTGTGGGTCAGAAAATACAAAGAGTGACAGTGGCCAATGTTGCTTTTTGTCTTTTGATGGCTTGCTGTTCCCTTTAAAACGGCTGTCTCTTCCCTTATGCAGAGCACACACACACAAACACACTTCAAAGAACTCTGTAGGTACAGTTGGATGGGGACAGGGACAGAAGTTTGGTACTGCACTCTGGAGAGAGAGATGGAGTCACAGAGGAGTGGCTTTCAGGTTTGTTTTTTGTCAACTGCTGCATGCTGGGTAGCCTCCTGCTCAAAGACGCTGTAATGGACTGGAATATATAAATGTTGTTCCAAACCTGTATGACGTTCTTTCTTCTGTAGATGACAAAAGACAATATTTTGAAAAGGCCAGTGGTTTATTCTGTCCATCCAATGTTCAATGTTGTTTAAGACCCCAATGACAAAAACATCTGAAACCTTCTTCAAAGTATCTTATCTTGTCTTCCACAGAAGAATGTCATACAGATTTGGAATTACATTCATTTTTTGGGTGAACTTTGGGTAAAACTGCTTCCTTTTGGATCTGTAGTATATATATCCCCTACTTTTACAAACACATTTACTCTCTGGGTTCGGGGTGAATGAAGTATTTGTAGTGAAGGATTATTTTCTACAAATTGGTTTTGAATTTTCAGTGCTTGTCTGATTTCATAACGATTCACTGGAGCCTCAGGGTGGGATCCGTATTGCCGTGTAATTATGTTACAGTGACCTCTCCTTTATCAAAGCATATCACATGCTGCTCACCTCCCATAGGAACATCATCCTTCCTTCCCTTTCATGTCTTCCTCATCTTTCCTATTTTCTCATTGCATTTCTAGTTGGCTAATAAAATGTTAATTTCCATTTCATTAATGAAGGCAGATGGCTGGATTAAAGAAAACCCTGTTAAAGATTGGAAGCTCTGTTAGGTCAAAGGTCAAATCTGGCATTCTTTTTGAATAGTTTTTAGAGAAAGAAAATCACTAAATCATCTGCTAATGTGGTATAGTGTGACTGCCATAGTCAAGTGTCTTGTGATGTCTCTTGAGATGTTTGCTCAGAGTTCATGGGAAATCATGGAAAAAATTATTTTCTTTCTCTTTTGCTATAAAAATATCTTGATTTATTATGGAGAAATACTCATGTCCACAATGCAAAGCTTCCCATTCAGTCCACCAAGACCCTTTTTGGAAAGCTGTAAAGATAGGTAATTCATGATTATGTTGTCATGAATACATTAGCATATGTTTAAATGAAAGTGACATGAAAGTGGTGTCCCATACTTGGAATTTGTGTTCTTTAACCCATCCAAGTCCACACACATGCACTGCAGGTAATTGTGAACACACACACACACACCCCAAGCAGTGTGCAGCCATTACTGCGCAGCGCACAGGGATCAATTGGGGGTTTGCTGGCTTGCTCAAGGGCACCTCAGTTGTGGCTATTGAAGAGAGCGCTGTTCATTTACTTCCTCATCTATAAATGCTGATGTACTGAGACCCGCGGCCTTTGTGTTTGTGTCCGACTCTCTAACCATTAGGCCATGACTGTGTCATTTGTTATATGTGCCCACATTTTAAAGGCTATTTAGTGTTTAGTAATTTAGCAGTGATGCCAGTTCAGCCAGTCATAACAGAGGTCATTTAAAGGGGTCATATGATTTCTAGTGATTCTAGTTGTCTCTTTTGGAAGGCCAAACTAAGTAGCTTCGCTTTCACAATGAAACACAGTGTCTCCACAACACGGCGCCGGCGGCAACAGCGAGAATCAAGGTTACGCCTTCTTTCTTTGTGTGAACATTTGGGTGGTGTTATGCAAATCTTCACACATCGTGACGTAGACATGTGGGGGTCTGTTTGAACCAGCCATTTTTTGGCGGGCGTGGTTGACTCTTAACTTTAATAAAGAATATCTCTTTGGATTTAGGACTTGTCTTTGCTAGTCTTTGCAACTTTACAGATCTTCTTCATGCACCAAGAGCTTGTAACACTCCAAAGAGAAAGGAGAAATTGAAATCGCAAAAGATGTCATAAATATATGGTAGCAAAACAGACTTTTTTTTTTTGCGATGTTCTACGAGATTTATTTCCAAGGGGCAGAGAGGATTTTTTGGTGCAAGAAACCAATACTTTATCCTTGGACTTCAGGGGAAAGGTTGTGAGAATATGTCCACTCTAAGGTCTCATTGGAAAAACCTATATTGCTTTATTTTGGTGTGAAGATTATAAAGTGTCTGTGTATGCAACATTTTTAGATAGTGGGCATGTCTACAGTAAACTCTTACTCACAATTTTGAGGCTTGTACGGATGTGATATATGAATTTCTTGAGTGTGGTGTTGAAAACCAACTGGTGTACAGTAAGGTGTAACTGACTTCTGTATGGTTTAACCCACGGTGTCTGGTTGTAAGTGTGAAATATCGCTGGCAGCTTCTCAAGTGTTTGCTTTTACCTGTGTTTGTGCGTAACACCCTGTGTGTGTTTTGTGTGTTTCAGGTATGAAGATGAGGAAGTTTGCGTACTGTAAGGTGGTACTGGCCACCTCTCTGGTCTGGGTGATGCTAGACATGTTCATCCTCCTCTACTTCAGCGAATGCAACAAATGTGACGAGAAAAAAGAGAGAGGATTGCCGGGGAGAGAGAGTGAGTACATGCCTACACACAATTGTGCTGTGTATCGTAAAGTTATCACATAGTTTTCTGTTTAATAATAAATACGCACTAACACTTCAATTTACCATTTATGCCGCTCCATACCAGGCTCACGTGGAAATACAGTATCCGTAAATAAAGTTACTGTACTTCCAGTCCTTAAAACCGTTCGGATAGTAAATATTCAAGCGCGAATGAAGACTATTTTGCGGGGGATGCCAGGCTTAAAAAAAAAAAACGATTATTTGAATTTACATTACATTAATTCATTTAGCCAACACTTTTATCCAAAGCGACTTACAATTCCTATATGTATGTCAGAGGTCGCACACCTCTGGAGCAACTAGGGGTTAAGTGTCTTGCTCAGGGACACATTGGTGTCTCACAGTGGATTCGAACCCGGGTCTCTCACACCAAAGGCATGTGTCTTATCCACTGAGCCAACACCACCCCATTGAGCAGTAGGTGAAAAACAACGCTAAATGCAAACAAACCAATTCATCTTAGCATATAAATGGAGAAGAAAAAAGCTTCCTATTTTTTATGTAGTTTATGTCAATGACAGTCAAACGCTATGGACTGTATTATTCCATTGTAATTATGATAAATGAACATAATTGATTTTAAGGACGTTTTAGTTTATGAGTTAACTTGACTTTTTATGAGTTAAACAATTATATTACGGTGATTAATCTCAATATAAAGGTCAAATATGAATCTGAAAGCAAAACCAGTTGGGAACCACTGCTTTAGAGACTGAAGGAAGCTGAAGGAAGATCTAGAATTCAAAAGGAACAGTCTCAGAGAAAAATGTGGATGGCGATGCAGTGTGAAAGCATATCATCTCATAAAGCTTTATTTTGTCACTATGACCGTCCCTGGTCAGGTCACGGTTTGTTCTCTGCTTGTCTCTCCTAGACTGGTTTACTTTGGCCATCATCTCATAGAACAATAGCCATAAAATAATCTGCTCACCACATTAATAAAGCACATTTTCTACTGTTTCTGCTTGTGTCCTTAGTGATGATTATACAGTTTTACTCTTCAGAATCCCTCAGGAAAGTCATTGGATTTTGCTGAGCAGGGAAACAGGACAAAGTTGCCTTGTAATGCGCTCAGTCCGAACAGCTAAATCCAGCCCACTCAACACACATGCGGCTCACTCGTACATACACATACAGTGTACGCAAACACGTGACACAAGGCTTAAAAACAGGCAGTTTGCCTGTTAGAGCAGATGTAATCTCACACTGTTGAAAATCTGACCTTAATCTCACCAAAGCATGTTTTTTGAGCTAATGATCAAAGTTCAGTGCTTATCTACATACACTTTACTCACACACAGCGTAATAAACAATTGTGCACAGTAGGGCTGCACGATGTGTCGTTTAAGCATCGATATCGCGATGTACGAATCCACGATAGTCACATCGCAGGATGTGCGATGTAGGCTGTCGTAGTTGATCTGTTATTCATTAACTGTACGGGCCAGCTGCTCCCCGGCCCTTGAAGAATGTGATTCGCAGATTAATTGCACAGTTTAACCATCATAGAGTGAAAGTTTTAAGGGTCACGTGATGACGCCGAGCAAGATGGCTGATTAGGTTGAGGGCTGCAGCGCCACGAGATAACATTTTGTGTGAATATATAGGCATCCGCAGTTTATTGCATTGTTTTTTTCCCCCGCAAGTTGCCTTAATAAGCGTCAACCACTTTCGATATGCCAAATCCCCGGAAAAACGAAAATGCGTCTCAACATCAGCAAAGTGCTAGGGCTACCGCTAGCTCAAAAGCTGCCTACGCCTCTCCTGTATCCCCAGCACGTGAAGATGCGGATGAGTCCATCTCGACTGCTAAAATTCACGAGCTTCTTCAAAAACTATCAGATGAGCAAGCTAAACACTTTGCAGATATTCGCAAGGACGTCACAGAAACGAGAAGAGCAGTTGAGGCGATGGAGGGTAAGCTGGCCGACATGCTAACCAGGATAAATAGCGCGGAGGTGCGTCTCGATATGTTAGAGGAGGCGGAGAAGCAGCGCAGCGTCGCCCCCCCGGCTTCTGCTTTGGAGGTTGAAAAATTGAACGCCAAACTAACTGAATACGAGGATCGGGACAGGCGAGTTAATTTACGCATTTATGGGTTTCCGGAACGTGTGGAGGATAAAGATGCTGTATCGTTTTTGAAGGCCACTCTCCCCGAAGTCCTTCATGCTGAATTTCAAGGGGGCTTAGATCTGGAGCGTGCTCACCGGTCGTTTCTACCTGCCAAGCCCGGTGCCCCTCCAAGGCCATTTATCGTGCGGTTCTTGAGGTTTCAACAGAAGGAACGGGTGAGACAACTCGCTAGAGAAATCGGGGATGTCCGTTGGCAGAACAACAAGATAAGCTTCTATCAAGATTTCTCGAAGGCCACGCAGGAGCGAAGACATTCCTTCCTGGAGTGTAAACGCCTGCTTCACTCAGCCAAAATCCCGTTTGGCATCGGCTATCCTGCAGTGCTTTCATTTACAACGCCGGGTGGAGTTAAGCATCGTTTTGAAGATCATAAGAAGGCCTTGATATGCATCAAAAACCTCTAAAATGTTAAGCAGAACAATCATTCTTATCCCCGGCCATTAACGTTAGCGGTGATATTCCTCCCCGTTCTTTATTTTTTATTTTATTTTTATTTGTTACATATAGGCCTACATATATTTTTTTTTTTTTTTTTTTTTTTTTTTTTTTTTTTTTTTTTTTTTTTTTTTTTTTTTTTTGAAACTTTAAGACTGATTCGGGCAAGATTATATACAATATATGTCCGTTTTTCCTGTTTTTCCTCTGATGTCCATTTAAACTAGCATTCCGAATTTTATAAAGCTGGAGTTTTTATTTTATTTTATTATTTTTTATTATCAATATTAACTATTTTTGATGTTTGTCTCGCATCACTATCTATAATATACTTCACTGCATGTCTCCCACTTTATTCATTTATTGCCTTTAATATTATTTTTGCAGTGGTATTTTTTATCACAATTTGTAGACTGGGCATATTGGTAACAGTATTTTTTTTTTTTTTTTTTTTTTTTTTTTTTTTTTTTTTTTTTTTTTTTTTTTTTTTTTTTTCCCCTCTCTCTCCTTCTTTGTCTGCCCGAGTTATAAGTCATGTGTGCAGGTTATGTTGGGTAGGGGGTCTGTAGATTTCGTGTCTGTTAACGATATAGCACCGCTGTTAGATGGCGGATGTCTTTAATGTGTTCACACTACTGCTGTTCAGTTGTTTGCTGATGGGTGGCGCTGCTGCCGCACTTGAGTGGTCAGAAAGTTCTCTGAGTTAGTTATCCAGTTGTGGATTTTCAGGAAGGTTCGACAGTTTCAGCTTCCTCACCTTCCTCTTCGGTTTTTTTTTTTTTTTTTTTTTTTTTTTTTTTTTTTTTTTTTTTTTTTTTTCTTTTTTTTGGGTGTTTCTCTTTTATGGATCCGGTTCTCTCTCGTGCTGTTGTTGGGACAACTCTTTCTTTTTTTTTTTTTTTCCTCTTTCTTTGTTTTTCACAAAGCCTTCTAGCATATGACAGCTCTTAACCTTATTTCAGTCAACGCCAGGGGTCTGAACGTTCCGCACAAAAGAACCACTGTACTAGAATTTTTTCGTAAGAAAAATATAGACTTTGCTATGATTCAGGAATCACATTTATTGGGCAAAGATGTGGGTCGATTAGCCAATAAGTTTTATCATTCTATTGCAACTTCATCTGCAGCAACAAAATCTAAAGGGGTAATGGTATTGTGTAAACGTAAACTAAAATTTGATATGATTGACTCTTGGGCAGATGATGCAGGGCGGATAGCTATAGCAAGGATCTGTATGGATGGGAAAAACATTGCACTTATTTCTGCTTATGCCCCTAATGTATTTGATCGTACCTTTTTCCATCTATTAACTAAATCCTTGCTTGATCTTACAGGATTTCACTTAGTTCTTGGGGCTGATTTCAATGCGGTGTGGGACAGCAGCATGGACAGAACAGGCGGCAGCGAGACTAAAGACCAACATCTTGCATCTGAGGCGTTGCGCCACTGGGCATCCGAAACGGGCATGGTCGATATCTGGCGTTTGTTAAACCCTTCTTTAAAAGACTATTCTTTTTACTCAGGGAGACATAAATCCTTTTCGAGACTAGATTTTATCTTTGCCTCAAAAGATTTATTTCAAAATATTCAAAATGCGCATTACATTCCGGTGACCTGGTCTGATCACAAACCCATATGTTGTTCAGTCAAGGTTCGCCCATTTTCCACTAAAGCCCCCAGATGGCGTCTTAATACTTCTTTACTGCGAGATGAGTCTTTCAAAGCTCAGTTTGAAACAAGTTTTAGTGAATTTTTGGACTTTAATGTTGGCTCTGTTCTCGATCCAAGGATTCTTTGGGAGGCCATAAAAGGCTTTATAAGGAGTAATACCACTTTATATGCCTCAACACAAAACAAAGCTCATGCAGCTAAATTGGAAGCTTTAGAATTAAAATATACGTCCCTTGATGCTTCCCTGCAACATAATTTTAATGATTACACAGCCCTACAAAAGGAATTGATCAAAAAAGAGATTAACTCTCTTCTGAGGCGTCGTTCAGAATTCCTCATGCACAAAACCAGACAAACTTATTATTTTAACTCCTCAAAACCCAGTCGCTTACTGGCAATGAAACTTCGGACGGATGAGCACTTTGCTGATATCTTTTGCATTAAAGACAAAAATAACACTATACAATGTGACCCAAAGAAAGTAAATGCTGTTTTTGCCTCCTTCTATCAGGAGTTATATAATTCGGAAAATAATTTTGATAAAGATGTCTGCAATAATTTCCTGAAAGATGTTAAACTATCTCATCTCAGTAATGATGACGCCATAAAATTAGATCAACCAATCACATTACAGGAGTGCGAGACAGCTGCTAGGGACATGCGTAAAGGTAGATCACCAGGTCCAGACGGAATACCACCCGAATTTTATCTTACTTTTTGGCCCCAGATTGGCCCGCTTTTACTGGAGATGATTTTATATTCTGTTAGAGAGGGATCATTTTCTAGGGATGTTAATTCTGCATTAATTTCACTGCTTCTTAAAAAAGGAAAGGATCCAGCTGATTGCGCCAGCTACAGGCCTCTTTCGCTTTTAAATGCAGATTTAAAGATTTACGCAAAATTACTGGCCCGTCGGCTTCAAGGCCATATGACAGAACTGGTACATAGTGATCAAACTGGGTTTATAAAGTCTAGACTTGCTACAGATAATGTTAGAAGACTATTACACATTATACATGATGCTCAAGATTTAAATTCCCCTGCTGCTGTCCTTTCACTAGATGCAATGAAGGCCTTTGACCGCCTGGAGTGGCCATTTCTGTGGGCAGTGCTAAAGGTTATGGGGGTTGGTTTGCCGTTTATTAATATGATTAAGGTCCTGTATAAAAACCCAACAGCTGTAGTACTTACGGGCAAAATTAGCTCCTCCCCATTTGCTGTCTTGAGAGGATCAAGACAAGGATGTCCTCTTAGCCCTCTGTTATTCGCCCTTTCTCTTGAGCCACTGGCACAAGCTATCCGTGGTTCTCCCACAATCTCTCCAATTTCCATTAGAGGTACACACCACCATGTTTCACTTTATGCTGATGATATTTTATTGTATATAAATAACCCAGTGCAATGTATCCCACATATTTTGTCTACCTTCGATCTTTATGGCAAGCTCTCTGGCTTCAAAATTAACTGGCAGAAATCAGCTTTACTACCCTTAAATCAGGCAATGTGCAATACTCCCATCCCTGCATCTATTCCAGTTACTAATAACTTCACTTATCTGGGGATAGACATCTATTCCTCCATACAGACAATTATTAAAAACAATTTTTCTAAAACACTTAACAAAGTGGTGGCGGATCTGGACAGGTGGTCTAACCTTCCAAATTCGCTCCGTGGCAGGGTAGCCATAATTAAAATGAATGTTCTGCCCAGAATCAATTTTGTCAGCTCAATGCTCCCCCTTCCCCCACCCCCTAAATATTGGGGCAAATTGCACTCAGCAATAAGTAAATTTCTGTGGCATGGCAAACGACCTCGTATTAAGCTCACCACCATGCAGCGAGAAAGGCAGGCTGGTGGCCTGTCTCTCCCAAATTTTAAGTTCTATGAGTGGGCCTTCACACTTAGACCTCTTCTATCCTGGTTTCACCCTGATGCTCAAGTCTCTTGGCGAACTTTAGAGGAACGGATGATAGCTCCATATTCTTTTACTAATATTTTGTATGCAAAAATCTCACCCCATCAATGCCGTTTGAAATTTGGTCCCATGATTTCATATTTACTTTTGGTATGGAGGAGGGTGGAGAAATTGGCTGGTTGTTTTTCTATCTGGGACCCACACTTTCCAATATTTAACAATGAGAGATTGCTGATTGGCGGTTGTCATATTCGATTTCCTGATTGGGAAAAAAAAAACATTTGTACACTTGGGGATATTTATGGGGAGGCGGGGTTACTTACTTTTCAAAATATTTGCATCAAGCATGGTATACCACGTACCTCCTTTTTCTTTTATTTGCAGTTGAGATCGACTCTAAAAAGCAACGGTGCCCCCTTACAAGCTCCGCTCACATCACATCCAATTCGAAAATTGTTTTACTCTGTCGGGAGCACTAGGGGTTTTGTATCAAGACTCTATTGGCTCTTGCTGCGATATGCTTATAGACCTCTGGCGTTGGACACAGTGTGGAGGAGAGATGTTCCAGATTTGTCACCCGCATTTGATTGGGATAAAGTGTGGATCAATATAGGTTTATCATCCAGAAACCCTGATCACCAGCAAATTCATTATAATTTTGTACATAGGGTTTATTTCACCCCTAGGAAGCTTCATTTAATGAAGGTTATTGACGATCCTACTTGTACTTTCTGTTCGGCTAAAGTGACTGGCAGTTACTTTCACATGTTCTGGGAATGTTCCCCAGTGGCTGAATTTTGGAAGATGATTGCCTTTAACCTCTCTAAGTTGTTTAAGATTAGACTGCCTTGTACGCCTGCTACACTTATTTTGAATGATTTGTCAAAGTTGGGATTGACACTGGACAAGAAAAGAGCATTGTTGGCTGGACTTACAGCTGCTAAAAAACTACTTGCCACACGCTGGAAACCTCCACACTCACTCTGCTTTCGAGCTTGGCTTTTAATGTATTTGGATATTGTTTACTTGGAGTTGTCAATAGCTAGAGTCCACGGTGCCAAAGAGTCAGCAATAGAGGCTTGGCACTCTTTGCTGACCACTCTCCGTGGGCTTTAGATTTAATCTGCGAGTGAGATATGGGGATCGGGATCCAAGGGGCGGGTGGGTTCCACATGGGATTTTACTTATTTTTATTTTATTTTGTTTCTTTTTATTATTATTATCATTATTATTTTTTTTTTCTTTTTTTTTTTTTTTTTTTCTTTTTTTTTTTTTTTTTTTTTATTATGTTAATTATGCTTCATTATATATGCTTATGTATAGACATGTATGTAAATGGATGTATTTATACATTTATATTCTATTTCTGTGAAGCATGTCTGTATGTTTTTCCCTAAAGGAAAAAATAAATAAAAATTTGATAAAAAAAAAAAAATAGAGTGAAAGTTTTTTCATTGACAGGACTGAAAAACACATGCAAGTTTAACAGGGCAGAGAGAGAAAGAGCGCGCGAGAGAGACAGAGAGGGAGAGAGCGCGCGCGCGAGAGAGACAGAGAGAGCGCGTGCGCGCGAGAGAGAGAGAGACAGAGAGCGCGCGCGAAAGAGACAGAGAGAGCGCGCGAGAGAGACAGAGAGAGAGCGCGCGAGAGAGACAGAGAGGGAGAGAGAGCGCGCGCGCGAGAGAGAGAGAGACAGAGAGCGCGCGCGAGAGAGACAGAGAGAGCGCGCGAGAGAGACAGAGAGGGAGAGAGAGCGCGCGTGCGAGAGAGACAGAGAGAGCGCGTGCGCGCGAGAGAGAGAGAGACAGAGAGCGCGCGCGAGAGAGACAGAGAGAGCGCGCGAGAGAGACAAAGAGAGAGCGCGCGAGAGAGACAGAGAGAGAGCGCGCGAGAGAGACAGAGAGAGAGTGCGCGAGAGAGACAGAGAGAGAGCGCGCGAGAGAGACAGAGAGCGTGCGCGAGAGAGACAGAGAGAGAGCGAGCCGTCTTCAAACAACAGGAGCGCTGTCTTGCTCTCTCTCCCTCCCGCATATTAATCAATTGACGCGATGGTGTCGATGTTTAAATCATTTAAAATGAGAATGTAAGTGTGCTCACCCCATTTTTGTTTGTAAGAAAAAATATCGCAATATATATCGCAGAAAAATAAAATATCGCAATGTCATTTTTTCCCCAATATCGTGCAGCCCTAGTGCACAGCAATCAAGGCCATAAATTATTTTCGGTGGGCAGGATGTATATAATTTTAGCACAAATATTATGATCATTGATTGTTTTTTAGGTTGTGTAAGGAGAGTAAAGTGTCACTGAGCATGACTGGGATGAAATATGAAACGTGATATGTTTCCTTTTGAACAGGATATTTTTATTGTGCCATTTCCAATTTTGCAAAAAGTGTGACAGTAATATTTAATTATGTGTATTACATCAAATGTGAGCTGTGCAAAATATCCGTAGAAAGACAAATGACTTTATAATATATATTATTATAAAAATGTTCAAAATGTCATTTGCAGCACTGTCATTCCCATCACAGAAAACATCATTTGAGATGTGGTGGAAATGCTACTGTAGTGTTCTGGGTTTTCATAAAATAAATGCCAAAAATAATAAAATTCTCCTGTGATGTGTGTGTATCCACATTTAAACAGATTAAATAAACTAGTGAGAATTATTTTCTGAAAGTCCACCGGGCCCAAAATTGGCCGTAGCTGGAGAAACGCCCATACTTACTGATTCGAAAGCCAAGGGAACAATCTTGAGTCCATGTGTGTTTGTGTTCCAGTTGTGGTTCAAAGGCCTCATGATGGCCCGGGGGAGATGGGAAAGCCAGTGGTCATCGCTAAAGACCAACAAGAGAGGATGAAGGAAATGTTTAAGATAAACCAGTTTAACCTGATGGCCAGTGAGATGATTGCACTCAACCGATCTTTACCGGACGTGCGTCTCGAGGGGTGAGTGTCTGCTTATTTATCATTGCTTCCTTTAAAGTGAGTTTGTTTTTGTTTAATATATACATTTTATGATTGTAACTGACCAAATAAACATTTTGAAATGGCTTTGTTAGGTTTGGGGGGTTAGGTTTTGAGCTGTAAGGGCTGGTGTTTGGCTATTTGACTTTAGAGAAACTGATAGACGTATCGTGGAGTGTGTGTGCTTTTTGCTGAGTGAAATATGTATGTGGCATGGAGTGAAATGTAAACATTGATCCGTGAAATGTGCTTATTTTCTGCCTGAAGCAAAGCAATAGAATAAACATTTTCAATTAAAAGATAAGAGTGTGTCAATTACATAGTCACAGTCATGACCTAACTTCACACACGCACACACACACGCACACACACACGCACACACACACACACACACACACACACACACACACACACACACACACACACACACACACACACACACACACACACACACACACACACACACACAGCATCGCTGCCACAACTTTCACCTTCACAAGAATGATCTGACTCTGATTGAGTACATATGTTACTTGTAAATGCACAAACTTAGTACACCAAAGGGTCAAGAGGAAACTGGTTGAAATCTGAGTGAGAATGAAAGTGCTGAACTCTTTTTCTTAAAGCAGGATGTGGTCTGCTCTCTTTTCAGCTCTTTTCCATCTTTGGTTTTGTAAATGTGAAAATTAAGCAGCATTTGGGCACAATGTACAAATTATTTATTTTTTACTTGCTTTTCCTACACTACACAGTGTAATATTGTCGTTTTGTAGAGAAATTCAAACATCAGTATATTAATCTAAAATCTATTTTCAATAAAAAGCTTTTAGATCAAAAAGTCTACAAGATTTAAAGAACTGTGTATTATGAGGTGAATTGTTTGATGTGTCGCAGTCATCCACCCTAAGTGTTTTTAAACACCTATTGTCCTCTAAACGTTTGCCACTTCAAATATTAATTGCTAATTATTTTGTGTGAATAGTGAGTGTGTGGATTTTTCACGCTACATAATAAAGCTTCTATTTCTTTTACGCTTTGCAATATTAAGTTCACTTAGGTGAGACAGAGAAAAGGAGAGATGTGTAGAGAAGATGTCACATTCGTCCTTGAGAAAGCGAAGAAAAGGACGTTTGTGTGTGTGTGGATTTGTGACGCTTCTTTTGTTCTGTGTGATATCGCTCCGAACAGTTCCCCCTCTGTTCCCACTGCACTAAATAATGTGGAGTTTGTCCCTCTGCAGTGGATACACATTCTTTCAAAAGGCCTTGCCTTAAGTATTTACGGTTTTAATAAGTCCCTGGATGTTCTCTCTTTCAAGGCGTGACCATGGAAAGTATTCCACCATGACAGTAATCTCACCCGGGGTCTCGGAGCAGACGTAATATTCACACACTCGCATACAGCTGCACGTCAAGCATTACGTCAAGTGTGTACTAAATCATTTGCATATGCATCCGGGCAGTGCCTCGCAGAGTGATAAATCACTGGGTCACTGGAAGGAACTGCAGGTCTGATAAAAATGCCAGGTCAATTGGTGTTTAATGATTTTTTCTAATTATGTAGGGCCAAACCTCTACCTCTTTCTTTTTGTTTTAAATGATCTGATATTAACAGATGCATTGTCAAACTGAGACTCTCTCTGTGTGTGTTTGAGGGTGTCAGTTTCTCTACCTCTACCTTTAAAGTACCCCTATTGTGCCATATCGAATACTGCCTTTCTGGAACTATGTAATGTAGCTGTATGTGAACGCAAACGATCTGCAAAGTTGTAACTCCAAACATACACGAATGAATCAGCGAGTCATTGGTAATTCGAATCCCAGTTCTGTGGCAGCTACATGTCAAGGGGAAATACATTTGCATAATGCCCGCCTATGTCCTAAGTTGTGTCCTACGCTGTGAAAGTAAATTTATTTTATCATAACATCATTTGAGCTGATGCATTTGATTCCAGTTTGTTTTTAACCCTGAAAATGAGTCATATAACTGTTTTAAAGTTTGCACATCTATGTTGATGTGTCATCATGTTTGTTTGCCTCAGATTTTCTCTGCAAATATGAACTCATGTTTGCACGAGAGCACGTGGTCTGACATGTCTTGTTGACTCTACAGCTCAAAAAACATGTAAAAGAGGAAGAAGGATCTTCTCAACTCCCTCTCTCCCTCATTCATTCCCCTGCGCAACATGCGACATGCACCAAGAAGGTGTCCAGCATCTTGTTAAATTCATGTCTTTCCAGATCTGGGCTTTTGGGGTCCACTGAGTGTGTATAGAAAATCACATGCACTAAAGATCAGCTTGTCATCCATGTAGTCTACTAGCTGTGCATACTGATAAAATAATTCACAAGCAATAGTCCATTTACTTCTTGTTGTCTCTGCATTTATAAACTGAGGAAGGAAAACTGAAACACTCCGGCATTAAGGATCTTTTTTCGTCTGATTGGATTATCAGATTCTGATTGGATTGATTTGACAGTATCTTAGCAACGCTCTTCAAACATGTAATTATGCTTTACTGTGCATCAGCAGATAAACCTTTTCCCGGTTACCTCTGTGTTTTCCCTGACCTTCTGCTCTCTCTTTTGTTGTACACACACATACACACACATAGTGCTTAAGTGCTGAGTGTGATGTGTACTAAATTACTGTTTTGCTGCTCTGAATGGGGTAAAATGGAATACATTATTCTGTTTCTCTAAATTGCATATCAAAGGAAGATGAGCGAGAGCAGGAGAGAGAGAGATCTGATATCAAAGAAGTAAGAAATCTCAATCTCTATGGAAGGAAGGAAGTGGAATAACTAGGCGAGAAAAAAAAGGAAAGTGGAGATAAAAGCTACTGAAAATGCAACTGCCAATGGGGAAAGTGTGTGTGTGTGTGTTTGAGAGTGAGAGAGAAAACATCTTCATGTATTTGTGCCTGGTTGTGGCTGTTTCTTCCCAAACACTCCGCTACATAAATTGTCCCAATATTGTGTTTTCTAGATGAGTCTCAGTGTGAGACATGATCCTTGAAAACTTGGCAAAACAGGACACTGAAATCTGGTTGATTTATGAGTCCAATAAATGAGTTTTGCATTTGTGTTTTCACATTTTGTCAGTGAAACTGTGGCATTCATTAATCGGACCTGGAAAACATCTGATGTGCTGTGTAGATGTTATTAAAACCTTGGATTAACAGTTCAATGAACAATCAACAATGTAGCAGGTTTATTATAATTAACTAAAACTAAGCTTAAAAGATATTCATTACTTAATATATGTTAAATGATTTTTTTTTATTATTATACATTTTTTTATGAAAGTGATGTGACATACAGCCAAGTATGGTGACCCATACTCAGAATTCATGCTCTGCTTTTAACCCATCCAAAGTGCACACACACAGCAGTGAACACACACACACACACACGGAGCAGTTGGGGTTCAGTGCCTTGCTCAAGGGCACCTAAGTCGTGATATTGAAGGTGGAGAGAGCACTGTACATGCACTCCCCCCACCTACAATTTCTGCCGGCCCAAGACTCGAACTCACAACCCTTCAATTGCAAGTCCGACTCTCTAACCATTAGGCCACGACTTCCCCTTAACCCTTATTTTATTTCAGTTAGCTGCCAAGTCAACATTCCTCATTTTCATTTAGTTAACCTTGATGTACTAATAAGTACAACTAAAACTAATAATAAGTAAACGGAATGCTAATAATAAGTATTTGAATGCACAAAACAACCTAATTTATTCGATTTTTTCTTAAAGTAGCCCCTCAGAAATTCTGTGTTGTGTATTTGAAATTTTTCTGGTTATTAATTGAAAGCTTAAAACAATTTCATTTATCTTTTAATTTTTGAAAATTAAGCAAACAAATGTTTTTTGCAAACAAAGGGGATTTACTGTTCAAATTAAAACCTGAAGAAGAAATGTTGTGTGATTAATCATTAAAAAATTCATGTTTGTTTCATTTTAGTAGTAGAAGTAGTAGGCTATGTACATTCTACTGAAAAAGACTTCAAATCAAACCAGACTTTTATTTTGACGGGTTGCTGTCAATACATTTACAGTTCTGTGTATGTGATGTGACGCTAGTTTTACTCAAATCAAATGGTAAAATGTTCATGAAGTGACTGTCAGAGCAGTTCTGGAGATGTTGTTCATGTGTTCACATCCTTATTTAGTGAGACAGCAGACGCTGAAATCACCGAGAGCGCCACGCACGCTTCTGTGTGTGTTAATAAAGGACATTAACAGAGACATGCACACTGTAAAAAATAATTCTGTGGCTTAGTAAATATTACAGAAATGTTTAACTTTATTAACTTAATAAAATCTCTGAATATCCTGTACTTGATTGTTTGAGTTAAACATATCAAAATAATTGAGTAAAAATCCAACAGTTCATTTTATCTAAAATTTACAGATATATTTAAGTTGTTTTCAATAAAATTATTTAGTATTTGACTAACCAATTATTTCTTTATAATATACTTAATATATTTGTGAAATTTCTATCAAAATATTTGAGAATGTTGAATTAAACTGATCTGTTTCAAGAAACAAAAATATTACTTAATTCAAATCAATATTATTAATATATTTAACACATTCTTAAAATTTGAGTAAGTTTACTCAATTAAAACAATGCACCCCTCCCCCACCCTCTGACGTGACGACAACTCGACGGTTGGTTTCAGTGTCAGTGAGCGCGGGCAGTTTGAACTCTCCAGTCTCCAGACAACAGCTCTCTTCTCAGCGTCGCAGATTTGGTGCATTTCCTCTGTGAAATTCAGGTTTGTGTATGTTTTATTTTATTTATAAAATCTTTACTGTGCTTTAAATCATATTTAATGCAAAACAACATACAGAGGCGTAATTCGACACCTAAACTAGAGTCGCGCCTGTCTTTTTGCATGATTGAAACGCTTTGCATAAACACATGACTTCATTCCTAATGATAATAATTATATAATTATTGGATGATGAAATGTCCTCAGAACTGTCACTGTTTGTTTATTGGCAGGTTATGTCAGTCACTCGCAGTATCTATCGGCTGTGAGTGAAACGCAGGACGGCGGTATGAAGTTCAAAGTTCACCCGCAGAGGTGAGTCCGTCTCCGGCACGAGGACCAGCGCTGATCCGGTGGATATTGGGTTGATTTGATTACACTTGAATTAGGCTACCTGAATTTTTTTATATTTAATTTTTACTTATAAAATGTTTGTTAAATGAGTTTAAATGTAGGCAATATTGTATACAGTGTAAAATGTGCTGTATTGCTGTACTCATTGACAATAAAGGCCAATGTCATGTATACTGGTGGTTGTGTGGAGTACTATTTTACAAAGGTTTAGAGAAAATAAAAAGTTAATATTACTCATTAATAAAAACAGTTAATATTACTCATAAATATTGTTTTTAAATGTTTAAATGTTCAATTATTTCTACTCAATTTTATTTGTTAATGTACCAGATGCAGTTACTCAGATTTACGTGCATTTACTCAATTCATACAGTATATTTCATTGATTTCACAGCTTTAAAGTTTACTCAATTTTTTTGAGTGTAAAAATGTTTCACCAATAAAATTGAGTAAATAATAGTTAAACTTTTTACAGTGCAGAACATGCAGGATTCATATTTAAATCAACTTTTGCGGCTTAATAGTGCGAGAGACAACTTAACAGTTACATTTAGCAGTTTGTCAAAACAACAGAGCAGTACACATCACAACTGTTCAGTGTTGTTTGTGGTAATGATCTTTGGCTGCCGTCTCCTCTTATAGTGCTGAAGGGGTTTCAATAACAATAGACTACTAGTCTAAGTAATCAGCTAATCATCTAATTCATCAGCTCGACTGATAAATTCTTTTTTTTAATGGGAATATTTTCTGACACCAGTTTTGACCCTAGTAACTTTGATGGTTGTTTTGACAAGTACTTTTACACTTACTTTTACAAAGTACTACTGTTGTCCACAAGGAAATGAATAACTGTTTCAAAAAACTATTGTCCTCTGTATGAAGACCTCCACTGGGAAGGAAATGCAAAGGCTTGACCCTTTGGATCATTAATTTGACATCCCTGCTGTAGAATATGATCCCCTTAACCAGATTTGTTGTTGTATATTGAGCTTCATAATGTGATTAGCTGTTCAAAAGTGTGCTTGATTGCCTGATTGGCTGTTCGGTGTACTGTTTAACAATGTGATTAACATAATCACTGTAAGATTCATCAGCTAAATTGTGCACTGCTTGATTTTTCGTTTTGCCTTTTTTGTTTCTTTTGTCTCTGTTTGCAAGTTTTTTTTTTGCCTTTCCAGTGTGGCAAGCAAAATGTTTTTGGCTTGTATTTCTGTAATTAGCAAGTTGTGCAAACAATTAAAAGCATATGGTCAAGACTGTAAACTCACAGTCAGCATAGATTTACACAACCACGCCAACACACACTGCTTTTATAGTTGTGTGTCACATAGAGGGAACAGCTCACAGCTGGGAACAATACTGACCTTTTCTCCTTTACTGCATTCCTGCAGTCTGGGATGGAACTCTTTGTCTGTGTGACTGTGTGTGTGTGTCTGTGTGTGTGTGTGTGTGCATGTTTTAGGACACAACTTTGTATAATGACATGTGTATGACGCAGGTATTACAAGGAGAGGGTGACTTATGAAGACATAACCCATGTCCCCATTTTTCAAAACGCTTATAAATCATACAGAATGAGTTTTTATTAGAAAGTAAAAATGCACAAAGTTTCCTGTGAGGGTTGGGGTTAGGTGTAGGGTTGGCGTAGGGCCATAGAATATACAGTTTGTACAGTATAAAAACCATTACGCCTATGGGATGTCCCTACATTTCACAAAAACAAACGTGTGTGTGTGTGTGTGTGATGCTGAGAGCTGTACTGTGTTACGGTAACATAATATTTCCTTTACAGTTTGAAAGTCTTTCAGTTTATATGCCTTTTTTACTTTCTGATAAGTCAAGAGCTACATGCCTTCTATAAACATTGGATGAGAAAATTATTGACTGCACAGAGTGAGCAATAAATAAATACAATGAAATATGAAATAGAATAATGAATAAATAATTTTCCCTTTTTATATACTGTGTATGTATATATATATATATATATGTATGTGTGTGTGTATTTATATGTATATGTATAAAATGTATTAAATATAGAATTATATGTATTTATTTAAAAATACAGACTTTGATCACTAAGGCTGTATTTATTTGATCAATAATACAGTAAACTGTAGTATTGTCAAATAATACTACAATTTAAATACCTGTTTTCTATTTTAATATATTTTCAAACGTAATTTATTCCTGTCACATGATCCTTCAGAAATCATGATACTGTAATATGCTGATTTGATGCTCAGATTATATTGATATGCACAAAGTTCAATAATAATTTTAAAAGTAATGTATTGTGCTTTTTTATGTAAGTACTTCTATATGAACAAAAGTGCTATAACATTTGGTTTGCAACCACTATATGTTTATGAATTTTTACATCAGTATTCCTTTCACATAGTAGCAGTTAAAATATTTCTTGTAAAGCTCAACTTATAACATTAATGTAATCAAATTAAATATAAAACAAATGCTTTTTGCCACTGCCAGGGCATTGGTGTTTTTATAGAAAATATTTTATAGTTTGTTATAAAAAAACAATTTATACTTAGAGTCCCAGAGCCTTGATAACATTATAACAGGCATCTTCTGAGTAGAGACCTGCACTATCGCGGGACCCAATGCAGCAGAGTGCGGCGTGGGACCACACTTGATGGTAGTGCGGGTACGGGAGGGATTTTTACTCCAAATATATGAACTTAACTGTTTTAAATACTTAATTTTTAACGTGTTCGTTTATGTCTAATATTTAGAGTTAAACTGTTGGTCTTTTAATGAAATCTACTATTGATTTTCACAGTTTGGGAAAATAAAAAGGGAAATTTGTCACAGGACGCGTGGTATGACAGTGTCCGAATATATATTAACTAGCTGTTTTAAATACAATATTTTTATATTTAACATGTTAGCTTATCATTATGTTTGAAAGTATTTTTATTTAATTTTTTTCTATTATTGGTGATTACATAGGCTCAATCTCGCGCACCTGCGTGGTTTTAAACACCAGTTATGATAAGTACAGAGTGTTACGGAGGAGAGTCAGAGTCGTTCGCATCCAAATACAGAGCTTTATTTAAGAATGGTCAAACAGGCAGAAATCAGGAATGCGTCAGGTGTGTCAGGGATAACCAGAGTCGAAACCAGAAACAAGCAGAGATCGGGGCAGGCAACAGAGAATCAGAGTCGGAGTACACAGTCCAAAGATCAAACACAGGAATGACAAACACAGGGAGAACGCTTGGAAATGTTACACAGGCTAAACAAGACTTCGCAAACTGGTGGAGTGAGTGTGCTGCTTATATGTGTGTGTGTGTTTGTGTGTGTGTATAAGCTGAAATGAGGTGCAGGTTGTAACGTTTTCGTACACTCTTTGGTTTGGGTTGTTTTCTTTTATGCTGGGGTGCCAGACAGGTTTGATGCTTAGATTAAATAATTTTATCGGGAGCATTCATGTGAATGCTGCTGCAGTCTTTGGGCCTCGCCAAATTCTCTCATTGAGTGAAACGCTTGATGACGCAGTCCCAAGCCAGTACTGATCAACATCCCACTCCTCCTGTAACCCATAGCAACAGGCTTTCATAATAATAATATTAATGATAAACTGCATTAATGCGTGATACAATAATTGTCGGTGTTAATTAATTAATACGTTAACGCAATAATAATGCATTAACTTGCCCAGCCTTAATAAAAACATAAAAATGTGTCCCCAATTGCCATTTGTAGTCTGTTTTGGATTATGAAGCCAGCTGTGACAGCAGCTGATTGTTTTTGTATTTTCATTTGCTGTTTTGATTCTGTTCTTTGATATGATGAAGGCGCTGGTCAGAGAAATTTGGATTTAGCGTATGTCAGATTACGATGACTTTGAGAACTGATGACTAACCGACCCTGTGTGTCCTCTGACTGTTATCTCCGCTTTAGAGGAAGAGGAAAAGTAAAAGAGATAGGCTGTCCTCAATTATTCCTCCGGAACACATACGCACACACAGCCGAAAATGTGTATAAAATCGCAGTGAGCTGCTTCATTGGACTAACTCAATCTAGTAGGATGTCCTGTAAATGACTGAATTACTACAGCTCACATTTTTCTTCCGACACTGCATCTCTCTTTCTCTCTCTCTGCGTGCTGAAGTTAAGCAAGAATTGGCCTGAGGAGTCTGATAAAAAAATAAAAAATCCAGTATAATAATGTGTGTATGTTTGTGCGAGGATGTGTGTGTTTCATCTTTGATTCCTTTTTTCTTTTGATCAGCCATTTGTTTCCACATTGTCACAGCTATTTTAGGTTGATTTACCCTTTGCTCTTAGACACATGCACGCACACACACACACACACACACACACACATAAATGCATGGGCAGACATATGCTTCCTCACCCACTCGGCTCACTCACACTTCGATGGTGATTGTGCTGGTTGGAGGGAAGGGATGCATGATCTCCCTGCTTTACAAAATTGATTTTTATAGAGAGAAAATCTAGGAGAACGAACACCAAGGAATGAGAGCAAAATCTGTGCTTCCTTTTAATCAAGCAGGTAGCAGGGCTGGCCAATGAGACGCCTCGGCTGCAAATTAAACCATTGTCTGGGGTCCTGAGATTTGACATCAGGTTAATGAATTTAAAAAGAGCAGTCTGTGTGTTTCCGGATGATGAGTTTAAGAAAGATGGGGCCGGGAGAGTCTGTGTTACTGTAGTGAAGGGACATGATGGGCTACAATCCCTCACCTTTATTTAATTAATCGTGTGTGTGAGATGGCAAATAGGTTGAAAGGTGTCTTGCCTCTTTTGTCTCTCTTTTAATTTTTTAGTGTTATTGTTTTTTTGTTTAAGTTATTATTATTAATTTCGAGCATTGTAGTTATATTTTGGCTCTGAATGTGGTTTTGTACTTGATGTTTTGGATTTTTGGGTGAACGCAGGCCAAAATCCCCCAGCTGTGCTTGGGCAAACAGGAAATGAGGCAGGAAGTGGAAGCGTGTGTCCCACTTTAGCTCTCCAGATATAACAAACACTGGCTTGTTCCTGTTCCTACCACAGCATAGACTGGCACAGTGACCTGTGCTTACATAATCGACAAACAATCAACACATTCTCCGAACCTGCCCACAGCCCCTCAAATGACCAATCAGAGCTCATGCTCTGGCTGACTGACTGTCAAGTCACCTCACCTTTATTTATATAGCGCTTTAAACAATACAGATTGTGACAAAGCAACTGAACAGCATTAAATAGGAAAATAGTGTGTCAATAATGCAAAAGGGCAGTTCATCGTTAAATTCAGTGATGTCATCATCCAGCTCAGTTCAATTAAAAAAGTATCTGTGCAATCAAGTCGACGATATCGCTGGAAATGATGTGTCCCCAACTAAGCAAGCCAGAGGCGACAGCGGCAAGGAACCAAAACTCCATCTGTGACAGAATAGAGAAAAAACCTTGGGAGAAACCAGGCTCAGTTGGGGGGCCAGTCCTCCTCTGGCCAGACGAAACCAGCAGTTCAATTCCAGACTGCAGCAAAGTCAGATTGTGCAGAACAATCATCTGGTTTCTGTGGTCTTGTCCCGGTGGACGTATAGGAGACTGTGGATCTGTCTCTGGGGCTCATCTATTTTTCCTGGTCTCCGCCGACATTCAGGGGTGTAAAGGTCCACTCTACTGTCTGGGCTGGATACAGACTGGATCCGTGTGACTGCAGTGACCATCTGACCTGGATACAGACTGGATCTGGTGTAGATGCCATTCTTCTTACAATGTAGCAAGTACATCGTGTGTTATGGGAAGTCTTCCCGGTTCTGGGTTTCCTAATTTATTGCAGCCTAAAAGTCCTTTAACGCATTTGAATATTAGAAATGTGTTAGTGTGTTATGTGTAAGACATGTTAAAGAGATGGGTCTTTAATATAGATTTAAACTCACGGAGTGTGATTTTGGGGTTGACTGATATATCGGCCACCAACATTTGGCAGTTTTCAAATATTTGCATCAGCAGATAAGTTTTTCTGCTTGGCCGATGTGTTTGAGGTGGGACTTTTATTTTGATGGCGCTGAGAGTGGCAGCGCCTGAGCGCACACAGCTCACTTTATGCATTTGCCCAATGTCATTTTCACTATGTGCTGTATGTAAAATGAGCGTTACCCTTGGTTTATTTGAAAATTATTCCCAATGCACACAAACTTCAAGAATACTCAGTGCCCTGTTGGTTAAAGTGTTTACTCTTTTTATTTTTTTATTAATTTTTTTTATTATAGTTTTATTAAATATTTATTTATTTGTGAAAAATACTGTCATCTAAAGCATAAGTATATTTCTTTTACACATTTATTTTTAATCCATTGTCAAATTATTTAAAATTTCTTAAATATTAATCATAATAATTTAAAAAAATTATATCGGCTTTATATCGGCTATCAGCCCCCCTGCTTTCCAAGATATCGGCATCAGCATCGGCTGTCAAAAAACATATCGGTCGACCTCTAGTGTTTCTGCCTCCCGAACAATGTTAGGTAGGTTATTTCAAAGTTTGGGCACTAAATAGGAAAAGGATCTGCCGCCCGCAGTTAATCTTGGTATTATAGGTATTATCAAATTGCCAGAGTTTTCTTTTTTATTTGTGCTACTTAAACATGCTCATATTCAAATTTGGTGTGTCATGAAAGTTTATAAGACAGAAGAACCACATTACATTGTCATTATTGACATCAAATGGCCCATTTAGTGTACTTACATTGTATGAAAGCATCAACATTCTTTTAAGCTTCTGTTGTGTTCTGTTGTGTTTAGACATATTTTTATTTGAACTGTTCCTTTAAGAAGAATGAGCTAAAAATAAAGACTAGATAAAAGTGCTAATAACAGTTATATTAAATCTCTTTCTTGTTTGTGTTTGTGAATACTAATGCTTAACTCATTCACACTGAATATTACACCATACAGGAAGGTGTGAGCAAATCTGCCAGAGTCACAAACAGTCATTCAGACTCTCTCTGTCATCATTTATTCCAGTGTCATCTGTTTTTAAAGCTCCTCATGCAAGATGAGATGCATTCTTAGTCTCTCCAGCAGCTCTCCACTCACCGTTTCTTCGCAACGGCCTGTGTGTTTCTGATAAGTGCTAATCTCCTCTTATCTCAGACAGAGCTCTCTGTAGCTCTTCAGAACCCATGTGGTCTGTTTATTTGTGTGCTCAGGAGGGAAGAGAGTTTAGAAGAATAGCTTTTTTCATAATATCTTTATCGTGATTGTCTGAAAGTTTGGTTCATTCTCATCGCCTAGTTTTATGTTTTGCAGGTGTAAAACAAAGGTGTACCCAGACGATCTCCCACGCACCAGTGTGGTGATTGTTTTCCATAATGAAGCATGGACCACTCTGCTCCGAACGGTCCAAAGCGTCATCGGCAGGTCACCGAGACACCTGCTAGAGGAAATCGTGCTGGTAGATGACGCCAGTGAGAGAGGTGAGTGTGTGCACTAGTTTTGGAGACCAAATGTTTCCACAAGGATAATAGTGGAGGGTCACAAGTTCAACAGCTTTGGAAACATAAACATTTGGTCCCTATCCCACCATGTCAGGAAAACAAATGTGTGTGTGTTTGCTAAAGCTTTTTCTTGTTTGTTCAAGTGACAATTCACCCAAACATTCTATCATCATTTATTCATTCTATGTGTTGTTAAATACCTGTATGACTGACTTTGTTTTTGTTTTTTTTGGAACAGAAAATTAGAAATTTTGAAGAACGTTCATGCTGCTCTTTTCTATACAATAATAGCGGAAAAGTCTCTAAATGACAAAAAATGCACCATGATAGTAGACTATAGGATATTTATGCTATATTCCAAGTATATTTTATCCATATTATAGCTTTTTAATGTAAGAACAGAAAAAATAAGCAATTTTTGAGCAAAAGCTTCTCTTGAAAATCTTGACAGCCATTGACCATTCACTTTCACTGTATGGAAAGGAGCAACTTAGGCATTGGCAATAAATGTTTCTATTGGCAATCCCAGGATAAGTCAAAGAGGTGAAAGCCTTGAGAGTGAGGAAATAATGACAGTTTTCTATTTAGCGTGAATAAAGTTGCAATGTAATAGATCTTTTACTTTGTGACATATATTTGATTGAAACAGAAAAAAAGAAGGGCACCGACTTGGTTCTGTTTAATCAGTTGTTGACTGGATGGAGGCAGATCTGAATGCAAAATTGTGGTTGAAGCAGAGTACCGGAAGATGAAGTTATGACATTTTGATTATGAATCTTGAATGACTTTTTCACCGTTAGATCAATAACATACCTGTCATTCTGACAGATGTGTGTGTTGTTAAATGCTGAGAGGAGAGAGTGATAGCACAGAAATCACTCACATACACAAATAAATGCTCTGACACAGATCCCTAAAAAGTTAAGATGAGGACATTGTACTGCAGCGCTCCGGAGATAATGACATGGTTTTGTTTCCACTTTATGAAAAAGCCCATCTTATGTCAGCTCTGCTTTCACTGTGTGTATGTGTGTGTTTGTGTGCGGTGAAAGGGAACAGAACACATCTGGAGGAAAAAGATGGCTGGTGACCCTTGTTGCATATTAACGTCAATAATGAAATGTGATTTACACACTGGAAAGCAAGCGTGTTTGTTAAGACAGATTTATACACAGAGAGAGTGTGTGTGTGTGTGTGTGTGTTAACCCTGATGTCTCTAACTAGGTCTATTGTGTGTCTGCTGCTGTGTGGGTTTGCGGCTTCAGTCTCTTTATCATATCTGCTGCACTAACCTGTAAATTGGCTAGATTATGGGATTGGTGGATTAGTAGGTGTAATAAATAGATACCTGAAATGACATTGTTATCAGCCCACACATACACTTACATACACACTATTGTTAAAAAGTTGGGGTCCAACTAATTAAATCTTTTACAAATCTCTAAATGATGAATATCAATGTATTTTATAATATAGCATTTAAAACAGTTGATTTAGATTTTTTTGTTTTATTTCTAATTAGCCACCTTTTGCTTTTATTACTGCTTTGCACACTCTTGGCATTCTCTTGATGAGCTTCAAGAGGTAGTCACCTGAAATGGTCTTCCAACAGTCTTGAAGGAGTTCCCCGAGAGATGCTTAGCACTTGTTGGCCCTTTTGCCTTCTGTCTGCGGTCCAGCTCACCCCTAAACCATCTCGATTGGGTTCAGGTCCGGTGACTGTGGAGGCCAGGTCATCTGGCACAGCACCCCATCACTCTCCTTCTTGGTCAAATAGCCCTTGATGCCCTCAGTGTGACTCTACAATTTTCATAGTCATGAAAATAAAGAAAACTCTTTGAATGAGAAGGTGTGTCCAAACGTTTGGTCTGTACTGTATATATATATATATATATATATATATATATATATATTAGGGCTGTCAAAATTGCTCAAAATGACGTTTGAATATTCCCTCTAAAAAAACACGAATATTCGAACTATTCGAACATCTGGTGGCGCATGTTGTCAATGACGCGCATTATGTCAATAACAGGACAAAATAATACAAAGAGACATAACTACTTGTATAGGTAGTCTATTTAAGTTTAAACATATTTGACAACGTATTACCTACACAAAAACAAGGAAATAAACTAATGGCCAAGACTGCAGACCTCACGCTCTCTGCGCATAACGGTTTAAATGAACAAACAAATTTTTCAGTGCTGATCAAGAGTTTTGTGCAAGCAATTTAAGGTCGCGAATTTTGTCCCAAATATAGCAGGCTTCATTCAGTGATTGAAACAAATATTATTAATATTCATTGAAGTTTTACAGCATTTAGAACTGGCATTGAATGCTCCAAGCGAGCTGTGCTGTGGTAAACATGGAACTTTTCCTTGACATGAAACGATAAATAATTAAACCTCGGATCCATTGCTTGACAGAACTCCCCGAAGCGTGCCCCATCCGCGATACTGATCGGTCTCATGTCCTTACAAATGAACGAAATTAATTTATCCATTATGGCCTCTTGTCGTGTTGCAGTCAAAGGGCTTGTGGCGGGCGATGCAAAGTAACGTTAAGTGTCAAGACGTGACTGTTTAGCTGGAGTTCCACACATTATACCATGCTCATTTGGGTGCACATTTTTGAGATGTGACCTCATGGTCGAATGGTATGCTTACTGTATCTTGAATAGCTTGCATACAACTTTATCTCGCGGGTCAACAATTTTACCTCGCTTTCTCTGCTGCGGTCGAGTTGGGCTCTGCACTTGCTGGCATCTTCCATGAAGACGCGTCAACTTTCAGCAGTGATGCTGTGCCAGACAGTGCGACTCCTGTGACCTTTCCCTGAACCCTCAGGCGAGCTAGCGCACCCACTCGCAAAGCAGACAGCCACGCCTCTACTACCGCGGGCGTTTTTTCCACATTTTTTTTATTCTAATATTAATTTTCACCTTCGAAATTCGTATTTTAAAAACTTTTCGAATATATATTCGAATTTAGAATATTCGTTGACAGCCCTAATATATATATATATATATATATTACTTTTTATAAAATGCAAAATAGAATTTAATATCTGCCATTTATCAGTTATTGGCCATAACATGAAAATAATTAGCACCTTGTTGGTATTGACCAGAATTTTATTGCCAGTGCATCTCTATCTTTGAATATGCAAATGATTATTAGAGTTATTAGAACCACTCGTGAGCTATTAAATAATTGTGATGATAAAGAAAACGTCCAATGGCTTTGAGCTTCTTCATATTTCTAGCTCTCTCATACTGTGCATCTCATCTGCAGTGGTTTCAATCTTATTAACTTCTAAATGATATATACATTAGTCTATTGAGCCTAACACCTTACTCTAAAACTCATTAAAATGTCAAAATGACTTATTTCAAACGATAAATCAAATTATCATATGCATTTCTCCTGCTCTGCAGTGAATCCTGGGAAATCTGATTTAGCTGGTGTTGCACTTATTAGCGTAATTATTCAATCTAGGTGTAGACAGACCTGCGCTTGATTCTACTGACATTTGTTTTTTCATAGCCCTGAATCATTTTCTCCATCACTGCACAGCCGCTGCCTTTCCCCTGCATTGATGTGAGTGCCAAGCGTTGAGGCAGTGACACGACCAAAAACACTGAACATTTATGATAATATAATGAAACAAAGAGAGTAAGTGATAATGCTGATGTCCAGCGTTTTGTCATATATTTTGTGGTAGAATAACATGAAGCTACAGTGAAGGATCATGTAGTTTCCCGTTGATTTTTAACCTCAAACAAAAAGCTTGGAGATAAGATAAGATAAAAAAGAAACTGACAATAAATTATAAATGAATCTGTCTACATGATTATGGTACAGTTAATTTGTTTATCCTAAGATTTATTGTATTTAGGAAAGCACAGTCTTTAGGAGTAAACAAACTGTAAAATTACTGGAGAGGCAAAATAAATTTTGTGAAAAGCCTAAAGTACACCAAAAATAGGTTCATTCTCCCAAGTGTTTTTGTACTTGCCACTGACTCTGAGTGACCCAAGAGGTCAGAAGCGTTTCAGCTGACTGTAGAAATGTGTCTGGCAGGCCTCTCGCTGGCATTAGTCTTGTTGGCAGCTGCTCCGTAGTGCTCTGACCTCTGTGAAACCTCTGCTCAGTGAAACCTCTGAGAGCACTGTGATGTGTGACACAAACACACTTACCAAAACGTATATGAACACATACATTGAATTCTGTTAGGAAACTTGCTAATACTTTTTGAATGGGATGAATAGAGGAGGATGAAACGAGATTGGGAATGCTGAAAGGCAGTTTTTAGTGAGGGGCTAAAAGGAGTTTGTGAGTTGATGAAAAGCTAATGAATTATTGAATTAAAATAAATAATAATTTTAAAATCAAAATAAAATAATTATTAGAAAAAAAGATATGTTGTTTACCTGCATGTCTTGTGATCCTTAACTGAGATCAAAGACCCATTAATATGCAAGTTTATTAAATTATTGAAATAAAATGTAAAATCTCTGGGGGACTTCAAGTAAATATTTAGGTCTAAGTGGTTTAACTGACACAAATCTTTGGGAATCCCTGCTCTAGGCTATTACAACATGAATAGCTTATTCAACATGTTCAATAGTTAGAGACATAAAGCTGTTTTATGTCAGTAAATATCTGCTCACTTCAAAGCTTCATTCATTGGAAACACTGACCTTACAGTTTTAGAAGAACACTATTTATCTGAAGGACATGCTTGGTATTTTTTTCACTGTATTGATTCTCTCTTTCTCTCAAGGTTTTCTCTCAAGGTTTATTTCTTATGCTCTCTTTCTGTTATCAGATATATGGTTTTTAATGGAAGGTAAATAGTAAATGTATCTGCTATGATCTATGTTTTCATCATTAGTGTTTTATAGGTGTGTGTCTGTCTTTTACTATTTCTTGTACTATTTTTGTATGCAAGTTAGTTCATATTGCATCTGTGTGTTGATGACTACTGGAAGTTTAGTACACTACTACTTAGGGCTGTGTATCACCAGCAAAGTCATGATACGGCATGTATCACGATACAGGACTGCACTGAATTTTACCTCAGTATAATTTAGTAAAACAGCTGTTTATGAAACACTGCATACTTTAGGGCCAGTGCTAACTATAAGCAGTTTACCTCTGCAATATGAAGGGCCTCCATTACTGTACCACAGTACAATAAAGGTAATGACATATGTTTAATGTTTACATTGGACACTCCCCACCAGGTACAACGTTCTGATTGTTTGCATTTTGTTTTTAAGCCCATAAATAATAATTTACTCATTCTAATAAATTTATATTGTAATGTATTCATATTAATATATATAAAAAAATCATCTTAACATTGATGGTAGGTTATCATTGCACAAATTTAAGCGCTCTCCCTATTTTATAAAAAGAAGAGTTCTTCTAAACTAATCCGCTGTCTTCTGTATCTTACACACACACACACACACGCTCAGTCACTCACACAGATCAAGCTTTGAGTGCAATCAGACATTCAGGAACATACTTTTTAGCACTGCCCCGCATATTTTTATAAACTATAAATAGCTTAATCGCTCAAGAGCTACATTATCTTTCTCAACAAGGAGCTGGTAATATCATTGTTTCTAAAGGAAACACAGCTTCACTGTTAATAGAGAAATGCGACAAAACTGACAAAACGTGTAAATAAACACTTGATGAATTACAATGTTCTGAGAATAGAATATTGAAGTGGAGAAACCTGAAATTTAAATTTAAATTTAAAACCTGAAATCACCCAAACTGTGGGGACAATCCAGATGTCCTTACAAGGAAAACAGCTTAATAAACAAACAAAAAATTCTGTTATTATTTACTCGAAACCATTACTTCAGTATAAAAACTATATAAGTCAATTAAACTGTTCGCCATGACAGAAAAAGCACAGTTGAAGTAACTGTAGTCACATCAGAATTTAGTTTGTAGGTGAGAGACTGCAGAGACATTGACAGAGTGTTCATGGAAGAGTGCCTTGAAGCTTCATTGAAGCTCGTGTGGTACACACACACACACACACACACACACACACACACTTAAACAAAAACACACACTCCTGTCTAACTATTGCAACATTTTGACGATGTCTACTTCTCTCACTCTGTCACGTACACATACACATGCACCAGTTCATTCAGTAATAGATTGACTGCGCAGGTCACGTCCTGCATAAGAATAGCTCCCAGCCCTCCTCTTCACTCATCTGTGCTAATCTGCCTCTCCTCTGGTGATATAAAGACCCAATTTCTTCCTCTCATCTTCCTGCCTCTCAATTTTGTCCTCTAATGATGTCCTCTTCCTCTCTACTTCTGCTTCTCTCTCTTTCCACCCACTCTCTTCCTCCCCTTTATTTCCACTTAAACAACTATAGGAGTAAGGCAGGATATTGATATATGTATGCATAGTAGGGATGGAACAATACATCACAGTACGGACATCTCGGTTTGGTGCATGAGGCCTTACAACGAAATTCACCCCCAATCCAGAAGGGAGCACCCACCAGTGATGCGCGGGTTGATCCAAAATGAGCGGGTGCCTGCGGTTACCCGCGGTTACGAACCATCCAAAAATATTGTTAATGATATTTGGGTTGCGGTCGGTCGGGTCGTTTGAAATAAAAATGCCAATTAAACCTTTGTAATTTACATTTTTGAAATACATAGGCGTACACTTTATTGGCTGAATAACTGGTGAAGATGACGCACGAGCTCAGTCTGCAGGTTGAGATGGAGGCGGCAAAGAAGATTGCATGGGGAGCACCGTCGCTGTTTTTGGTAAAACATGATTTTGACGACTTCATTAAGTTTTGTTTTATAGAAAACTCTTTTTAAAAGATTTTCGTTTTGTATAAATTGTATCTTAATTTTGATCAATGTTTTATCAATCAGTTGCCTGTATTTAATAAATAAGAAGCAAATATATAGCCTAGCAGACAATGTAATAAGGCGCCGGCACGATCACTTGCATTGCATGTGAACTAAACTCAGCGTGTGCCTCACAGATTTGAGAAATATAGGCTATATATTACAGAAAGCTTGAAATGTCTTCTTTAAATTTAAAATATTCAAACCAAAATAAATGGGCTACTCTCTGATGATGTAATCCATATGAAATGTGCATTTCTCTCGTTCATGGCGAGTCTGCATCGTCAACTTCATCTTTGCAGCAACACAGAAACACCAGTTTATTACTAAACAATTAAATGTCTCCTTGCATATTTTCGAACCAGCAGGCCATTCTGGGTTGAGCGAGACCCCACGGAATGAGCGAGCGGATGGGGATATTCAGATTTTTTTTTTTTTGCCTAGTTAGTTTTGCCTATGTTCCTATGGCCCAATAGCCTGACTTCATCATACTCATATTCTAGGCAGAATGTGAGTCTGATACTGCTCCATTGCACTTGAATTATGGGGCGTGTCTTAACCGAACCAGTAAAAAATAAAAAACTCTGCACTCAATTGGATAGAGCTACATCCAATCAGAGCAACGCAATAAGTGACGTATGTTGAGCGACGCATAGTTGTCAACAGAGTTCAACTGCACGCACGCTGGAACTGGAAGAAATAGGAAAGTAATGAGTGTAAACGATCTTTGCCGCTGTTGTAAAAAGAATTTAAGAAATCGCGGAGTACTTACAAGCACGAATAACATTTTTGAGAGAAACACAAAAGGTGCTGTACAGACATTTACTAAAAAAAATACATCAATTATAAGGGGTACAGTGACTTCCAGTATGGGTATGGTGTGTGAGTATAACAAAGCGTCACCCTTGTTTGAAGCTAACTCAGCGATGGCTTTGACCTTCTGGTCACACTATTAAAAATACATGTAGAAATTCACACCTGCTGTATGCAACTGGTTTAACATAAACAGGTGAGTTAGACTTAGCGTAGAAAACATCGAACAATGCACATACAGGAAGGGTACAGTTTTGTACATACATACCGGCTTTAACTAGGGATCTAAGTTCTCCCAACTTGGCGAAGCTCTCACGAAATGGCGTCAACCCTTTTGCAGCTTGACCCTGTTATAAATAATATAGTAAATTAGAATGTTTGAACTTTTTGTTCTTTCACTACACTGAGACTCTCGTTATGATTGCACAAAACTGACTTTACAGACGTAACTTACATCGGGACTAAGTTAGGTACAATATATTTTTACAACATTTGCTTCATGTCATTATGTTATGAGTTATTTTCATATTCAGACAGATTAAATCTTACCATTTTTAAATGAGATGGACTTCATCCACGAAGATACCCATTACGTTGGCTTGAAAAACATCGGAGCCTAGCATGTCCCTTCACTTCTTGTTCAGCAGCCAGGATTCGGGGCCTCCGAAAAGGAGCTGACAACGACCGCTGGTTATGTCCACCTCGCTGTGCACGCCGAGTTGCATCGCCGTGATGCCCATTTCGGTTGCTTCTTTTACTTGGTCCTCCATGAGTGCGACCAAAGGAGAAACCACAATGACCACAGGGTTTTCATTGCGTCCTATCTTCTTAGCGACCATCGGAGCCAGCTGATAAATTAAACTTTTGCCGAATCCCGTTGGAAGGACGGCAAACACATCTTTCCCATCGACAAATGCCTTGATTGCGGTTCTTTGTTCGTCTTTAAAAATTAATGCGCTGTCGATTTCTTTTATCAAAGACGTGATAGTGGAATCTAAACATCTTACTTCTCCAGCTGCAGTCATCGTTGGTGAAAACCAATTCAACCCAAGCGCTCTTTGATGACGTGGGTGGTTACGTAACCGCAGATAGCCTGTCCATCATCGATTAAAGCCCGCCCTGGCAATTTGATTGGCTCGGCCTTCTGGGAGCCGAGCATAATTACTCCTCAATGGATCGAGTCCAGAACGAACTTCCCATCCAAAAAATGTTGTGGGCGGGGTTCGGGCTGGCACCCAGGCTAATGGCCCATTGACGCTACTGCTTTTCAAAAATGCGGGTCAGGAAGCGGGTCGGGTACAATATTTTATTTTTATTTTTTTGCGGTCCGAGTTGCGGGTGGGTTAGTTGAAAACGTTGGTCGGGTGCGGGTTATTAATACATTGACCCGCGCATCACTGGCGCCCACAGCAATGCTACGCTGTTTGATATCGAGCTGCTAGCAGAAGTACATCGAATGCATGAGTACATCGAATGCATGAGTTGTGTACTTGAAAACATAGCCCACTGGACAGTGACCATGTGCTGACTCTGAATGCGTCTCTCACAGACTGACAAAGAAGTACACTTTAAAGGCTTGTGTACTCAACTGTTTGCGAAATGGAGCTTTGTGCTCGTGTATCCTACCTCTTTCATTCAGCAAAAATCCAAATATTCCATAATATTTCCATATTTGTGATGTATCTGCATGTTTAACTGTTATTTATTATGTAAATTATAGGCTTTGTACTTCGGTTCCAAAAGTGACACAGAGGCGGGTGCGCTGATGTTTGGTTCACTTTCATTTTGATAAAATACCAGCTGTGCTGTCAAGTTAGCAATGCTGGAACTGATGTGTTTTGTCTTTGTGTGTATGTGAGTGTGTGTGTGTGTGCCTGTGCGCTGGTGCGATCACTTCAGCTATTTCCTTATACCAGCAGAATCAACTTGGAACTAGGGCTGTAGCTATCAAATATTTTAGTAATCGAGTATTCTACCAAAAATTCCATCGATTAATCGAGTAATCGGATAAAATGTGTTTTTGCTTAATAAAAGTGCAATATTAATTATGCAAGAGAAAATAAGACTCCTGGGTCTTGTGACGGTCACGGAGGGACCGCACGTTCAACACGGACGTTAATACGCACACATACGCACAAACACACTCCGAGACTGTTTGGTGATACAAGAGTTTATTGTAATTATTGATCAGAGAGTGAATTAAATACATGTAAACATGTAACACATAGTATTGTTCCCGTGTAGCGCTTGTCCCGTGATTTTTAGAGTCCTGGTAAGAAACAATGGCAGGAATTATTGGTTCCGCTTAGGGTGGGAATCTACCATGTATTAATTGAGCGTGGGGGTTTCAGGGGCAACGTGGCCGAGTTGTTGCTGTTATTTCCTGTTTAATGTGAACGAATTAATAATGTGGTTTTTAGTGGTAGGCTATGTACATTCTGCTGAACAACAGTCTTTAACCGGACTTTTATTTTTTGACGGGTTGATGTACCTTTACAGTTCTGTGTATGTGATACAGCTAGTTTTACTCAAATCAAACGGTCAAATGCTCATGAAGTGACTGTCAGAGCAGTTCTGGAGATGTTGTTCATGTGTTCCACGTCCGAATTTAGTGAGACAGCAGATGCTGAAATCACCACGAGCGTCACGCGCGCTTCAGTATGTGTGTTAATAAAGGAAGACGCGCTTCTGCTCCATTCATTAACACAGACACACAGAACATGCAGGATTCATATTTAAATAGTCTATTCCGGCTTAATATTTACAGATATTAGTCCATATCGTGATTTGATGTAAGTGCAATGACCTATTTTTGATTAATTCATTCAAAATTTGGCAAATTCCGTGCCATTCCACGTTTAACTGTAAATTCCGTTTTTATGACTGGATTCCGTGGATTCCCTGCCCATTTTCTGCATCGCGGAAATCATAGGGCCCTAGTTGTGGTATGCCAGATCTATCTTGCAATGGACACACGCCACGACGTTCTCTTTACGTTTGCCCGCACCCTCAAATCAAAACACTGCTGACTCCTTGCAGTATGCGATTTCGGAACCAGCGCTTGTGTCTCCTTCTGCTTGCGAAAGAACCTGACGTGAGATTTAAAATAAATTAAAAGAGGCTTCGAGGCAGAGGAATTTGCCTCGATCTTTTTTTTGTAATCGAGTTACTCGAGTTACTCGAGGAATCGTTTCAGCCCTACTTTGAACACTTATTGTCTTATTAATGATGCATCACTGTATAAAGGTCTGCTTTTATTTGTGTACATTCACAGTGAAACAAAACATTGTGCTTTTGTAAAATAAAGAAAATAAATTGGATGTCACTTTCCTTTCTGTGAACAAATTAAGACTGAAACTCAGCATATATAGGCTAAATTACGTGTTGCACTGTTTTTTCCCCCCGTGTTTATCTATAAACTAAAGCAAATATATTTCAATAATTTATTCCTTGTATGAATATTGGCCTATGTACTAAAGATTATATGTGTTTAACAAAATTTATTAATATTTAGTATTTTCACATATAGCTGGACATTAATTTGTACTACTGTCTATACAAAATAAATTAAAAGAAATTGAGCATAGTAGATTTGTGTTTTTTCCTGTTCCTGTTAACGGGTAACGAGATTGTATCAAACCATAACCCCCAAACCGAGGTATGTGCTGTGTACCGTTCTACCCCTAATGCATAGATTTACTTACATGTATGCAGAGAGTGGAGCATCCATTTGACTTGTTTTAAAAATGTAATGGAGTTTGCAATGCATTTAATTTACATAATGTGACATATTTGTGCCTTAAAGTAGAAAATATTTCAGAATGGAACCTACATGTTGTCAGGTTGTCTGTATGTGTGAAGAAGTTAAAGAGACAGATCACAAGAAAATGAAATGAAAACAGAAAATAAGTGTGGTGGGGGGGCATAAAAAACCCCTGCTCCTACGGCTGTCTTTGTAGCTCTGAGCGTTCTGTTCTGTTCCACATATCACACCTCAAATAAAGCATGTGAGAGCAGATAAATCCGCTGTGAGACTGTAATGCACAGACATGTCCTCCCGTCAGATCTCTTAAGAATAGATCTGTGGGTGCGTTTGCCCTATATATAGATTTTTTGGGCTGATTTGGACCAGCTTAGAGATTTTTTTGCTGCTTCCATTAAAGGAATCTTTAACACTAAAATGAAAATTCCATTATCTTCTTGTCCTCATGTTGTTAAAAATATTGTGTTGGACAACAGGAGGCCTTTAAGTCAAAAAACCAATAACTTACAAAATATATATACCATCTTAACCATAAATGGAACAGTAGATTAATTCTGACGTTTCACAGGCTTCTTCTTTATTTTTTTAGTCTGACCTTTAAGTTTGAACAATTTTGTCAGGCCATTCAGTGGTTTTGAACTATCTCATTTGATCAAAACAGACAGCACAGCAGTAACTTTAGATCTGTGTTTAAAGATGGCTGCTGCAGCTGAGGATGTTGTTCCACATGAGCTGAGAGCTGTGTTAAAGCGCTGTCATTGGCAGGGTGAACCGAACCATCCACAGCAGATGCTGATGTAGAGCAATACTTGTTTTATGATTGAGATGGGAAGAAATTATTAAAGAAAGGTTTCCTGTACATTGGCACGACAAAGAACATGCTTCGTCACACTTTTTCAAGCAATAATTTTCACTTTGTTTAGCCACAGTCCGAAGGAAAAAAATTTGTTGTAGGCAGCCACATTAAAAATACAACTTTAAGGGCAAAATAAACCATCAGCTGACAGGAGCCATTGGCAGACTGTTGAACAAATTATCACACAGTTGAAGAGAGGTAATTAACAAAACAGTTACCTAATTCATATTCTCACCTAATTAATAATCATGAGCCAGGCTGATTAGGTTTATAATCTGCAGATGGTGCCTTAGTTAAGTTCATGGCTAATACATGTATTCAGTGTCTGTGGTTTGCATATAGAGGGTTTTTCCTTCGCTACACATCCACTGATGGATATTGAATGAAATTATGTTTTGTATCTATATAATCTATATATAATTCTTGTTTATGTGAAGCAAGTGTATAATTGTTTGTTACCTTTATGTGCATGTAGACTTCCTGAAGATGCAGTTGGAGCAATACGTGCAGAAGTTGGAGGTTCCTGTCAGGGTGATACGGATGGAGCAGCGTTCGGGCCTGATTCGCGCTCGGTTGAAGGGGGCCTCCATATCCACAGGTCAGGTGATTACCTTCCTGGATGCCCATTGTGAATGCACCACTGGCTGGCTAGAGCCTCTGCTTGCTCGCATCAAACTTGACAAGTAAGTGCTACTACTTTAAATATGCAAAACTTTAAGATATTTACTTGAAATTTTCAGCATTGTAACCCTGAAGTCCTAAGCTAACTTTACTCTCCTATAATTGTGCTGCTGGATACACTTGATGTGAGATGCAGTAGTATGTGGGATCTATTTTTGTTTAAAAAAAAATATGAAAATTTGATTTTAGTGATAATTTAAATGTGTAGATTTGCTTGGATATAATTTGCCTAATCAAGGAATGTCCTCATAAATAAATAATGAATATATTTTCTTTTAGATCTGAGGTTTAGGGTTAGGGCTAACTACTAGTCTACTACTAAAGACTAAATACTTGTCTATATTAAATATTATTACCTTTATATAAAAACAATTACATAATGTACACGATATACAGTACTGTAATTACATATTAAGATAGAAAAAATAGGATAAGAAAATTGATGAATTGAATGATAAATAAAAAGAAAAATGCTCACAAACAGTGCATTCGCATTTTAAGTAGGATAAATCTTCAAACTCATTCCCAACAAATAACATCATATCTCTGTGTGTGTGTGTGTGTGTGTGTGTGCGCGCGCGCGTGTGTGTTTTGGTCTGCACCAATGGAACACTAACCAGATGTGATGTTCATCAGTCTGGCGTCTCCTCAAAACCCTACGTGCATGTTTGAAGATGCAATAGACACTGACTCACGTCACTCACTTTATAAATGTGAAGAGTGTGAGGTATTTATTTGTGATGTTGCGAGATTGTTTTTTGTTTTTGTTTTTTTGTTTTTCGGGCTTAGCGTTAGTAGTTTGGAAATGGCATTCCAATAGTGGATTGATAGCTCACACATATATGCGGTCACAAGAAATGTCACACCCAGAACATGCCTTTCATTTCAATTTTGCAATTTGTGGTAACAAACCAGTCTTTTTTGCACACACTTTATTTTCTGCCCTTTTGACATGTTGGTTTGCAGAGAGCGGAGCAATCAATAGCTTTTAGAGTTTTGTTTTTTCCCAGTCCTTTATTACATTTTTGTAGTTTGGTTTCACCACAGGCTGCATTTGTGTGTGTAATGGAGAGCTTGTAAGGTATAGAAACATGAACTCACTTTCATCTTATTTTGATTCTTTGAAGATTTATGTGCAGAGTATTTCTCCCCTCTTCTAAATGTGCACATACCCATATACACATTCTGATTCTCTGTGTTGTCTTGCCTAGCGTAGCCTGTTGGGGCATCATTAGCAGATGAAGCTTCAGTCTGCTGAATTTAGGAAAGAAAAGTGTGCTTGCAGTGCCTGAGTGTGTGCGCATGCAATCCATCCTCATCGCCTGGGTTAGCATCACAGTGGGCTGCTTGGTGCTGATTGATGATACAAGTTTAGCAAGATGTCCCCTCTGATTTGTGTCTGCATCTGTTTGAGTAAAGAGCGGCGTGTCTGAGCAGGTGCCAGCTGAATTCAAAATAAAAAAGAGATGTTCTGTAGCAAACAAAACTTATTAATTCAGGTGGATAAGGTGAAAGCAGTGAAAGCATACTGCTAATATCATTGGTGTGTATGTGTTTACACAGGAAGACTGTAGTGTGTCCCATCATTGATGTAATCAGCGATGACACGTTTGAGTACATGGCAGGCTCTGATATGACATATGGTGGATTCAACTGGAAGCTGAACTTCCGCTGGTATCCGGTACCACAGAGAGAGATGGATCGCAGGAAAGGAGACAGAACACTGCCTGTCAGGTAACAAACTAAAATGCTTATCATGCAGTCAGACAAGAGAATCAGGATTAAATAGCAATAATAAACCTTACCATGTCCAATCCTAAATCAAATGTCCATGGAATTAACTACCATACTAGTCTTAAAGGGATAGGCCTAGTTCACCTAAAAATGAAAATTCTGTTTGCTCACCCTGGTTTCATTCCAAACATTTGTGCTTTTATGTTTTCTATAAAAAAAAGAAAGAAAAAAAAGACAAACACTCAAAAAAGCACTGTATTTGTAGTCTATTAAACGTGTGTGCTATGTCCCAAGTCTTATAAAGCCATAAATACTACCATTCAGAAATTTGGGATGAATATGATTTTTTATAATTGGATTTTTTTTTTCATTAAATATGCGTTATGTCATGATGCATAAGTCACAGCAAAGACATTTATAATGTTACACTAAAAAATAACTGTTACTATTAAAATGCTGTTTATTAGAACTTTTTGTTCATCACAGAAGCCTGAAAAAATCTGTTTATGATGATAAAACATATATATACCTGGACATCCAATTATAAATAGGCCAGCGTGGCATTTGTTCACTCATTTTGTTCTGAGTAGTCGAGAAGTGTCATCCCACTCAGAAGCAGTTCAGAATTGTGATATAAGGGACACAACTTTTCTGTTCCCTCCATTAGAGAACGAGGGTTGCCATATGTAACTGTGATGTTCCATTTTGTCAGTCACTTCAATGTTGTGTCAGTGTTCTGACGCTAGGGGTCCCTATACTAAATGCCACAGCTGTTGAACTGCATTTCGAGTCCATGGGGGCACAGATGTTGACAAGCCCAGCATGCCAAATGCACCTCTCCTCCTTGTAACCTTAATGCCCAAGACTTATGACATCCGGGAGAGCAGCTATATAAGGCAGAGGTCACCTCCAGCTGGAACCTTTTCTCATCCTGAGAAAAACAAGAAAAATTACGGTTGATAACTTCTAGTTGTAACTTTGGGGACGCACTTATTTCCCCAAGTTTGGCAAGAACACTACGGAGACCACATCCTACCCGAAGGGGAGGTAACATGTGGAGATACATCCTATGGACTCAATAATAGGGAGTACTACATAGGGAAGATTTTTCTGGTGGACTCTGCATAAGGGGAGAACTACTAAGCACAAAAACAAGTGACAGACCGACTGTCTAGTGGAAACAGAATCCTATTCTGAACAAACCGCTAGACCAAAACAGATATGGAGCCACCAAAGGGAGCCATAACATATGGAGCCATAACATATGGAGCATATCTGCGCCTGACGGAATTAACCCCAGTGCCATGCCCTTTTCAGGACCCAATATGAAGCCCATGCTGAAGCAGTATAATATGCATCAGTCGCAACGTCGTAAACACGGCTGAGGATGCCATATGCACCAGGAGCCTCTGAAAGTATTCGAAAGGGACCACTATCTTGTACTTGAGCATTCTCAAGCAGTTTAGTACAGAACGACCATGATCCTCTGAGAGGCATTCTGTCATAGTAATCAGAACCAGTTCACACCCAAAAAAGAGATACTCTGCACAGGGATAGTTGCTCTTCTCTCGGCTGACCCAAAGGTCCTGATCTTCCAGTTCAGGGTAGGTGGTCGAAGATCATGTCCCTGTATGTGCAAACCAACTCTCATGAGTTGGCTAGAATAAGCCAGTTGTCCTTCAAAGGCAGACCGAAGAAATGGCCTGAGTCTTGGAAGGATTAAGACATGAAAGCAGGTCTATGTCCGCGAAACAATCTTAGTACCTGGCTCAGCACCCTTAGATCTAAGATTGGTCTGAGCCCCCCACCCTTTTGGGTACAATGAAGTAGGGGCTGTAAAACCCCTTCTTCATTTTAGCTGGGCGACAGGCTTTATCGCACTCTTCCCCAGAAAAGACTTCAAAACTTCTGTTTGAAGAACAATAGCACTCTTGCCTCGCGATGAGGTGACAGAATGCCACTGAACTTTGACAGATGCCTGGCTAACTGAATCACATATCTGAGCCGAATGGTCCTGAGGAGCCATCAGGAAGTGTTGTGGAGCTTAATCAAGTATGCAGACACCTTGCCAACAGTCTCAGTAGAACTACATTCGATGTGCCTGGGGCAGGGTTTCCTCATCATACTGTCTCAATAACTCACCTGTTGCATCAAAACATGAGGCAGAGAATCTGCATCTGAACAGGCTCTGATGCGCAATCTGGCAGTCACACATTGGAGGGCCAGAAACACCGGGAGTGTGACCAGGGAAGGAGGAAGTAGCTCTTTTATTGACCATCTGGTGACTGCCCTGAGCCCACAGGATCCATCTCCCGCAGAAGTGGAGCTAGGCTGGTCAGCTGGTCCCTCATTCCTGGCTCGCCCGTCTCAGCAGTCCTTGCAGGGGGCCTTCCCCCATGGCAAACAAACGAAAACTGCTTCTTCGGGGGTTCTGGGGTAGAACCTGACCCACACTGAGGCAGGCCTCCATTTTATAACCGTGGAGAATTGCTGCACCTGAAAAATGGGGGTGTCGAGAAAGTGCACTTACTGCATCTCTGCCAAGTTGAGCCATGGGTGGCGCTCCTAGACCACTAATGTGGACATCAGCCTCCGCGTGACCTTCATAGACCAGAGGGCATAGTCAGTCGCCGAACACAGTTCCTGTATGTTCTGGGTTGGGACCATTCTTGTGCAGACACTGGGCTGAACACCTGCAGGACAGCCATGGTATACAGAGCGGACACAGCTTGTCCAGAAGCAGTATAAGCACTCATCAGAGGTGAGGCTGCCATCTCAGCACCAGGCTCAGACCAATGCACAGCACCCAGAAGTGCCAGTTCAGATCAGTCAGACTCGCCCTACAATGCTGTGATAGACAACTCATCCTCTTCACGAGCCCTGAATAAGAGATCGAACCCGCACTGTGGCTGGCTCTCAGACTCTCTCAGAAAATCTACTGGAGAGCATGTGCGGTTGGAGGAATATAAGGTCCACGAGAAATCATCTGGGTGAACCGCACCTGCAACATCTCCTAGGTCTCCTTCAGTTCACATCATTGTGGCCTCATACCCGAAAGTAGAAGGGAAGTACAAAACAAATCTATCCGTGAAGCTCTTTTAGAGAAATTGTTCTTTTAAGAGGAAACTTGCTCTCAAAGATCACAGTTAAAAGCACCCAGGAGTACTTTCACTACACTTAGCTGTGTATTTGCATGGGAGAAACTGTTTGTGCCACAGATCCAACGACGAGGTGATTGAGAGGTGAATGCAGTGTTTCATCTCCCAGAGAGACGCTGCATTGGGTCTGAAGAACAGAACAGGTGACCAAATGCCACTCTGGCCTGTTTATGCCCGGATCATCAGATACGAGTCAGATACTTCTGTAATATCCCTTTTACATGTTATGTCTTTTTTCAGGACGTGACAGCAGTGTACTTCTACTGTTATAAATGTATTGATGTACTGTGATGTAAGTGCAATTTTACAAGCAACTTAAAGCTATGGAATATAAAAGTGTTTCTCCAACCCTGCAGCTAAACACTGCAGTTAACACAAAGATAAGGGGAGTTTTAATCCACACTCTGTTAGCCTTCTAGTGCTTGGTTTCTTCACAGATCCTGTGTTTTTTAGAGCAGCACATTGTTTTATCAGAATGCTCTGATGCCACTCCACTCTTTATTTTTGTATTTTTTCCCCTCACGACCCCTCGTTTATTCATCTCCTTTTTACTTCAGAGCCTAGTACTCTGCATGAAAACAACTTGAGGGCATAACAACAACAGGCTCTTACTTGAGGAAAACATGACTGTGAATGAGAAGTGCTGCAGGGGATGGATGGAAGGAAAACAGGAAAGAACAGAGAGCGCCTGCTGAGGAAAATGGACGAGTGAAAGATATTTAAAGAAGGATATGTTGTTGATTTCTATTTAAGATCCCGTTACCCTGAGTGACACGCAACTTGCTTGTTTGTAACAGAGTAAACAGGAGAGGAAGAGCTGCTTTTATAAGATATGATTGTTCCCCTGAAGGGCCCGGTTTACAGTGTTTTTTGTTTTTTTCATCATCCATCAGGACCCCCACTATGGCAGGTGGTCTCTTCTCCATAGACAGAGATTATTTCCAGGAGATTGGAACGTATGATGCAGGCATGGACATCTGGGGGGGAGAGAACCTGGAGATCTCCTTCAGGGTAGGTCTCAATGCCGATATTATAATATTCAACCACAACTGCAGTCCTATACAGTTCCACTTGTGCATATTTAGTGCATATAAAGTTACTCATGATTTGTTAATGCTCTGAGAACTAATATTTATCCTTGTTTATCAGATTTGGCAATGCGGGGGGACGCTTGAGATTGTCACATGCTCTCATGTCGGTCACGTGTTCCGTAAGGCGACGCCGTACACGTTCCCCGGTGGAACTGGGCAGATCATCAACAAAAACAACAGACGGCTGGCAGAGGTCTGGATGGATGAGTTCAAGAACTTCTTCTACATCATTTCACCTGGTCAGTCACATATACATACTACATATCTGTACCATAAACAGATACACAGTACACACGGTACACACTGTAAGGATGAAAGAACCTGAGATACTTTGATCTCCTGAGAAACAGACAATACAAACATACACGGGCTTCTTCATGACACCCCACAGAGTGGAGCTGCTGGAGACCTCCTTCCATTCTGGCCATTTGTTTCATTTTAAATCCCTTCATTTTAAATGCTTCCTTCTACTCAATCTGCTCAAAATGATTACATGAAAATGTCAATGCAAGTGAACTAACAGTTATGTCTGGTATCATTTGAATTGTCTCAGGGCGACTGGTACAATGGTCCCAATCTTAAAAATGTAGACTAAAAGATAATACAGATCCTAAGAGATAAGATATATTATACTTATTGTAATGGGAGTGCCCTTTTCCAGGGTCCTTCATATAAATTACATTCTGTTCCCTTTGAGGTGTAAACTACCCTGGTCTGGGACCTGGGTTAATGCAAATTACAACTGTTTGTTCATGCCTCCATTTGGGGGATGTTTTATCTTGGTTTGCAGCAAAAGGATCAGGGCGATTCTGTAGCCAGAAAGCCCGTAGTGTGTTGAGTGTCTCTTTACTTCATACTATGTATTTTCTAAGGTCAGGTATGCATATTTTACTTTTAGATGCGTCTTTGAGAATTTGATGTTTTGTATTGATATGATTTGATATGTTTGAATTGGATATATAATTGGCAGAATACATATTTACCTGACTGATAATAAATTGTTACATTTGATTTTATTCTGTTTTACTTCCGAGTTACTTCCCCGAGTAATCATACTTAATGCAACACATAGCTCAAGAATAAAGTAGGACACAATATTATCAGTTTTTGAAATAACATTTCGTTTCCTTATCTTTTCTCAGTCACATCTCTTTGCCTTTCTCTGTCTTGGTGTCTTTCTATCTCTGTGTCTGTCTCTTTAATGTGGTGTGTGTGTATCCTTAGTGCTCGTGGGAACTCGAGCCGTATTGACTCAGAAGGAGATGTTGGATAATAGATATTAATGTCACTGTCAATAGTGTCCAGTGCAGCTCAGAGCTATCTGTGTGACTGTGTGCGTATTGTGCCATTCTTTCCCTCCTCTACACAAATGCCTTTGTGCACTCTCTCCTCATTGTTAGGGCTGGAAAGCAAGTGTTTGAACAAAACCCTAACCTTCAGTATCAAACTTCAGCCTGTATCTTGTCCTTTAGCATTTGTGCTACAAACATGAATGATGTCTCATGACGCTTGTGGAGGAGAAAATTTTTATTACATTTCTAAGCGATCAGACTTAGTGTTTTGTCTGGGGAACAACAAAACAGTTACACTGAAGTACAGCTCTAAACCACATCCAGCACAGTACACAGTTGTTTCCTCTTTTGAAGAAAATAACCTTTAAAAAATAATGAACATTTTAATCTCACAATTTTACTATGTATTTAAGAGATTGAAAAATAACACTGATGAAGTTCAAAATGAAACCAAATCATAAGTCTATAAATATTATGATACACATCTTTCATCCTGTTTTATTGTGTTATTTATATACTGTTACAGTATTTATACATCTGATTTATATTTTGAATTCAGTTTTTGCTTTGATATACTTTTAGTTTCCATATTAATGTTAAAGTTTTAGCAATTTCGAAATGTACTTTAGTCATTTTTTGTTTTTTTTTAATACTTCTATTTAGCTTTATTTTAGTAATGTTAGTATTTCAAATTAAACTTATTTAATAGTTAGCTGCCATGGCAACATTTAAAATTTTCATTTGAGTTCTTTGCTCCAAGTTCTTAGTTTATTTCATCTATATTTCATTTAACAAGTGATTTTAATAGTTTGCTTTAGTTCATAACAATACTTTTTCCACATTGTATTTATTATCATTGACAAAATAAAACAATTCTTCATTAAAATACATAATTGGCTTTAATTTTGTTGACAATATTAATAGTGGCAGTTATCAACCACCCATCGACTCACTTAGCAAAGCCTTAGCAGCCAGGAGCACTGCATAGCACAGACCACCTTAGCATCTTAACCACCCACAGCACCCTAGAAAATCTAAATGTTAACTTTTATTAACCATTTTGTGTTCTTGTGTGTGTTTGTTTGTTTCAGGTGTGACGAAAGTGGATTATGGAGACATCTCAGCCAGATCATCCCTGAGACAGAGACTGCAGTGTAAGCCGTTCTCCTGGTACCTAGAAAATGTCTACCCAGACTCCCAGATACCACGCCACTACTACTCGCTGGGAGAGGTCTGTATCCCTCTCACACACACACACACACACACACACACACACACATGCTTATAGCAAGAAAAGGGAAATCACTGCATAGTGTGATAAACACATTTCTGTGTGTGTTTGTTAAAGAAGCACAGGTGTGAATTAGCGAGGGACGCTGTTTTTCTCGGGGTTGACTGTGTCACAGGAATTCATTGGGGGTTTTTTTTTCGTTCCAGTCACTGTGTTCAGGAAATGAGAGACATTTATTCTCTCCTAGTCTGCTCTCTCTGTCATCGCCTTGTTTCCTGTTCCGTCTTTCACCCTTTCGTTCCATCTGTCCATCGCTGCCTGATGAATGAATAAAACATGCATGTCGTCTCTGATGTCTGAAACTCGCTCAGAACGGAGTCTGTCTGTTCTCCTGACTGCTTAAGGATCTATCTTCCTTGTGCTGTCTAAGGTTCATTCACTTTAGCTCATCTTTGTCTGTTCTTGCCACTGATGGTGACACTGTAAGGTATAAGGTACAGACAGAATAATACATGGAGGATATGATGTCACAATAATGTTCCATGTATAACAAAAAGTAAGTAATACAGTACAACACGAATGTTCTAAAATATTATTATTTTTTTTAAATACATTCTATTGTAATGTATTTTAAAATTACTCCATTATTCCAGTCTTCAGTGTCACACGATCCTTTAGAAATCATTTTAATATGCTGATTTGGTGTTCAAGAAACATTTCTATTTATCATCAATGTTGAAAACTGGTGTGCTGTGTAATATTTTTGTGGAAACCGTGATACTCTTTTCAGGGTTCTTTGATCAATGGAATGCTCAAAAGAACAGGATTCATTTAAAATAGATTTTTTTTTTTTTGTAACAGTGTATAAGAATACTATCTCTTTTGATCAATGTAATGCATCCTTGCTAAATAAAAGTATTCATTTCTTTAAACAAAAACTCTTACTGACCCCAAGCTTTTGAACAGTAGTGCATGAAAAGGTTGAAGAGCTAGGACAATAAGATAAAGCAGTAAGCAGTGAGCAGGCTGGGTAAAAATCCCAAGATCGATCTTTCACTAAATACCTATTTTTGTATCCGACTGAAAATGTATTCGAGCGGTGCTTCCTGTCATCGAATTCACTAACTCACTCAGATTCATCGCTTGAACCCTCTTGTTTATTTTTTTTTATTAAATATTTTTGCCAAAAGTGTTAATTGTGTGAACAACATTAGCAGAGAGAGAATTATCAGCCAAATTGACATTATAAGTGAAAATAACCTACTGAATCATAATCAAATCTGAATCTAAACCAGTTGAGAGCTGTTGAATGAATCTGAATTGCAGTCATTTTTAATCGAAATAATTGGAAAATCTGTGGAAATACCAAACCCTATGAGGGGCCGTGCATTACAGTGATTACAATGGAAAATGGTTTTTCTTTGTAAAACAAAACAGACAAGTATTAAATCAGTGTTTGTATGAAACACTGGTTAAATGTAAAAGCAGTGAATCTGTTAAATGTGTTTGTCATGCTGATCTGACGATTGTCAAACTCAGTGTTTTGGATGAAAGCAGTGAGCTGTCTTTTCCTTCATCTGTTATCTTTCATCAATTATGCATTTCCATGTGTATGTATGTGTTTGTGTGTTTGATTGGCACAGTTGTCTCTCAGTTCGCCCCCCACCCCCGGTGTGCGATAAGCTTTGCGTAATTAACCATGTTTGACACTCAGACAGAGACATGACTGTGTTTATTCATGCAGGAGAGCTGCTTGAGTGCGTTTAATCTGTTCGTGTGATCTGTCCGATTGCAGATCCGTAACGTAGAGACTAACCAGTGTCTGGATAACATGGCCAGGAAAGAAAATGAAAAAGTGGGCATTTTCAACTGCCACGGCATGGGCGGCAACCAGGTCGGCTCCTCACATCTTTCTCACTTTTAAAACACAAACTTAGCAGAGTAATGTGTTGATGCTTGACATGCATAACGCTGATGTATTGTTACCTTTTCTGCCTGTTCAGGTTTTCTCGTACACAGCCAATAAAGAGATCCGAACTGATGACCTCTGTTTGGATGTGTCTAAACTCAGCGGTCCAGTTATGATGCTCAAGTGCCATCACTTGAAAGGCAACCAGCTCTGGGAATATGACCCTGTGGTAAGTGTATAAATGTGAAACAGATCATAAAATCTCATGTTCTTACCATTCTATGGGGCAAGGCCTTACACCAGGATAAATGTTAAAATACACATTTTTGAAGAATAGCCAGGAAACGTTATACCCTTAAACATGAGACTAGAATTGCTTACTACCATTGTCTGTGTAAAGTTACATGCTCCTGGAGGGCTTTCTGCCAAGTAATCCTGAAGACCTTAATTCGCAGGTTCAGGATTTGAGATCATTTCTGCAGGATAGTGGTCCTCCAGAAGCAGCGTTTGGCTACCCCTGGTAGAAAACCTCGCTTGATGAGCATTAAAAATACCTAAAGGGTTGTTAAAAAGACCTGATTTTGACAACTTTACTGTTGAGATACACATTTTTGTATTGATTGTACAGAAGAATGATTATGCTTTAATGAAAAAACTCATTTATGATTTTAATCTGTAAACCTTCCCCCTAGACTTCCACTGAAAGTCAAATATTGTAAATGTTTGTTTTTACAAGCTGTTCATTGAAAATCGTTGCTTATGGTACTTAAGAAAATGCCCCAGATTTCATTGATAGAGCTTAATTTGTTTTGAATGTTGTTTTATCCCGGACAAGCCCCCAATCCAATTCTGTCCAATCCTGCTCCTGGAGGGTCACCTTCCTGCAGAGTTTAGCTCCAGCCTGCTCCAGCACACCTGCTTAGATGTTTCCAGTAATCCTGAAGACCTTGATTAGCTGTTTAAGACTAAGTTGTCTATAATTAGAGTAGCCCAGGGGTGTCCAATCCTGCCCCCGGAGGGAGGGTCACTTCCCTGTAGAGTTTAGCCCCAACACACCTGCCTGAAAGTTTCCAGTGATCCTGAAGACCTTGATTGCCTGGTTCAAGTGTGTTTAATTCGGGATAGAGCTAAACTCTTGGAACGTGGCTCTTTAGGAGCAGGATTGGACACCCCTGGAGTAAGAGCTAAACCCAGCAGGAAGGTGGTCCTCAAGAAGATCCAAAGTCAAAGGGGTATCAGGGTGAAGCCTTACAATTATGAATGAAAATTATGACTTAATGACTTCTTGGTGATGACAAAGGTGCTGCAACGTGTAAAACAATGTGCCAAACCATAATTTTGCTCATGAATTGTACCTTGACTGTTCGCTTATGCATGCATGTACGCAGAGGTGCTTTTGACTTTTGATTTTCACCTCTAGGGTTTGATGGCCTCATATATGTCATGTAACATCAAAGCTAACCCTTTAAAGCGGTGTATCTGCAGGGTGCCCACTCATACATTTCTTGTAATGTATGTGCATGAACATACCCCCCGTGGCTTCCCTTTATAAACACTGTTGAAGGGATGCTAGTTTAGTTACATTAAATCACCTCTCTGTCAATCTTGAAAATACATCATTTTACTTTAAATCTTAAACACACCTTCAGGCCTAGGGAGAGTGAATTAGCCATGGGGTGGAAAGAGGAAGATTGCTTTTTGCAATTGTGTGCTGCTGGCTTAAAGAGATGCCTGTTACTCCAAAGCCTCCTTCTCCTCCTCCTTCTCCTCCTCCTCCCCTCACCTCCCTTCTCGCCCCAGATTCGAAGCCCCACCATGTTGGCCTTGTGCCCGGAGAGACAGAAGGCTGCACAGAATAGAGAACTCAAGCACTGAGACTTTCCACTCTCAGATAAAGGTTCTGTTTTTCTCGTGGGGAGAGAGAGAGACAGACAGAGTGGATGGAAGGGTGATCAGGAAATCTCTTGCCAGCAAGGGCATCTATCCTGCATGCATTACCATACATTACCTTTGCGAGGTCATTGACATGTGCGTGTGGCCTCACACCTTACACTGTGTGTCTTATAGGTTCTACCGCTATCCTAATTGTATCTGTGAAGCTTAATGCTTCCTGCTAGACTCAAACTCTAGAGCACTTAGCTCACCCAAGGCCCGTTACACACACTCACACACATGCTCCACTGTAAAGCAATCCCTGTGCATCGACAACTTGTCTTTGCCCTGGAGTGCACAGGTTGTCCAGTTGTGCGTGTATAAGCGTGGAGTGGTATACTGCTTACTATGAGTAATATTATATTACACTATGAATACTGAGCACAGGAATACCTGGATGACCTACTGTATTTGGCTGAATGTGCAGTATAAATCTAGCTCACAGCATGGGATCGCACAATGCAGTATGCTCAACTTGAACTTGCTTTTCTATTGTGACAAATGAAGCATAATATCAGGAATGACCTTTAACTCATCCTTAACGTATTTGATTGTACTGCCATCCATTGAAACATTTAAAGCAAATTGGTTTAAAAATGTAAAAGCTTTTACAGGGCTCATTGCTTTTTGTGTTTCACATTTTTACCTGCTCTAACATTTTCACTGGGCCCAAAAACAAAAATATTTTTAACATTTGTAATTTTTTTGTCTTCTTTCTGGCAGAATTTTTGTTTTTTTCATATTTCATAAAATGTTATATTTGTAAAATTAAATTGAGAAATGACATATATATTATATATATATTATATATGTGTGTGTATATATATACTGTATGTATGTATATATATATATATATATATATATATATATATATATATATATATATATATATATATATATATAAATACATATATATATATATTAGGACTGGTAAGCAATTAAAAATTGTTATCTAATTAATTACATGACGTGATGATTAATCTAATTAATCGCACATCTGATTTGAAAATTTCCTCTGAAAAGATAATTTAAAGTCATTGTTGTGCAAAGCATCAAACAGAGATTACAAGAAGTAGGTTCAGCAAGAAATATTTTGTTTGATAAAATTTATTACATATACTCTTTTGGACAATGTGAGTATATGATGACAGAATTGTCATTTTTGCTTGGGTGAACTATAACTTTAATAATTTATTTTCTTAATTTTATAATTATTACTATGATCTTAAATTATTTATTTAATGAAATGATACTCTAAATAACAAACTAAAACTGCCAGTAGGTGGTGGTAATGTCTTAATGATTAAGTCGTCGAGTCATTTATTCATTCGTTTGATTCGTTCAAATGGCTGCTTTATTCAGGAGTGAAGTAAAGGGTTCTTTATGAATGGTTCATTGAATCATTAGGCTTGTTCGACTTGAAACGGATCATCACTATCAGACAGATTTGTGTGACATCAAAGAACCGCAAGAGCTTTAGAGAGCATGGCTACTTGTGCTTTTGAATCGCTCTCGTGGTACTTTGATGTCATGTGATGTTCAACACGCCAAATGGTTCACCCAAACAGTTCAAAACGTGGATTAAGAAATGAAATGCCGCTGTGTGTTGCTCGGGGATGAACAGTTCTGATTTGTCTTTATATTTTGTTTGCAAAACAGACAACATTGTGTCTAAAATAAAACAATATTAATTTCTTAATGAACTGTTGTATAAGATGAGTAATTTATCACATTTGCACTCATTTGATATTGCACTTAACCTACAGCTCGTATGATATTTATTAACGATGTAAATATGAGACATATGAGAAAGCATTTTGCCCCATATCTTGAATTTTAGGGATATTCTCTAGGCTCCATCACGCAGTAAATTGTTGCTCTGCCATTTGTGGAATTAAACATGCAGCATAGTGAGATCAATGTGTTATATGGCAAAATACTGTATAGCAACAATTCCATTCTAATCAACAAGTGATTTTACACTGACGTCTCACACATAGTGCATGTCTATCTCGCTCTTCCTGCAGAAGCTGAGCCTGGTGCATGTGAACAGTAATCAGTGTTTGGATAAAGCATCTGAAGATGACAGTCAGGTGCCCAGCGTCAGGGACTGCACCGGGAGCCGCTCGCAGCAGTGGCTGCTCCGCAACGTCACACTGCCCGAGATATTCTGAGCTCGTACCCGGACGGACAGATGAACAGACTCTCACACCATCACCGATGCAGAGAATGTGAGAGAAAGGACTGCTTTCCTCTCGATCCTGGTGGTCTGCCTTCAAATTATCTCAAAGAACAGAACCGCATATGTATATGAATCTTCCCATCACTCCACCTGGCAGAGGAAAAGAAGGAACGATGGAGAGAAAGACTCGTGGAGAAAGAAACTTGAGATATATGCCATTATCCTTCTCATTCGAGGAGCTGCGGGCATTTTGGTTATGTTTACGAGAACGCCTCCCTTTTAGAATATCAGTGTGTGACACCAATGTGTGAGTCACAGTGTTTTCCACAGGAGTTTCACCCTTTTTCTTAATTTAAGTATTTTTCAAGGCTTGTAGAAATGAAAGGTATCTAGCACATGAAGGAGAGGCTGATGTGTGTCTGTGTGCATGTCTGTTGGATCTCCTGTCTGTGGACGTTACAGTGGTTTGCTATCTGTTTAAAGCAGGGGCTCCCCCTGCTGGCCACAGACACACACTGACCTGTCCATCAACCTTCATCTCAGCCAGTGGATTACCAACAATCAATCCCGTATAGATCTGTAATCAATGAAAAGGATGACTGATCGCCTAGGACGTTTTTCATATCATCAGTGCTCATGTAACTTTTTTTAAACCAGTGGTTGATTATTTTGTTTTTCTTTTTTTTTGGTTCCTGTAATTTTGAGTGCCACGTACAAGCACTTTTCACTTGTTTGGTGTTGTTATTTTATGTAAAGTCATTCTCTTAAAGATATGATGGTGATTTAACATGCAATTTCAGGATGGTCCTGAACTGATGAACCCCGAATTGTTGCCTTCCTTTGGGTTCCAGCTCTTCAAGCGGACATGGTTTACACATAAGCACATAGGTTGATCGGGAAGAGTTGGATCATCTTCTGTCATATCATCCAGCAGTGCAAGGGCTCGGTCTCACTGTGTACATGCACGAGAAAGAACAATTCCGTCTGATATCTTTCTTTGTTTACGTTCACTTCAAAATTACTTTGTGTAGAATTTCTTTAAATCATCAGCGCATTTGGCATCTGAAGTAAAAGTAGGCTGCTCGCCACATTTCAGTAGATGTGTTTAAACTGTTTGATAGCCTAAAGAGATTGTCCTGCATTTCAGATTCATGCATTTCATTCTTCTGATTTTATTTTCAAATGATCTGAGATTTCATTTGAGCTGTGATGGTTGAAGATGGTTGAATGGTTTTGAGATTTGTTGTGGAATCAGGAATCTTTTTTTTTTCATGACCCTGTCCAAATACATAAATGATCTGTACTCTTTGGGTCCTAGACATTAGTCTGGTTTTTAACTGGATTTTCCAAAAGTATTGATAGATATATGTGTCCAAAAACAAAGAAACAAAAAAACAAAAGTCTAAATTGTAAGATTCTAGATAAAACAAAAGATTCAAAATAAAGGTTGGTAATTGTGAGATTCTAAATTGTGGGACTGTAAATGCACATTCTAGATTCTAAAAAAGATTCTGAAGCGATTCCAGATTGCTAATAAAAGGGCAAATGCAAAGGATGGGTAAAGATCTTGCAAGTATTTGGACAGGGCCTCAAGATCATCTGTAGAGATGTGTGAGTGCGAACAAGTGTGCGTGTGTTTATATGTGTCAAAGGGATGTCTTGTTTTTGTCTTTTTTTTATTGATGAGGGTCTGGCCTGCTGATTGGTGGGTTTAGAGAGCCCCGTTTTGAGATGATGATCCACAGGCTGGAGAAATAAACCACAGAAAGTTTACAGTCCAACTTCTCTGTGTCCTTTATGATGTTTGTTCAAGTGCACACAGTTTAGTTCGAGGGCAGTGGTTTATAGGTTGTTGTTGCACAGTGGGGCACCATGCGGGGTTGTTAAGGTATTGTGCAGTATTGTATACCCTCAAGCTTAAACATTATCAAAATTCAAACTTCAAAAGTGCAAGGTTCAAGTTTCATGGATAGAGTTTTGCCTTGCTTTGGTTTATCACTTGGTGGCATAAACCTTCTTAAATACTCAAACTAAGATTTCACAGCCCTTCACTCACAAGAACACTTGCAGTTACTTTAATGATCTAATTAGCCAGTGTTTCCGTGGAGAAATTAAATAGGATAAACTCATTAAAATATATTCTATTTACATATTTTGTTTACTTAACATAAAATATTTTTAGAGTTATTTTTTTTCTACTAGGACACACACACACACACACACACACACACATATATATATATATATATTTCAAGAAAGCACTGGACGTTGGTTTGATTGATCTGATTGGTTGACAGTGACTAGTGAGTGGTGTAAGGGTTTTTTTTCTGGTAAACTGGCGCTTGTGATGTGCCTTTAAAATTGGTCAATATATAGTACCGTATTTCGACAATATGTAAGGTTTCATACGCAGTATATGTTGTAATAATTTCTGTTATTCATAAAAAAATTGAGTATAAAAAATTAACTTGACTAGATCTGTTAAGAAATTAGAAAAGCATTTGGCTGTTTCAGATTTAAATAGTTATTTCATTTTTTTGTGATGTGGTAAAAATATATATTTTTAAATGGAACACTGGAATCTTAAAACAAAGCCTCAAATCAAAGCTGCACATCCTCGTGTTCCTACTGTTCATGTAACAGATGACAGACAGTACAGTCGGACTCGGCCGCCTTCTCCCTTTCCCTCACACTGCACCCGAGATAGAGAGATCGTCAATAGGCCAGTTCAGCGTAATTGAGCGAGTGAATGGCAATCGATTTCAATCCCACCTCAATCCTTTCTGAGGTGGCGCAATTTAAAGCTTTGTGATATGATGGCGTGAAGGATGACAGAGGACGTGTGAACTCAACAGAGGGCATCTGAGGTCAAAGGTAAAAGAAAATCTCGAGCTCACGGTCATTATTCAACAGCTCTTGGACTTTTTATATTTATATCACTCTGCTTGTATTGAGATAAGTCCAGCTACAGACCTGCAGTGCCATTAGTGACCGCTGTTTTAAATCAGCAGTCTCAGACCGGAAGTGAAAAGACCGTCACCGACCAGAAATTGATTTCACGTACGCTGCTTCTGTTCTGTAGACACTCAAAAACCTCAAAAGCCCATGGTATTCTTTATGTAAAATAGTTGTATTTTACAGCAGTCAGTCCAGATACCTAAAACCTGAAGTAAAGTTACTTATTGATCGAAATTTGTTCGAACGTGAATCCTCTGAGAGGTTAAATATAAGCATTCACTAATGCTTTAAATATATCAACATCCAATTCCCTAAATGAGCCTCAATTAAATTTTACACATCCAGAAAGACAACAGATACAGATGTACCCAACAAATTAAAATAAAAATCAATCAGTTTTATTAAAACAATTTAATAGTGCTGTGTATGAACAAAACAGTCTTTTTTTTAATTTCACATTTAAATAAATGAAAATATAAAACCATAAACCCCCCCACCCCACCCCATCCCACTTCACATACAATAGCCATTGCAGCAATTAACTATTAATAATATTTCTCCTATTTGGCATGAACCGAAAAAAGTGCATCCACTTTCACTCTTCAGTGATGTTTTTAACAGAACATGTGAACAATGTGAATAACCAAGCCAAAATAAAGAGGGGGAAAAGGGAAAAAATTGTAAGAACAGCAGAGCGAGTACTTTATCAATTCAGTGTAATGTTTTCAAGCTTGACATAAGGCTCTTCTATAAACATAAGGCTGATATCATTTCTGCCAGCAGCATTCTCTGGTACTTTAGCTCTACCTTAAGTACTGTTTATCTCTTCTAACTGGTTAAATGATGATTATTTATCATGTTTGAGCACTGAACAATAGTACGGTATGCACAAAAAGAAATAACCATTTACATTAATAAAAAAAAAACTGGTATTTTAACATCCTTCCTAAGCAGGCAGCTCTGCGATAGAAGTGAAATAAAATCCAAACAGGTAAAGAAATGAGAATGTAAGAAACAGTAGTACAGAAATATTGCAATGTGCTTTGTTTCAATGTACTTCATTAAGAAGCTTGAGGTAATATGAATATGAACAAATATATAACTGTGTGATGCAGACGCTTAGACTAGTTTAAGTTAGTTTCACATTGTTATAGTCAAGATAGAATTTGTTCATAAACACTCCTCTGCCTGAATAAGATCATTTGTTTAGCTCAGCGTTGCTCAGTCCTACTCCTGCAGATCATCCTGTTGGGACTAACCTCCGCAGGAAGGTAAATCTCCAGAAACACAGAATGTATATGTATGAAAACAGAAAGATATAACACTTTTAAACAGGTGTTTGAAGAGTAAATTCAATTACACAAACTTAACCATTTACATGACAACAGTGCCAAACACATCCACAATATGGGATAAATAATCAGTACTACCAGATAAAGCAAAAAAAAAAAAACATCAGTGATCTATAGGCTTAAAACATGGTCTGTTTAGTGGGACCCTGGTGAAATGTTACAGTAAAGCACAATGTGGACATCGCGGCATTAGCATAACTCACCAGTACAGTGCTAGACAGTGCACAGGCATGCTAACTACTAAACTTTGCACTGGAGTGTGCAAGCATCATTGCTTTTTTGAACCTGTTATTACAGCATTATCCACAAGTGCTAAATAAACTGCTAGCACAGAGGTCGACATCAAGGGGCATCATTATTCTGTGTGCTATGAGAGCCACATTTGCAGAGAATGCAGTGATTCTGTTGCTGTGAGATCTCTTAGGGTGAAGATACTGAAAGACTGCCCTCTTTTATAGTCCGTGGGATACACCAGAGAAGGAGGTGCTATTAACAAGTGTAACAGGCGGCTCAAACATCTCGTTCATTCATCGCTTTTCTTCTGCTGCATTTCTGCTAATGACCTGAGAATTGAAGAGAAAAGAGTTTGAATGGTGATTACAATGAAAAAGTAGTCAATAGAGCCAGATGATAGACTATCACCTGTCATGATGTACAGGGAAGTGGCTCTGCACTGGCGTTGGCTGACAACTGCTAGGGCTCATTAGCATGGCGCTGTAGATGTTGGACGCCACCACCAGGATGCACAGCAGGATCGGTCCAATTATGGCACCCTCCAAACCTAAATAGTATGCGCCACCTGCTACCGCGAGGCCGGTTAAATATGGGTGTCCACCTCTGCATATATAAATAATTATATTAATGCAAATTATAGGAGGGTGTGGTATACAAATACAAACAAGTTTTAAGCTGTAATAATGTTTGGCTGACAGTCAACCAAATTTGGACACTACAGAAGAAACATAAAAGAAACGTAATTTATAAAAACACACCCTGATATATCAGAGTAAATTGCCGTGTCAACGAAGTATGTTGGCAGCAGATGGCAGAAGAGCAGCAGCAGAGCTTTGACTCCCTCCCCCTGTGCCAACCACAAATCCAGCACTGCTGGCAGTGCCGCCCAATACGTCCCCAAAAAGGGCACTGCACCTAAGATAGCTGCCATTGCTGCAGAGAGAGAAAGATAAGAGAGGCAAGACAATAATGAGAATATATACATTTGGGATCAGTATTACTTCATTTGTTTTGAACTTTTGAAAGTTTAAAGTCTCTTATGCTCAAATCAAAAACTCAATAATATTGTGAAATCTTATTTCAATTTAAAACAACTATTTATAATTTTAATATACTTTAAAATGTATTCTATTTCTGTGATGGCAAAGCTGAATTTTCTGTAGCCTTTCCTCCAGTCTTCAGTGACACATGATCCTTCATAAATCATTGTGGCAGGGGAGGTGTGGTTCAGCGAGGTCTGCGACGGGAGAGAGAGTGAGGAGATCAGCGGTGGTAAGTGAGTTAAGTGAGAAACAAGTGACACCTGCTTCTCATTGCAGTGATTGGCGTGGGGAAGCAGTATTTAAGCCGGCTGGGAACCAGAGGAAAGCGAGAGACCTGAGGACTCGTGGGAGAAACGACCGACGGAAAGCGAGAGCCTGAAAGGATCAATGTTGTGATTCATGCGCATGTGGCGCGACTGTGTGTTTCGTTCATTTTGATTTAGCGTAATAAAGTTCCCACGAGCCTCAGTACGCCGACCCTGGTCTCCTTCCTTCTCTGCCATACGAATCTTATCACACTGGTGCCGAAACCCGGGAAGGAAGGAGAACGACGCCGCCATGCAAACCCCGTCAGGAACATCGGGAACGCCGTTTGCGGAGCTCATTACATCGCTCGCGGGCCTGCATCAGGAACAACATCAAGCCCTGCTGGAGCTGCGAGCCGACCACGAACATCGGTTTCAGGCAATGATGCAGGTCCAGCGGGAGGACCGCGAGCTGTTCCGGAGCATGCTGGACCGGGAGGTTCGGACGAGGTCGGCCTCCCCCAGTTCCAGCCCTGCTGCCCACATGCCTCTTACGAAGATGGGGCCAACAGATGATCCGGAAGCGTTCCTCGATCTGTTTGAGAGGACGGCCGAGGCGTGTGGGTGGCCGGAGGACAGCTGGCCGGTCCGGATAATTCCGCTGCTGTCAGGGGAGGCCCAGAAGGCTGCTCAACAACTGCCCGTCCAGAACCTCCTGGTATACGCAGACTTAAAAAGAGCAGTGCTCCAAAGGGTCGGCCTCAGCCCCGAGCAGCACCGTCAACGCTTCCGGTCACTAGAACTGACCGAAGTGGGCCGGCCCTTTGTCTTAGCCCAGCAGCTCCGGGACTCCTGCCGCAAATGGCTGTTGGCCGGAGGAAGCGACGCCGAGACCATTATCAACACCGTGGTGCTGGAGCAGTTCATCTCACGACTCCCGAAGAGGACTGCTCAGTGGGTCCAGTGCCACCGGCCGGCGTCGCTGGATCTGGCCATCCAACTGGCGGAGGATCAGCTGGCGGCGTGTTCCGGGGTCGGCGAACCCCTTCCATCTGTCTCTCTCTCTCTCTCTTCCCCCCCCTCTCTCTCTCCTCTTCCTCCAAAGCCTGTCCCTTTACCCAGGTCTCGGTACACGGGGCCACCGAGGGCCGCCCCCCGTTGGAGAGCAGGGACGGAGCCGGCCGCCATGTCACGGGGTCCGGCCAGGGGAATGGGGCCGCCGCACGGGGAGGGTCTGGCTGAGCGACCAGCTGCTTCCCCACGTCAATCACCTGACCCACTTCCAACCACTAGGGTGGCGGGGGGGCCTGGGCCGGCCTGCTGGCGTTGCGGGGATCCGGGCCATTTTGTGGACCGGTGCCCGGTTATGGAAGTGGGGACGTGGGTCCGGATCCCGGACGACCCGCAGGCTGCCCCCGATCAAGCCGGGTTGTACCAAATACCCGTGAGTATTAAGGGGGGTACCTATCAGGCTTTGGTGGATTCGGGTTGTAACCAGACCTCCATCCATCAAAGCCTGATACAATCCGGGGCATTGGATACGGGCCGCGTGGTTAAGGTGAGGTGTGTGCACGGGGATATAGTGGAATACCCCATAAAAACCATAGGCATCAAATTTAGGGGACAAAAGCATTATGTGGAGGTGGCCGTTAGTCCGCGCCTCCGGCATCCACTAATCTTGGGTACCAATTGGCCAGCTTTTGAACAATTATTGGGGTGTTTAACAGTGGATGCCTCTGGGAAAAAGAGAGGCCCGGTTAGCGGGGCGTGCGCCCAGGTGGGAGAGTCTGTACCCGGACCCAGTGGGGAAGCTTCAGGGGAACCGAGCGAGTTGGTGAGGCTAAACCTTTCCAGCCGCGATGACTTTCCCCTGGAGCAGTCCCAGGATGAAACCCTTAAACATGCGTTCGAGCAGGTCCGTTCCATCGATGGGCAGGTCCTCCTTCCTGACCGCGCGCTCTCTTATCCGTATTTTGCCGTTATTAAGGACCGGTTGTATCGAGTGACCCATGACGCTCAGACAAAGGAAGATACGGCCCAATTATTAGTACCTAAGAGCCGTCGGGAAATGCTTTTCCAGGCGGCACATTGCAATCCAATGGCGGGGCATTTGGGTATGACAGCCACGCTAAATCGTCTAATGACCCGATTTTTTTGGCCGGGCATTCACGAGAACGTCCGCAGATGGTGCGCGTCGTGTCGGGAATGTCAGTTGGTGAACCCACCGGCCACCCCAAAAGCGCCGTTGCGCCCTCTACCTCTAGTGCAGGTCCCCTTCGAACGAATTGGTATGGACCTCATCGGGCCATTAGAACGATCCGCACGGGGACATCGTTTTGCGTTAGTCATAGTGGATTATGCAACACGATATCCCGAAGCAGTGGCGCTCCGCAATATCTCGGCGAAGAGTGTGGCGGACGCCCTGTTTCGTTTAATCTCCCGCGTGGGAATCCCAAAAGAGATTCTCACGGACCAAGGCACCGCGTTTATGTCACGCACGTTACGCGAATTATACGAATTATTGGGCATTAAAGCGGTACGGACCAGCGTCTATCACCCACAAACAGACGGACTGGTCGAACGATTTAATCGCACTTTGAAAACAATGATTCGTAAATTCGTACAAGAAGACGCGAAAAATTGGGATAGATGGCTAGAGCCCCTCTTATTCGCTGTGCGCGAGGTCCCCCAAGCCTCCACGGGGTTTTCCCCCTTTGAGCTTCTTTACGGACGCCAGCCCCGCGGGGTGCTGGACGTCCTAAAAGAAACTTGGGAGGACGGACATTCGGATAGCAAAAATGAAATTCAGTATGTCATGGACCTGAGAGCAAAACTCCATACACTGGGGCGGCTCTCAATGGAGAATTTGCTTCAGGCCCAGGGCAGACAAAGCCAGCTGTATAACAGGGGAGCTAAGCTCCGAGAATTTGCACCGGGAGATAGAGTGCTCGTATTACTGCCAACCTCCAGCTCCAAATTATTATCAAAGTGGCAAGGGCCCTTTGAGGTCACACAGCGAATAGGCGATCTCAATTATGAAGTAGTACGAACAGATAGAGGCGACTGCAGGCAAATTTATCACCTCAACCTCCTTAAAAAATGGAGCGAAGAGGAGTCAGTGTTGCTAGCGACGGCAGTGAGCGGAGAGGAGGATCTCGGGCCAGAGGCGATCATTAAAGAAAAATCCCTCGCCCTGGCCCCGGGAGGGGATCACCTCTCGCCCTCGCAGCTCACTGACATTGGACAATTACAGTCCGAATTTGCAGACGTGTTTTCGCCTCTACCTGGTCGTACTAATCTGATTCAGCACCATATTGAGACGGAGCCGGGCGTGGTGGTTCGCAGCCGGCCATATAGATTACCTGAACACAAGAAAAAGGTGGTTCAGACAGAATTAGAGGCGATGCTGGGGTTAGGAGTAATCGAGGAGTCCCACAGTGATTGGGCGAGCCCGATTGTTTTGGTCCCCAAAACGGACGGCTCGGTGCGATTTTGTGTGGACTATTGCAGGGTGAACGCAGTGTCAAAATTTGATGCTTATCCAATGCCACGGATTGACGAGTTGCTCGATCGGTTAGGTACGGCTCGCTTTTATTCGACATTGGACTTGACAAAAGGATATTGGCAGATCCCCTTATCTCCCATGTCTAGAGAAAAAACAGCCTTCACCACGCCGTTTGGTTTACACCAATTTGTGACGCTTCCGTTCGGCTTGTTCGGGGCCCCCGCTACGTTCCAGCGTCTCATGGATCGGGTGCTGCGCCCGCATGCTGCATATGCCGCCGCCTACCTGGATGATATTATCATTTATAGTGGCGACTGGCGGCGGCATATGGAGCATGTGAGGGCTGTCCTCGAGGCGCTGAGACGGGCGGGGCTAACGGCCAATCCGAAGAAGTGCGCGGTTGGGCGGGTGGAGGTAAGGTATCTGGGCTTCCACTTGGGTCACGGGCAAGTGCGTCCCCAAATTGACAAGACGGCAGCAATTGCGACTTGCCCCAGACCCAAGACCAAAAAGGAGGTGAGGCAGTTCCTGGGGCTGGCGGGATATTATAGGAGATTTATTCCTGGTTATTCGGACCTCACTAGCCCCCTGACTGACCTCACTAAAAAGGAGGTACCAGATACGGTCCAATGGACGGAGCGGTGCCAACAGGCCTTTACCCGAGTCAAGGCTGCCCTGTGTGGTGGACCGCTCCTGCACTCTCCTAACTTTTCTCTCCCCTTTTTGTTGCAGACTGACGCGTCGGACAGGGGGCTAGGCGCGGTCCTGTCCCAGGAGGTGGGGGGGGAGGATCGCCCGGTGCTGTACATTAGCCGGAAGCTCTCTAAGAGAGAGGCTAAGTACAGCACCATAGAAAAGGAGTGTTTGGCCATCAGGTGGGCGGTCCTCACCCTTCGTTACTACCTCCTGGGCCGGGAGTTCACCCTCTGCTCGGACCACGCGCCCCTCCAGTGGCTCCACCGCATGAAGGATACCAACGCGCGAATCACCCGTTGGTATCTAGCTTTACAGCCATTTAAGTTCAAGGTGATTCACAGGCCGGGGGCGCAGATGGCTGTGGCCGACTTCCTCTCCAGGAATTGGGGGGGGGGGGGGCTGCAGGCCGGATGGCTCCCCGGCCTGAGTCGGGCGGTGGGGGTATGTGGCAGGGGAGGTGTGGTTCAGCGAGGTCTGCGACGGGAGAGAGAGTGAGGAGATCAGCGGTGGTAAGTGAGTTAAGTGAGAAACAAGTGACACCTGCTTCTCATTGCAGTGATTGGCGTGGGGAAGCAGTATTTAAGCCGGCTGGGAACCAGAGGAAAGCGAGAGACCTGAGGACTCGTGGGAGAAACGACCGACGGAAAGCGAGAGCCTGAAAGGATCAATGTTGTGATTCATGCGCATGTGGCGCGACTGTGTGTTTCGTTCATTTTGATTTAGCGTAATAAAGTTCCCACGAGCCTCAGTACGCCGACCCTGGTCTCCTTCCTTCTCTGCCATACGAATCTTATCACAATCATTCTGATAAATTCAAGAAACATTACTTATTATAAACAAAAGCTTTTTTTTCAGGATACCTTGATGAATAGAAAGTTCAAAATAACAGCATTTATTTGAAACAGAAATCTTTTGTTACAATGTCTTTAAATGTTGATCAATTAAATGCACCCTTGCATAAGTATTCATATATATATATATATATATATATATATATATATATATATACATGTATATATATATATATATATATACTTTAGTCTTACCTGAGGGGATGAAGACAATGTTGATGCCAAATATTGTGTGTGTTAGCCAAGTATAAAGGCCATAGAATCCAGCCATCTTCAGAGAAGCATCAAACACACCCCTGTGTACAGAAAACTGTATGAGACAGCAGAAACAGAGGGCTTTTCTCCCCTCAGTTAGTCTAATACTGACTGGAGTCAGAGTGAATCAGTCTCTCTGTGATAGCGCTCATGAACACGGGTCTAATGGAATATCTTGCATTCTGGGTAACGGCAGCATCAGCACACAGACACTGAGCTCAGGTAAAGGAAACAGTGAATTCCTCATTTCACTTTCAGAGCTTCTGGCATTGTCTATGAAGGGAAAAGTGTGACTGTGAGTATAACATGTTTTTATCCAAGCAAATTACATTACGCTAATTTTTACTGGAGAAACCTGGAGTTAAGCATCAAGCTCAAGAACACCACAGTGCTACAGCAGATTTGTGAACCCATTCATTCTCCATTTTCTGGGTCACCCTAACCTGCAGATGAGCCTCCAAATTTTTTACCTGCAGATTATTTCCAGTCAATTACACCCCATTTCATTTCTAATCATGATTTCAGTTAAATGAACTGTTCAAATGGCAAAAGGTCAAAAAGCAGCACAGTCTTGCCCTCTTGTGGTGAGTACAAAGTACAGTGTCTTTTACTGGTGTTAGCGGGACAGTTCACCCAAAAATCATTTACTCACCCTGGTGTCATTCCAAACCTGTTCAGATTTCTTTTTTCCACAGAACACACACACACAAATAAACAACAACAATTGACCTCATTTACCTGCACTCGATAGACAACAACAACAAAAAAAGAGTGAAAATATCTTATTTTGTTTTCCACAGAAGAAAGCAAGCTATATAGTTCTGGATTGACACGATGGTGAATAAATGATGACAGGATTTTCTTTCTTTCAGATTTGTTTTTAGGTGAACTATGACGTTTATGCTTCCCTCCTGTATAATCTTCATATAGACTTCCATTGTAAGTGCATTACTGAAAAAAAAAAATAAAAAATAATAATAATAATAATAAAAATAAAATCACCAAAAAACTAACCTCTCACTGGAGGATAAGAATTTAAAATGGGGAGGAATATCATTATGAAATAAATGTTTTTCTCTAATACACATTCAACACAATTAACAGTACCCTTTTTTCCCCAATACTTTTTGAAACCTCCATTTGCCAAAATAGTGTCTCCTATAATGCCTGATGAGGTTAGAGAACACCTGACACAAGACCATTCCTTCATCCAGAATCACTCCAGACCCTTTAGATTCCCAGCTCCATGTTGGTGTTTCTTCAGTTCACTCCTCTCATGTTCCGTAGGGTTCAGGTCAGAGGACTGGAATGGCTATAGCAGAAGTTTGGTTTTGTGCCCAGTCACCCTTTTTTGTGTTGTTTTTTAGGTTTGTTTTTGGATTATTGTACACTGAACAGAGATTGTTTGGAGATAGTTTTTTGGTTAAAGTATTTTCTTTTCTCGATTTTTTTTTCTTGAAGCCTTTTTATATTTCTGTGAAACAGGAAGCCATGGCTGAATAATTTCATGTTCATAATCACCCTGGTGTGCTCAAAATTGTGAATATAAATGGAAATATATTTCAGATATATATTACTCATAAGAATTTCTAGGGGTACCAGTAATTGTGTCCAACGTGTATTTGAGAAAAAAAAACATTTATTTCATAATGATATTTTCCCAAATTTTAAATTCATATTCTCCTAAAAATGGTTAGATTTTTGTGATTAAAAAAATAAATAAAAGATCAAAAAGATTAATGCATATTTATTTTCAAAGCCTTCTCTGATCATATTTACCAAAGGTACTGTACCAACAATTCTGCCCATGTGTATATATATAAATCATATATTTTTATAGCTACAGCTCTGTTAATATTAGAAACCCGATTCCAAAAAAGTTGGGACACTGTACAAATTGTGAGTAAAAAAGAATGGAATAATTTACAAATCTCATAAACTTAAATTTTTTTCACAATAGAATACAAATAACATATCAAATGTTGAAAGTGAGACATTTTGAAATGTCATGCCAAATACTGGCTCATTTTGGATTCCATGAGAGCTCTCAGAAGTCAAGTTGGGCAGAAGATCACCAATTCCCCCAATGCTGCGGCAAAAAATAGTGGAGCAATATCAGAAAGGAGTTTCTCAGAGAAAAATTGCAAAGAGATTGAAGTTATCATCCTCTACAGTGCATAATATCATCCAAAGATTCAGAGAATCTGGAAAAATCTCTGTGCGTAAGGGGCAAGGCTGGAAAACCATACTGGATGCCCGTGATCTTCGGGCCCTTAGACGGCACTGCATCACATACAGGAATATTACTGTAATGGAAATCACAACATGGGCTCAATAATACTTCCAGAAAACATTGTCGGTGAACACAATCCACCGTACCATTCGCCGTTGCTGGCTAAAACTCTATAAGTCAAAAAAGAAGCCATATCTAAACATGATCCAGAAGCGCAGCCGTTTTCTCTGGGCCAAGGCTCATTTAAAATGAACTGTGGCAAAGTGGAAAACTGTTCTGTGGTCAGACGAATCAAAATTTAAAGTTCTTTTTGGAAAACTGTGGCGCCATGTCATCCGGACTAAAGAGGACAAGGACAACCCAAGTTGTTATCAGCACTCAGTTCAGAAGCCTGCATCTCTGATGGTATGGTGTTACATGAGTGCGTGTGGCATTGGCAGCTTACACATCTGGAAAGCCACCATCAATGCTGAAAGGTATATCCAAGTTCTAGAACAACATATGCTCCCATCCAGACGTCGTCTCTTTCAGGGAAGACCTTGCATTTTCCAACATGACAATGCCAGACCACATACTGCATCAGTTACAACATCATGGCTGCGTAGAAGAAAGATCCGGGTACTGAAGTGGCCAGGCTGCAGTCCAGATCTTTCCCTCATAGAAAACATTTGCGCATCATAAAGAGGAAGATGCGACAAAGAAGACCTAAGACAGTTGAGCAACTAGAAGCCTGTATTAGACAAGAATGGGACAACATTCCTATTCCTAAACTTGAGCAACTTGTCTCCCCAGACGTTTGCAGACTGTTATAAAAAGAAGAGGGGATGCCACACAGTGGTAAACATGGCCTTTTTTGAGATGCGTTGATGCCATGAAATTTAAACTCAACTTATTTTTCCCTTAAAATGATACATTTTCTCAGTTTAAACATTTGATATGTCATCTATGTTGTATTCTGAATAAAATATTGAAATTTGACAATTTGTACAGTGTCCCAACTTTTTCGAAATCAGGTTTGTATATTATATTGTGGGCCTTTGGATATTGGGGGGTCTTTGAGACAAACCAAACCTCCACATAGACATGTGTACCTGATGGCCTCTTCCACAGACTGTCCGATAATGTTTGAAGAGGGTCCGGGTTGGGAGAGGGGTGTGAGGCTGATAACCCATTTCACAGGTTTATAATATTCACCACTGGAGCTCAGCAGGTAAAACAGTGTGGTTAGGAAAATCACCTATGCATTCAGAGAAACAACAAATATTTAAAACCACCTCTAAAATCCAATTCCATCAATCTGATTGTGTATGTGTGTATTACCAGAGACAGGGCAAAGTTGAGCAGTGCGGTGCCACTGTGGAACAGTACGGTGAGCAGCGTGGTTGTTGTGGATATCAGCAAGCCCACATTTCGACTCATCACAACCCACAGAGACTCCAATATCTAGCGCAGATGACAACATATTTATCAATCTGTCAAATAAAAACACTCCCCACCACACATACACACAGACTGGAGCCTTACCGAAAGCAGCGTCTCGATATTCTCCTGCACAAATGAGGCGATGTCCTGCCAGTCCAGTATGTCCCCGAGCCAGCTGTTCTGCCTGTGCAGATGTAACTTTTGTCCACGGTGTCGTCCAGTGTGAGTCACGTTCTACAACACAAAAACATGGACTGGAATACAACAACAAAAACAATAAGTAAAAAGCAAGATTTTGTTATTACCTTGACAATCCAGGACTGATAGAGACGGTCCCACAGTTCCAAAACCTGTTTCTCGATCTCAGCCGTGTTGTTCACTTTATCACCCAACATCTTATGAAGCTACAATGCACACATACACAATAACACCCACATAATAAATGCGTATTCAGCTTTACACAGACATAAAGCATAAAAGGTTAAATGTATGAACATAAAATCAAATTAAAATGTCTCGTCAGTACATTCAGCAGTACATTTTAACAATATTTAATTGACAAATTAAGTAATTATGAAATTATATATAAAGATGATAAAGGGATCAAAAAATTAATTGCATTTAATATATATCCAAACTATAATACATATTTATTTAATTGCATTAATATGCAATTTAGTGTCCAAAAACATTCAATTCAGCACACACTTAGTGAATGTATATTTTTCTAAGTATATTATTTCTGTAATTAGTACCCCCTTTAAAAGTATGCTTAAGTGCACTTCTTTTCCATAATGGCGTATTCAAATAACACAAATTTGTGGGCAGTGACACAAGGGAACATTTTCAGTTAATAACTTTCAATCAGTTTCTCACACAAAGCAATCATAATAATTCATAAGTCTTAGAAGATTTCATACGGGTTATTGCTATGGTACTTGAATTGGTGTTTTCTTTTATTTTTTTGTCATTACGCCATTCATTTAACCATCTCTTTACATTTGTTATGAATGTTGTTTCATGTAGTCTTTAACAGCACTGTAAACTGTTCATTCTGACCTTATGTGTGATCCATTCTCTCCCATGTTGGTAAACATTTGTGGCAGCAGAGTTTACAGCCTTCTGGATAACTTGGGCCTCTGGGAGCCAACTAGAGAACACACACACACACAAACAGTTGATCTAAAATCCAGTGTATGATAAGGGTGTGTTTTAACTTACTTGGCCCATTCTGGGTGGTTGGACACGGTCTCGTTGATCAGGTTACTGGTGACCTCAATGATATGAACACTCTCTTGGTGCATCTGTGAACAGAAATATCATTGGTGCGTGGGATCAGTCACGGATCACGTCTGTCACACAGTGGAATAATCAGCCCAAGGGCAGCGGTTTGGAAACACGGTACCATAGCTGTGAGCAGCAAGGCCATGAGCAGCGTGCCAGTTACCAGCAGGAAGATTATGAAAATACTGATCAGCTTATCCAAAGAGCGCTCCAGCCACACTATCATCTGCAAAGAAATGAAAGAGAGAGAGAGAGAAAGAGAGATCAGTTTCAACAAAACAAATCTTGATCATTCATGCAAGTGTGTGACAACACAGAAACCTGCTTCCCTCTGCCAAACCTGAGGAACAAAGTTGTGTTCTTTGGTTCTGAAACCGAAAAGTAAAAAGTTCACCCAGCAATGAAAAATCTCTCACATTCTTTTCAAGTCTTCTCAAGCCATGTGATTGCTTTATGTGAGGTAGAGACAGAAATTAAGATTAAAATAAATGTTTAGGGTGAAGTGTTCCTTTAAAAAGTTGATCCATGGATCAGTCCTGAGCTTCAGAGAAGTTCAGTTCTACAGCCTTATTTACATTTTTAGACAGAACCCTGTGAAAATATTAATAGTAAACATTCTGTTGAAAATCTTTCCTTTTTAAACCACCCTGACACTTGGATGTCTAAGCAAGACTCTCCACTGGGTGAATGAGTTAATACACCACTGATGATCATCTTGTCAGGAAACAGCGAGGGGCTGTAAACAGGTGGAGGTGGGCATATTTTTGTTTTTGGCAGGTGGACTCGGTTTCTCTGCTCACCCAGCTTCTTTCTTTGAATGTATAATCCTGTTCCCTGGTTCCGTTAGTGCTAAATGTTAACACACACAAACCTGGTAATGTTGATGATGGATAAGTACAAAGCTTAAGCTGTTAATAAAAATGAAAAAAGCCTGAAGACTAAAAAAACAGAATCACTCCTTCTCCAAACCTTTACAGCCTATTTTGCAATTTCCTAAAGATTCCTGAGGGACATAATAGTGAATACAAGGGAAGTTGTTTCAGAAGATTACAAAGACATTTGAAACTGAAACAACATACAAATAATAAAGCACAACAGGACATGGAATCTGCGTTTAAAAGGCTCAAATTTGAACATTGTGGGGAACACTCTGCTATTAAGCCATTAGTTCCATATGATACAGAAAAGAATTGCAGCGATATAAACTAAAGATGGCAGACGATGCTAGAGAAAGTTTGTGGTTGGCTCATCAAGGCTGCATTTAATGGATCAAAAATGTAGCAGTTTTGTCCAATATAATAACAGTTCAAAATAACTAGCTTTTTTTGTAATTTATTCCTGTGATGGCAAACTTGATCCTTCAGAAACCAGTCTAATATGCTGATTTGGTACTCAAGAAATAATTCTTATTATTATCATTGTTAAAAACAGTTAATATTTTTATTGACACCATTTTAAGGATAGTTCAGTGAATAGATAGTTCAAAAGAACATTATAGTTAGTTAATAGCACTGTCGATGTCAATTTTAATCATTTTAATTATGAGAGTTTCCTATGTAGAGCACTGCAAATCAATCATTCCTAAGAGTATCACTTCTACCTTAGAGGACAGTGGGCAGCTCATTAGTTCTTTGAGCGAAGCTTGTGTGCTTACTCAGAACCAAACTGAAGAAAACCCCTTTACCAAACCCACCCACACCTGAAAAACACCACCAGCACCACCAGCCTTGGTGTCAACAGACCAAAGCCTCCCTTCACCCAAACCTCCATTCACACTGTCTGTTCTCGCCCTGCATGCGTCTCACACACTCTGAAGACAACCAGCCTAGCACACATCTAGGGCCGTGGAAGAGACCGTGGACTCTCTCAGAGTTTTGTTCTCCATTTCTTCTGAAAGTTAGCATGTCAGTATTTCAATCACACCCAGAGTCACACGCTCCTTTCCACAGCACAAAGCACCACACAGCAGGAACAGCCATAAACCAGTGAGCGAAGCAGAGCTCAAAGATGGAGGGGTGAAGCATCACTCTAAAGCTTTTAATGGGAGCGCACACTGTCATTCTTTCATTCTCTTCCCCTTTTCTCTTTCTTTCTCTTGTACAGCTGCCAGCACAAACGATTTACCTGCTTGTTAAGCCAATGCCAGAGCTTTGAGGAGGGAGACAGAGAGACAAACGGTTATTAGAAAACCAGTCTGTATGCAGGAAAGCAGCAAACATCAACGTGGTTTGAAGGCAAAAACAGGCCAGACACTAAAGTTACAAGAAGAGATTCATATTGAGCATGACACGGTGTGATGTGGTGGGCTTTATCAGGAAAAAAGGATCTACTATGATGCTATGATTGTCCTTGTGTCATCTTTTTTTCCTTTCATTCCTGTGAACAGTCAGTCATGGATATGATGGTGATGTAAAGGTATTGTAAAAAAAAAAAATACAATTATATATATATATATATATAGCTCCAGATCGCTTCACTGTTTTCTTTGCTTCGGATTCATTTTTAAATATTTTTTAGGATAATGCAGGCTTTTCAGAGAGACTGAAAGTAAACGATGATGCAGTGCTGAGTCTGACAAGAGTGGATTCAACAGTAATGTCATTACAGTGTGAGTAAACGTGCTTTTACCACTATTGCATTGTCTGTTCCAGACCGTTTGATGTATACAGAGTATTTATATGTTTTTGACACATATGATCCATGTTGTTCTCAGAGTACATCACAGCAGCACCCATCTGCTTTTATTTTAATAAGCGAGACTGGTAGCCAATCATAGCAGTGGGCAGTTACTCTCGAGTCTTGAAAGCCCACCTATAAAAACAGACCGTTCTGCAGAGGCTCAAAAACAGGATAGAAAATAGCCATTACTTTTCTTTTTTTTTTAATACTGTATGAAATCACACTAACATTATAAGTGAACATCGGAGAACATTAAAAAATAAAAAAAATGCAGTTCATGACCCCTTTAAAATAATCACGTTTTGTTGCTTTGCAGACTGAAATGAAGATGGACACATTTTTCTTTTACCCAGCTGGATTTACATTAACATCCAAGTGAAAGATATAACACCAACATATCAGAAAAAAAAAAAAAAAAAAAAACAGATTCATTGAGGAAAAAGGATCACCCCCTTATGTCAGTATTTTGTTCAAACACCTTTTGCTTAAATTACAGTCTTTAGTCTGTTGGGATGTGTCTCTACTAACTCTGCAATATTTGCCCACTCTTCTCTGCAGAACTGCTCAAGTTCAGTTAAATGTGATGGTGAACACTCACCATCACATATAACATTTGTGTGGACTGCACTCATTTTCAGTGGGGTTTAAGTCTGGGCTCTGATCAGGCCGTGCAAGGACATTCACCTTGTTCTCCTTCAACCATGTGTGATCAGTTTTGCTGTGTGCTTTTGGTCATTGTCATGTTGGAAAGTAAACATTATTCCCATTGACAACTTTCTGGCTGAGTGCAGCAGATTTTGCAGCTGTATTTTGCCCCATCCAGTCCCTGCTGCAGAGAAGCCCCCCATAACAGGAGATCACCACCTCCATACGTTACTGTAGGAATGCTGTTATTTGGATGGTGAGCTGTGCTGCATTTCCACTACACAGATCAACTAGTGTTGAGGTCAAATAATTCAATTTTAGTAGTAACTGCGTATGGCCTTTCTTGAGGAGTGGCTCCCATACAAACAACATTTGTGGGGAATTTGTGATACTGTTGTCACATGCACACATTGACCACTCCTTGTCATAAATTCCTGCAAATGCTTCGGAGTTGCTGTACTCTTGGTCCTGATCCAGAGAGGGTCTGTCTTGTACCAAATACACTCCACTATTAATAATAGACTTCACTGTGCTTCATTGATAAAGCCATTACTGTTTTGTATCCATCTTCTGACTTGTGCAAGTCCTGAACTTTCTCCCAGAGATCTTTTGACAGTGTCTTGCCACCCATAGTCGATCGTTCGCTTCAGCTGCACTATCAAGGACTGAAATGCTCCAGGAAAGCTCTTTTCATGTTGAGCTAATCAAAATGATCACAGCTGAAAGTCAAATAGCTTTGTGTGCCATATAGAAGGTGATTAGCTACATCTGATTGAGTCATTTAGGAGGGTATGATTTGTTATTATTTTTCTGACATGTTGGTGTTATATTTCACCTAGATGTTAAAAGTTGCACTGACGAAATACAGCTGGATAAAACAAAAACTGTGTCTGACCATCTTCATTTCATGCTGCAAAGTAAAAAATAAAATAAAAAATAAAAAAGGGCTCATTTTAAAGTGGGGTGATTATTTTCAATACCCACTGTGTGTGTAGTTGTTGTTAGAGAGTGAAGGTGAAGTGAAGCGTTCTGAACCACTAAGCTTTTGTCACAATTGTATCGGGAAAAGGTTTATTACTTAGCTTTTTAAAACTTTTCATGATGTGGCCATCTAGTGGTCAAAAGATTCTTTGTTTTATTATACAAATTTTATTTTATATAAATAATGTTTATTGGCAAAGTCATTCATTGTGTCAGTGTACTGGCACTTAAGTAAGTGAAATAAATAAAACATAAATTAATAAATTCAATCTATGATTTGTTTATTTTTACTCTGCCTTAGTCCTTAGACTGATATTTCATGGCCAATGTAAATTTTTGAGCTCAATATATAAATTACTATATAAAAAAAAATTTAAATGCTAACACATTAAAATGTAAAGAAGACAGTGTTAAGGTTCGCTTCGTTTGAGGCATATATTGAATTCAGGCAAATGAAGCTTTGGTCATCATAGATCACATGCTTTTCTCAAAATGAATCAAGCTCCGATACTGTGCTTCAATGTGAAATGTGTTGTTGTTTTTTTTATACAAGAAAAGAACATCACTAGTTCTTAGAACAAATGTTGTTATGTTGTTTTAGTTTATGTAATATTTAAGGATTTTTGCTGTGCACCTGCCACAAAAACAAATACAAAAGATTGTTTCTTTTTTTTTCAGTAAAGATTTTTCAGTACCAGCTAGCAAAACAGTATTATGTTCTCAAGCTATTTTTACTCTCATTTGCTTTTTGGTGAGTGATCATTTTGGACCCTGCATGTTTTCAGCACATTTGCTCACAAGGGAATGTGTGACTCAACGTGTGAAAGAATGAGAGAAGGCAAAACTAAAGGCAGACTCTGGGTTACTCTACTGGATTAATAAGGGGGGATCAGGGAGGAGTGTGCACATGCTTTCTTAGAGGTGTAGGATTTCATCCAGACTGACTGCAACAGTGCGTTTCCATTCTCTTTAGATCAAACCCATTCAAATGAAAGTGACATTATGAAACTGTGGGCACATTTTTGGGCTTACGTTGACTTCATCATGTCATAATCCTCAAACAATAAATAAAAAATAAAAAAATAAAAAAAACTACCAAACTAAAAATGCAACATCACTGAGCACAGACTAAAAATAGTGACTCTTGATTTGATCTGAGTACTTGAGCTGATTTGAGTGACAGGAAGTATGTTCCAACTATTAGGTTAATAACATTTTCTTGTAGAATTACTCGCTCTCATTGAAAACAGATTCTGTTGAATATTTAATTTTTTTCCCAAATGCCTCTACAAGTAATGAAATAAACAGAAACATCCACATCTGACCTTCATAGCTTTTATTCTGTGAGCTATGAAAACTTCTTGTCTTAGTTGAGTGAGAAAAAAAAGAGAATTAGCAAGCCACAACCACATTCAGTTCCTCTTTGTAATCACAGATCTCTGCACATGTGGCGACAACTGCCACCAAGCAGAAAAGCGAGTGCTTTTGTGTGTGTATCTATATAAGGTAATACCTTAGTGTCGACCCGAAGCAAGAACTGAGCTAGGCCTTTGATCGGTCCAGGCATCAGAGCATCCTGTCTGTCTTTCACAAACTTCTTGGAAGCGGTCCACCATTTCACTAGAGTCCGCCCAATGAAGTTCATCATTCCAAAATGGACAACCACCTTCTTCAGGACCCAAACTGGAAAATAACTCCCATTCATGAAAACATGCATACTATCCTAAACTTGTTGACCTTAGGGCCATGAACACAAAATTTACCGCCAACAGGGATGGGGAGTAACTGTAAGATCCAGAGGTTGAGCCAGATCTGCACCAGCACTATAGCCCACGCGAGCAGCACAAAGTAAATATCACTGGCCTTCTCTTTGGGCTGGATACCCCTGAACTCTAGTCTGCTACGCCGCCGGGATGAGGGGATACTAAAGAGTCCCTTTGGGTAGTCCACCGAGTCTGTGAGGGAAAGGAGAAATCTTCTTTACTAATGATGATAGAAGAATTGTTGCTACCATACTGGAATTTCTAACCTCAGTACAATACCTTTCAAAATATCGGCAATTACAGTATTTATACCATAAAGTATTTTTAGCAACTGAAACTGTCTGAAATTCCTCAGGTATGATAACTCTGAGTGGAATTCTATAGAAATAATAATAATGAGACCGAAATATATTACTATTATAATATAACCACTAGGGCTGCAGGATTAATCACATGCAATTGTCATGCGTGTCTCGTCAGTAAAAAGCTGGTTCTATGATTAGCAGTAAATGTCCATCACCTGCTTATCACATTCAGTTATGAAGGCGATATTGAGTAGCTTGTCAGTGAACTATGGCTCTGTGTAGTAAGTGCCGCTCCATTTGAAAGGAGGAGATGGCCATTTACTGCTAATCATAGAACCAGCTTTACTGACGAGACATGCATGACAATTGCATGTGATTAATCCTGCAGCCCTAATAACCACTATAAAATATATTATCATAAGTATAATTAATTACACTGCAGTAGTAAAATTACAATAAAGAGCTGGCGGAAAACTGTAAGAAAGACTTTTCAATGTCTAAGTTTCTATGACAAAAGGTTTACAGTCTTCACAGTAAAAGTCTAGTTAAATCCTGTATTCACATGTTCACAAAATGTCTGAAATTATATGATTATGAAAATAAAATCTAACTAGAGAATACCACGGTACAAAAATGCATATTTAACTCACAGCAAATGCAGAGATTGTTGCATTCACTATGAACCAAACAGCTCTGAGACACTAAAAACACCAGATCATGAGCTTCTCACGTGGAAAAGAAAATAGTGCCACGCTTCACTCTGAAACATGCAGCAAAACAACCTATATATACTTATTAAATTAAAATATACACACTGCTAAAAGTCAGTCATAACCTGACCCACAGACAATTTTGCACATTTAAATAATTTCTGCAGAATCCCACAGATTTTCCCTCAAAAAGGTTAAATGGCTCCGCAAACAGCTACATGACAAAACCGGTCTTATCTTTTTTGTGTCACCTTTGCATTGTTCTTTGGTGCTCTTCTCTTCCTGTATCTTTTCTGCATGGCTAAAGTTACTGCAGGAGATTGCCATGAAGATTGTATTAGCAGCAAAGGACAGCACCTGACCAGAGAGCTCACCTATACAGAGAGAAGAGAGGAGTAAAGGTCAGAGGACATCAGGAACACAGGTAAAACATGTGAGCTGGAGCCTCAGCCTCTTCACCTTTCCCTGCTACAGCAGGCTTCTCCTGAGATCCCACTATTAGCAGTAACACCACCACCACAAACACAGGCACACGCCAAGACCCTGTCAGAGAAACTGGGAAAAAGAGAGGATTTTTAGCATTCCTTCATTGATATGATTGTAGGTCAAAGCTAAATATAAAAGAGGTCTTACCCAGGTAGAAAATAAGTGCTGTCCATACAGGCACAGACATTGCACGCAAGTAACCTTCCATGCCAGGTGTCCACTTAAACACCACAGCCAACACATAGCCCACAACTAAAGTGCCAACCTGAAAAAGAAAATGACAGAGAACACATGTGCATCTCTGGTAACCACTGTGCCTGCACCAAACATTTGCCACCAATCTATTTATAATCACAAAAACCCTCAGTATGTTCAGAGCTCTCATAGGCACTGTGAGCATGTATCAACAGACACTTCAATTAAGTGGGTCAAAGGAATTGTTCTGCCAAATAAGAAATTCTGTCATAAAAGATATAATAATTATTATATTCCTTTAAAATACAGTCAGTTCCACTGCCAGCTTCTTGAATAAATCGACACTTTAGTGTTTTCTTGTTGAGAGATGATCGCAAGATTCTGCTGGATGGGGCTTTTGTGGCTGAAGACAATTTAGACTAAGAACAGACATCACATGACCTGTAAGAATTAAATAAACCACTAAAGGGATGTAAAAAAAAAAAAAAAAAAAAAAAAGGTAATAAAATTTAATGTCAGGGTGAAATTTCGTCCTTTAGAGTTCTTGTAAATTTTAAGAATATGTCTTATGATTTATCATCTGGCCTGTGTGTGTAGCCTAAGAGACATTTTAAGCATCTTGGGATGTCATGCTCCATTCATGTATTAAGCATGGGTTCTAGATATGTTGACACATCACATGGCCAGTTGTGTTCATGAATACTTTTGTATAAAAACATATTTGCACGTGGTAAGTTTTTCCAAAGCCAGACGTGGTCATACAGAGGTTGACAGATTTGCAATGTAAATACACGATTCTCTGATGGATGAAAGCAAGAGAGGCGCAGACAAAATGTGACACACCGTGACAGGGCTCGACACTGACAGAAAATGATTTAGTCGTACTGGGGAGAGTGACATTTGACAAATTTGAACACTATAAGACATATACAGCACATTACACTAGCAAACATTTACACAATATAAGTTTGAACAGTTCTGAATGTTACAAAACTTTCATTACTAAATATGAATAAATACACATAAATTCTCGAACTGTTCTGTTCTCTATGTAGGAGTGAAGTTCTAAGTCCCTGTCCCACAACCACTAGACCTATACCACCTGAGCATTGTCTGACAGGAGGCGTGTCTCTGTCCCGCTCACGTGTCATTGTACACAGACAGCACTCACCCACGCCGCACTGAAACAATCCAGGATGAGACAGATGACAGTACAGACGTGACTGAGGATCACCTGCATGCCAACGACGCTCCAGAACAGATATAAGAAATAAAGCAGGGGTACACCGGCCCCAACTGCCAGAAGTACATTGAGCCGATCTACGACCAGTCCGCCCAGAGTCTCCACCCCGTAGTTCACGCACCACACCGGTACCAACAGAGTCCCAACCACTATCGGCGTGCCGCTGTCCTGCAGGCTGCTGAGCCAGGAGCGGCCGAGGCGGGCGAGCGAATATTTGAAGGGGTGCAGGAAAGTGCCGCACAGCACTGCCCAAAGCAGCGGCCGTAGAAAAGCCTCCAGGATGAAGTAGACCAACACGGCTGCTCCGCAACAGATCGCCACGAAGATCATCGCTCCCGTGTTGTAGAAGGCCTGTTTGATGTTTTTGTCGAACTTTAAGGACGACTGCTGGCTCAGTAGTTGGCTCACCATCCCGACTGCTGGCTGAACGGTCTCGCTGAACGAGACGCAGTGTGGCCGTGTTGTGCGCGGGGTGTCCGGGTCAGTGGCCGCGCCTGGACCCGGGTCCTCTGCGTCTGCCATGGTCACTGGCGTGAGGAGCGTTTGCCTGCATGAGCGTATGTCTGCGGACTGCGTGGACGTCCAACCCGGCCCACATCCAATTGTGGCGTCACAAACCACGCCCATGTCCAAATACGTCACATTCTCATTCATTTTGAAACAGGAAGAAGCGTCAATAATATCATAAATGCAGTTTTTGGATTATTGACATTTAGTTTCAGTTTTTCTTTGTATTCTTGTCAAAATGTATATTTGTATATTTATATCTGTAATGTAGACTCTAAACCACGTTTATTTTTATAACTTTATTTATTTGTATTTTTTTTGGATGTCTTGATTTAACTGTATAGTTAACTGTTGTAGTTCTAATCATAATAACAAATAATAATAATAAAACAAATAAAAAAGGAAGAAGCATCAATAAGAAGATTTGTATCGTTTACCAGCTTTTAAAAAATAAGTTTTTTTGCTGTTTTGGTAAGTAAAAAAAAAAACCTTTGGCGTTTACCAAGACTTAAAATGTTGATGAAATATAATTATAATTCTAATATTCTGATTTGCTGCTCAATAATATTTATTATTATTAGTAGTAGTAGTAGTAGTAGTAGTGTGTTGAAAACAGCTAAGTAGATTTTTTTTTCAGGTTTCTTTGATGAATATAGAATGTTCAGAAGAACAACATTTATCTGAAATAGAAATCTTTTGTAAAATTATGTCTTTTCATCATTTTCTGATCAACGTAAAGCATCCTTGCTAAAAAGTTTTACTTTCGATAATTCTTTTCTGTCATTCAGATGTTAACACTTCATGTGAGTGGAACAAATATTTAGAAAATTAAATGATAACTATACAATACCCTTTATATTAGATAGTCTACATTTAATTTTAACATTTTATTAATAAAAATTTATTTGCCTTGGGTATGTCAAAATAGAACGTAATAAATGTGAATTTATCGCATTACATAAAATAATAAGCTAAGGTTTAAAGGGTTAAAGTGTTTATTTATTTATTACAATTAGCCTTATCAATACAAGCGTTTTACAGGCTGTTATGATGACGAAATCAGCTCCGTATATTAGACATATTAAATATATTAGATTATGCCATTTTAGCCTAGACATACTTTACAAAAATAAGAAAATGTGTATTAGTGAAACGAAGGACAACATTATATTATTAAGATACAAGAAATTTACGGGTTTCCCCGGTATGGGGATGGGGAATCACAAGATGACGTATTTGATGTGGGCGGGTGGTTTAAAGGCATAATTCACACCAAAATAAAATCCGTCTAGTCGTCATCACCATCAAGCCGTTCCAAATTTCTTACTTTCTTCCATGGAACATAAAACAGTTATTTCAAGAAATTTCTTATTTTTGGTTCATATAGTGGAAGTCTTTGGTAACCAAAGCTATTTAGTTAATAATGCTCCTAAAAAAATTTTAAAATAAATAAATAAATAAATAAATATAAATATAAATATAAATATAAATATATATATATATAGATCTATCTATCTATATATGTGTGTGTGTGTGTGTGTTCTGAAGACTCATATCATAATATCCAGTGTTTTAATGAATGGTTTGAGTGAGTGAATGAATCGATTTTTGGCTCACTGGTGGCATAACAAAGACAGTCACTTGTCGGCATCTACTGGCATAACAATCTAACCTACAGAAAGGATGACTGAATGAAATAGTGAACAAATATTTTAGGTTGATCCAAATCCTATTCTTCAAGGCGCCACATTGTGTCAAGTAGCCTACTTCGAGTTCAGACACTGGATAAAAGTTCTAATTTTATCCAGACAAATAATGACAACAATACACATTTTCAGCTTCATATCTTTCTTTAAAAGTGCAGTATGTGTTGTGTTTAGGACCAACAGGCATATTTTTTTCCCAATTACAAAGAGAATTCACAGTAAACCTGTCAGAAGGTATGTAAGTTGCTAATGATGTAGGAGCTTGAATGTCACATGTTTAAAATCCCAATGGCTCACAGTCCTTCACTATGCACACTCATTATTGCATAATCTCTAATACTGTCAATGTCAAAATTTCACAATTATATATTAAAATATAACAAGCATATCTTCATTCATGCTACATACCATTATTACTTCTGGCCTGCACACATTAAAAAACAATTGCATCACTTCTCCAAGTACATTTCCACATATACCTTAAGGTGAATATAACAACATTTTTTAAACTAAATACCTTTCTAAACACCTTTACATGTTACTCTTCAGTCTGCTATACAAGTGTTATTACAGGACATTTTTTTAAAAAGTGCCACACTAACTGGTGTGATCCAAATCAGTTATTGGACTCTTTGTAAGTTTTGTGATGGCATGAAGTCCTTGGTATAGAAAGTTTTTAATTCACTGGAATGAAAACCAGATGATTCTTTCTTGGACTGGTTCTTTTCCAGTGGAAACTGATCTAAATGGCTCAGATGTGGCTAGCTTGCTGGCATGCATCATCAAATAATGTTTGTAAATGTAATGTAAATAAGTAATGTTTTATGAATACTATCTATGTGTGTTTGTGCTGTAGGGGCTATATGTACTGCTGTAAGCTGCGTAGTCAATCACAGGCATTCATTGTGTCACTCTGAAATCCACAGCCTTAATAAATGGTAATAAATGTTTGTGGGTGAAATCCAAAGGCGAAATATTTCACAACGGGTTCAAGTTTTTCATGGATTTACAGCTATGACTAATAGAAAGCTGCTTGGTTTGACAGTGATGCACAATGGAATTTTTTGCATACTAAATTTAGCTTAAATTTTTACTAATTTGACCACACTTTAAGTATACTAAATATTAATATTAATTTGGCTCAGTTTGTTTCAACTATTGTAGGCTATACCTACTGTAATATATAATTCGGGGGACTCAACTCTTATCACAATTAAATATATTGTAGTGTGTAAGTGTGTGGTTGACTATCTCATCTGAATGAGAATCATGGTATATAACTGAATATTAATTCACAGTTCAAATACCTCCTTAGTGTATGTAGACTGAGGATATTATAGAATTGCAATTTATTGATGGCCGTTTCTAATACTGTAAAGTTGGCACACAATCGTGCTAATAGTGGCTCCAGTGACATGGCTTTGCTGGTTATGGTGTGCCCATCAGTAGGTAGAAGGTAAGAGCAACGATGAGGAGGAGGCAAAAGGGAGAAGAGAATGTCTGATAGGCTGTGGCAGGCATGAAAATGTCCTCATATTTATAGATGCTTATCATGCGATCTGACACCGGTGGGGAGTCAATGTCATGCCTTGTGATGGAACCTGAGAAGAAAAAAAGAACAAAATCCCTATAAATAGGGCAATATTAAACTCAGCTGAATATGAAGCCCGAAAGTAATACTTGAAAATGAAAATTTGCTGAATATTCACTCAACCTCAGCCCATCCAAGATGGAGATGTAGAAAAGGCCATAACCACCAACACCCCAGTAATTAGAAATGGCCAGACTATCCCCCCAATATTTGAAATTGTTGCACTGCTCTGCTGCACTATTACGTAAGGTGAAAATAATTAATATTAGTCAACTTTTTTTTACTATAGAAATGTTAAATAACCGACAGCTATTCAGAGATTCAGTATTAAATCTATTTAATTAAGAAAAGTCGCGGGGCAGCATTGACACATTTCTGTGCTCCTGGTCCCCCCAAATGTTCAAGACATGGCTATGGCCTTGGATGTAGATTTGGAGAAATGTTTTATTACATAATTTCTTACAGCATTACATTAACTTACTCACCAGTGGATCCTCTGCAGTGAATGGGTGCCATCAGTTCAAAAAGCTGACAAAAACATCCCAATAATCCACACGACTCCAGTCCATCAATTAACGTCTTGTGAAGTGAAAGCTGCGTGTTTGTAAGTAACAAATCCATCAAGGCATTTTAACTTTAAACCATCACTTCTGTCCAAAATACCAGTCTATAATCAGTAATAACACTTCCTCTAGTTAGAAAAAGTCTATCCTCTGTTGTCCTCTTACAACAAAAACCTACCAACATAAACAGTTTTGGACTGTTTTTCATAATTTATTTATATTTTGCCTGTAAACTGTGCTTGATCTGTGCATATTTTATCAACTGTTTAGATTCTCATCCTGATGACACCTATCACTGGATCCACTGGAACTATTCTTTTAAAATGAGGTTGAATTTCTTTACCTTGTATGGCAGGTCCCCAAGCAAACAGATAGTACCAGCTCAGGTGCAGGTCCACCAGCGTCTCCTCCCGCGACACGTGAAGAGGCCGTTTGAAGCGACATGTGACGCGGTTGTTTTCAAAGATGCCCTCCTCGTCCCGCGCCGGGTTGCGCTTGATCTCTTTGGCCCACTGGCCCACGTTGTAGAAATGATGGATCCGTACACGTCCATTATCATCATGAACGCAGCCCATGACATCATCACCTCCCTACGACAACAATATTATTGTGTATTTCTTAAAAGGTCTGAAAGCATTCACACCATATATATGCAATCCCTCTCTCTCTCTACCATTTTTTTGTCAGAGGAGAAACCGACAGCAACCCATCCATCGGTGTCTGCACTCATCTCAAATTCCACATCTGTGCCAATGCGCCTGAAACTCAGGAAGTAGTCACAGGTCTCTGCATCACAGCCTGGTTTGCCATATCTGCAGCAACAGAAAGGTTGAGAGAAAGACAAAGTGAGTCACACTTAAAATCTGGACAGTTTATTCATTCATTTATTCACATTCATGTCAATCCAAACCTGACTTCCTCTACAAACATTTTGAAAAAATCTATTTTCATTGTATATTTATTTCTACATAAAATTATAGTCAGTCAGTGGGATGAGTAAATTATGACATTTGATTTTTTGGGTGAACTATCCCTTTAAGAATAACCATCAAAACATACATTCAAATATCCTACTACATGATGTGCAAATGTATATTTCAAACTCCAGAACATTTCACTGAACAACAATGAGTAGCAGCTTGACTACTCAGATTGAAATCAATCACACTTGAGTGTACTGGATAGCACAGCAGACTGCAGTTTGATTGCAATACAGCTTGACACTGGCACTATTGTTTATAGACTAATTTGAACCTTTATTCCATCTGCTCACCTGATGCATCCTTTGGTTATTCCACAGTCACTAACTTTGATGCGGGCAAACGGGTCTACAGGGGGTGCAGTTGGGAAGGGGTAACCTTTATGAGACATTAGACACAAAACATTAATGAACTGGTTTCAGCAAGTCCTACTACAAAAATTAGCATTTAATGTATCATATATTTGTATGCTAATACATTGCAATGTGGGAGTCACAATGACTTGCTGGTTATGGTGTGGTTAAATGTCAGTTTCTTAACCTTAGCTTTGGGTAAAGTTTGCGTAATGTAGCGTGTTGTGTAACATTCTTTTATCACACACATACACACACACACACACACACACACACACAAAGGTTTGAGAAAAAAACTAATAAATTATTAGATCACTTTATGACCCACAAAGGCCACCTAGCGTCTTTAAAATCTTAAATCTTTTAAATCTTTAAAAGTTTTTAAAATGTGATGTTAATAAAATACATTTTAACAGTTAAACTTAAAGCCTAGTTTATTAACATTTTGTTGGGGTGATTGGGGACAGGTGGGGCTCGAAACCCTTTCCTACCTCTGAAGTGGGGAATGGCAGAAAAGTTTGAGAAACACTGAGTTAGCTGATGATTTGTTTTGTTGACTGGAGTTGGCTAGCTAGATGTTCGTTTGCCAGTGTCCTATGAGGTAAAGCCAGAGGGTGCCAGGGACTGTGTAGAACCAATGTCACTGAATTGTAACTGCTGTTTGCTCCAATACAGTCACCCGTTTTGGGGGGGATTGCATAATTAAATTATGCAAATTAGCATGTTACCTTTTACACAAGAAAAGAATACAATAAATTAATAAATAAATAAATATGCCGCGAGTTTAACCCCCCCAATGGTAGACCCAAAGTTACGCCCTTGTATATACTGCTAATAATTATCAAAAAAAGACAATATTATTAACCTATGTAATAGGCCTGTGGTCGAGGAATGGCATCAGAGGGTGACCATTCACTACATAGTGCTTTTATGAATTGCACTCACATAGCCTACTGAGAAACAACACAAAAACATGCATTCAAGGCTTCAGATGAAGCGTTACGGTCCATCATACCTTCGTCTGAAAGGTATCTGGATTCGAGAAACTCGGAGGCGAATGTGCTGTAAGAATCTTTATGGGGTTCTTCATGGCCCGGTTCTCCGTGCTCTCCATGGCCGGTCCGCAGTACATTATCATCGGTAGGGCTGGCAGAAACCACCAGCCACCACGTCGCATCCAGCAGCACAGAGATCTGCAGCAGCTGATGCACAAGAAACATGACTGGATGCTGGACCTAAAGACTCTGCTTATCGTGTACGCGAAGAGACTCGGGTCTGGTTTACATTTCGCATTCCAGTACTTATCCTTAGACTGATAACAAATAATAAAATATAGCTAATTAAATCGCTTTGATGATAAAGCGTTTCTGTTGGTCCGCGGAGGAGGGGGTGCTGAGAGGCGCCAGGCTCGGCTGCCGTTAATAAATAGGGCTAAACCAATCCGCTTATGGTGAGATTTGTAACCGATAGTGATGTTGTTTGATAACGACACGGCGCTTAGTCATAATATCAACCGTATACAGTATTCAGCTATAGCATTAAAAAATGTTTACCGTGTTAATGTACATTTCAGAATTTATCGGACCGTCGTATAGTAATTTAACACGTTATGTCTCCCCTCTCCGGCCGTGTTTTCTCTCCTTGCACGTCAGTCGATAGAAATTGCCAGTTTTGCGTTTCAACAGCGTCGCACTTCGTGTGGAAATGAAGCGCAGTCAGATACTGTAGATGTTTAAAGGGCAAAGAATGTAAAACTGCTGCAGCAAAACATGCTAATTGGTTAAATACAAAAAGTTATAAACGGTAGTAAAAATCACATTTTAGATTTCAGTTAGGCTATGTTGCAGCGTAGGCTATGTTGTTTAGTTACTTTGTATAGGATTTGTAGTTGTGTGTGTGTGTGTGTGTGTGTGTGTGTGTGTTTGTCTGTGTGTGTGTGGTTAACAATTTTGGTTGTTTTTGTTTTATTGCTCAATTACTGCAGAGCCCATTTAAATGAATTAAACGTCATTATGTGGCCTTTCATTGTACCATCAGATGTATTATTATACATTTTACAGCAACAAACATTGTAATAGGTCAGAGGTTCTATAAAATGTAATGACAAAAAGGCCTAAAAGTAGGCTAAAATAAATATTAAATATACAGTCCTTTAATCTTCTTGGAACATTCATTGTGACTTAATTTATCAGTAAAATTCTGGTAACTTATTCTGTACAATGTAAGTTCTTAATTAGACATGCAAAAGCAGATTTTTGAAGTTCTCCTTTTTCAACCAAAAACTTTTGCGTATTTCACAATGACAAGGGAGGGTGTCCAAACTTGGTCCTGGAGGGCCACTGTCCTGCAGAGTTTAGCTCCAGCTTGCCTCGACACACATGCCCGAAAGCTTCTATTACGCTTAGTAAGACCTTAATTATATGATTCGGGAGTGTTTAACTGGGGCTGGAGCTCAACTCTGCAGGACAGTGGCCCTCAAAGACCGAAATTGGACACCCCTGCACAATGGCAATAGGGAGAATGTAAACCTCTCATCAACCACAAGATGGCAGTGTTTAATTTCTAAACAAAAAGAAGACGTTGCGAAGAAATATCATGTGGCAATATTGTATCATGAATCTACAGCTTTTTAAGTTTGTAGCATTTTGGGAAATTATGATGTTTATACAGTATTGACATTCACTATGGTGTACATTTCAATTATGCTTTCAAATGTTATACTATTATATATTATTTTTATATTTTTGTTACAGTGCACTATCATTCTGAGATTAAGAGTAAATTTTGGTCACATTGAAACACCTTTGCTTGTATTTCCCATATCATTGGCACCACTCATTCCTCCTCCTGTTTTAACAAGCCCTACTGTCAGCGTCATTCACAGTTTTAAGGGACGACTTTCTTTAGCCAATATCTACTATGCTGGAATGTGATTCAAGAAGAAGAGACCATCAGCATATCCTTGAAAGGCTGAAAATAAATATTCTGGAAAGAGAGAGAGAGAGAGAGAGAGAGAGATCTCACTATCCAAAAGACCTTAGATCAAATCACTGCACTTTTAGGTTCTTTAGTGGTATCTAGGGTTCCATGAGGAAACTCTAAAATCCATGGAACCTTTCCATTCCACAAAAGGTTCTTTATGGTGGGAAAAGGTTCTTTTGGTATATCCATTTCTCACATTCATATTGTGTAGTTACAGATGCCAAGTGGCACTATAGCCACAATGTACAGCTTAAAATTCACCCCTCCAAGGGGTCCACTTAAATGCAGGCAACCCTGAATCAATCTCTCCTCTCTTCTCAGGATATGGCCAATTACCCGCTGCTTAGCAGGACTATTAAAGTCTGCCTAAAACGACATCATCTTTAGCCCTATCCCATCAGCACACACACATATATATAGACATGCTCTCATGCACACCCACACTGTGTCATGCAGTTATAAGACTCCGTCCTCCACCATTGGGCACACCACCATCCCCCTCCTGCCATCACACAGGCATGATCACTCTGTGTCTAATAGCCTTACTCAATTACGGCCACAGTGCTAGAGGAGAAAGGATGATGAGATCCCCTAACATGTTAATGAAGAACCTACGGCATACCTGCCTTATCTTAATAACCTAAAACACACACATACACTCTCACACTCACACACACAGAGCAATCTGCCAAATGTCAATTGTGTGTCTCCTGGGTATGTGTGTGAGTGTGTGATTGACACAGAGACAATGGCTGCAGGTCCCATTCATAAACGCAGAGGGGAGACGAACTGATGGAGGGAAAAGAAGAGAGAAAATCCAAGGTTAGAGAGAGACAAGTATTCTAATGTTACAATGGAACCTGCCTGAAATTTTCAAGAAAGTTTATTTTTAAGGCATGTTTTGCATTTGAACATACACAAACAAAATTTTAACATGCAGTGCTGATATCAAATGAAGTCTTTGATTTTCACTTGTTAATTAACATACTAAAAGGCAGATTAACAATATTAACCGTAAAAACATTTTTTTGTAAGGTTTTAATTTGAATTAATTTATGTAATTATTCAATGTAAATGTCTTCATTGAACTAAAATGTCAAGCAGTGAACTTAAATTTTGAAACCATAATTGAAGATTAAATATTTAAGTTGGAATAAAAAATAATTCTATGCTGCATGTTACCTTTATTTAAACAGTTTTACATTTTATATTATGTGTACATTAAAAATATACATTAAAAAATTATTGCTGTCTTAAAGTCAAGATGCAACAATAGTATCTTTTTTATTCTGTTCTGTGATGTACATCCAGTTGAACCAGATTATCACAAAGGACAAAACTTGACATGTTTGGTTTAGACTTGGTTCTGTTCATCAGTTGCTAACTGGATGGAGACAAATCTGAATGCATGCTTTAATAAAGTAAAAATGCCATAAATAACATGAGCACTCTGGACAGCATATATGACCAGACAGAAGTACATTTTAAATGTTAAAAATAAAGATTAAAAAAACCTAGAAGAGTAAAACAAAGTAACCATAATTACATGTGCTGCAGTGCATTGATCGAAGAGATAGGCTATAGGTTTCTGTGTACAGTAAAATAAAAATAAAATAATAAAAACAGTCCATCAACCCAGATCATTTGCTGTGCTTGTTGGTTCAACTTAAAAATCATATTGCATTTGAAAAGCTACATCGACTTGCATTATATGACCCTCAAATTTGCACATTCTTCAGAGTAGCAAACAAACAAACAAAAACGTCAACAAATTATCATTGAGTGTGTCTTCAACTCCTAACAGTGTTTGTGTACTCAGCGAAACATGGACAATAACCAGCTTCACATCCCACCATGTGTGAACGCCTGGCCTGGTCAACCATATTAAACCAGGCCACAGTTTCAACTTGAGGGCTTGCTTTTATTTCCATATTATGCATATTTTACAGATACTATTTGAGTGCAAGCACACACCCAGAAACACTTCACGGTTATTGACAGAAAGAAAAAGGGCCCTATTATTCCTGAGAGATCGTGTGTGAGGCTTCATTTTAACTTGTCAACAGTCCTTACATACTGTCAGCAGAGCAAGCACTGTTGACATTCTCATCACTCTTCCCCTCGCTTTGAGTCTAGTACACCGAACAGACACAAACACATACCGAAGATCGATAGACGTCTGTGTCGCCCACTGAAGACGGGACTGTCTGTCCGTGTCCCCGGGAGCACATTATGGGCACGTGCCGGGTGTTAACCCATTAATCTGATGATAGGCGGATGTGTTATGTTCCCTTTCCCACGGGATTGTGTTGGGGTGATAGATTGAGCTCTATGTGTGTGCGCGCACACAGCAAAGATCTCCAATTCTTAGTTTGAGCAAATAGAGATCAAGAGCAAGCACTTGTGAGCTTTCAGTTTCTCTGTGTCGCGCTCATTTGGAGTCTGGTCACAGATATCTCCGCTTTGTCTGAGTGCCGCTTGATTGCTATTTGACCCGGAGTGATCGCAGCTTTTCTCTCGCGAGCTCGTCCCGTCAATCTGTTTGCTTTGCGCCATTTGTTTCCGCGGTTATAAAGGTGTACCCAGCTCATCTGAATGGTTTGACAGAGGCTGTTAGAACACAAACACCCGCGTGTTCCAATCAATAGCGTCATTAAATGTGAATTAGCGCTAACTCAATAAACTACCCAGTTTAGCGCCAATCTCGGTCGTTTACCCGGGGAGGCCTTATTGCTCACTGACGCGTGGATCTTTGTGGATCGCAGCAGGAGCTGTCAGTCACTCCGGCTGCCCTCAGGATGGATGGCAAGCAAGGGCGTATAGTTTTGGTGGGAATATTGCGGGGGTTGAAGTGTGAACTGTTTTAGCTCCCTCATAAGGTTTATTTGTTTGTTTGCTTAAATGTTTATTTTTTTTTAATGGTCTTTTGTCCTATCATCTTTCACAGTGTCTGGTCTGTGTTTCCCTGGGTGTCCACTAGTGGTCTCACTTCCCCATAGTCACCCCACTGCAGGCACTACATTTCCCACTAGCCTTTGTCCCATTCATCACTGTTAATTGCACACCTGTTAATTGCACTCAGCTGTCTCCACTTTCATCATTTTCACCTGTCTTTATAAACCGGTCTGTTTCTATCTGTTTCATGGAGTCCTTGTTTTCCGTCACCCGGCTTTCTAATGTTCTTCATGTTTCTTATTTTTGGTCTGCTTTTCTTGTTATTGACCTCTAGCCTGTTTTTGGATTTAGATTTTTGGATTACCCTATTAAATCACTGCAATTGGATCTCTCGTTTCATGTGTGCATTCGTTACAGAAGGACTCCAGCATGCCCAGATCCAGCGGTGTGGGATTTCGTATCCGTTCCCCAACCACCATAGAGGAGCGGATGGGGAGACTGTTGAACCCAACCACCCTCCGTCAGAAGGGGAGTGAGGTGGCTGGTTTGGCTCAAGTCTTTTGGACAATGGCAGTGGGACTGGGGTATAATGATGAGGCCCTGAGGGACCTATTCAACAACTGCCTGGATGACCCTTTGCCTGGGTGGGAGATGAATGGGCTGGAGGTCCTGGACTTTTGGGGGTTACCTTCAACATCATAGTCAATGGGATACACAGACCACACCCATCTCTACAGACAAGATGGCCCCCGGTCCAGCGCCACAGCACAAGATGGCCGCTGGCCCAGCGCCACTGCACCAGATGGCAGCCACAGGTGACCGTCCAGAGTCGAGTCAGGTCCCCACTGACCAGGTCCCCGTGGTCCCTCCAGAGTCGAATCAGGTCCCCGTGGTCCCTCCAGAGTCAAGTCAGTTCCCCAATGATCTTCCTGACCCCAGTCAAATCATCGCGGATCTACCAGAGCCTCTTCATGTCTCTGCGGAACTTCCTGAGTGCTCGTCCTGTCTCTGCGGAACTTCCTGAGCGCTTGTCCTATCCTGTAATGGCCATGGAGACCATTTACCATCTCATCAGGGCCACGGAGGCCACCCTTAACCTGTTCATGTTCTCTATTTCAGGCTTACCTAACCAAACTTGCTCTCCTGTGCCATCGATCCCACTGTGGTGGTCTTCTGCGCTGCACAGTTCCACCTGCTCCACCCTGGATTCCTGCCCTGTCGGCTCTGCCCTGGGCCCCTGAACTTTCCGTTCCCTCCTGGCCTCTTTGTTTTGTTGTTGTGTGGTTTATAATTCTTTTTTTCACTTCCTGTCTCTGTTTCCCTCTATGGACCTGGCCCTCGTCCCTCGCCCTTATCCTCCACCAGTCCACCTCCCTCCTGGTCTCTGTGTTCCTTGGTTTGTTCGGTGTAGCATCTGCTAGCTGCTCCTTAGAGGGGGGGGGGGGGGGGGTAATGTCACAATGTCTGGTCTGTGTTTCCCTGGGTGTCCACTTTCATCGTTTTCACCTGTCTTTATAAACCGGTCTGTTTCTATCGGTTTAATGGAGTCCTTGTTTTCCGTCACCCATCTTTCTCGTGTTCCCTCATGTTTATGGTTTATGAACTGCTTTTCTTGTTATTGACCTCTAGCCTGTTTTTGGATTTTGATTTTTGGATTACCCTATTAAAACACTGCAATTGGATCAATCGTTTCATGTGTGCATTCGTTACATCATCCACACATAAAAAGTTGGTTGATAACATAACTGCAATAAAGTCATAGCATAGTTAACAATTAACAAACCCTACTTGTTTACGTAGGATAGGCCTATATAATTTGTTATATTTAGGCACTTATAGTTTGACAGATTGTTCTAACTTAACATTTAGAAATAATAGCACACCACATACCACAGTTATAATATAAATCTATAGGGAGGGGGTGTTGTACTTACAGTTTTGGTTACTGGGGGATAATCCAATAACCAAAAAAGGGGAAAATAAAGGAGTCTCAATGGTCTCCTCTAACATATCTAATAGTACATTTTTGCAGAACACTTGAGATGTTTTTATATCCAGGGTATGTTTGCTGACTGCAGCTTATCGATGTGTCAAAATGCTTAGTCTGGGTGATTAGTCTGTACACACTGATCAATCACATCTCCATTCATGCCATGTGTCAAGATGCATCATATGTCAAATACATATGACATGATTCCTTATGTTTCCTTGCTGGTGCAACCACAGGCCTCCTTCCAGACCCGTCTAGAGAAGAAAATAGTTTTTTTTAAATGCAGAAAGATGTATGTTGAACATACATATAGAAAAGTTCAAGTGTTCTTCAGAATAGATTATTTTGTTACTATAATTCAGATGTAAACAGCAGTAAGAAATTAGCAACTTTAGCTCTCTGTGTGAGTGTGTTTGTTTTGGCTATCCTCATCTCACAAGAAACTGATTTTAAAAAGGAAACCTCTTAACAGTGGCTTATGTCATTGAACAATATAAATCTTGGGTACTTCATCATGCACTTCGGGGAAGAATTTGGTAATTCTTTGACGGCCTGTCTCATGGCGTTGACTAGGCTGAAGAAGCACCCCATCCAGCTGGTTCTGTTCGGGTTCGGTGGGAGGGGTTTTGTTCTTCCACTGCCTTTTAGATGATGCACTGCTTTCTCTGAGACCCCAATGGAGCAGCATAGGAGAGGGACGGCGGAAGGAAAGTAGACGCATCACCGAGCACACAGGCTATTCTCTTACGGAGAGTCCTGATACTCATGCCATCGCAGTGAGGGAAGCGGGGCTTCTAAATGGAGCTCCCTGATGATCACGACCCGAGCATGAAAACAAAGTCTGAAGCCCCTTTCACACAGAGATTCCGGAAAATACATGGATAATGTGTTCCGTGATTTGTCCCGGCATGGTTTGGTATTGGTTCATTCAAACTACCAGTTATTTTCCAGAATCTGTTGACTTCTGGAATATAGTCTGTCTGTGAACGCACACACATCCCGTTAAGACATGATGTGATGTGTAATGTGACACGTACCATTTCACCAAGCTGGCAAACAATCTCAGCTTCAGCACGGATAGTGAGGAGCTCCCTGATCTCTGCTTCATACCAGTTTGGACAATTATTTTCATTGTGAATGTTGATCTGCCTTCAAAAAACCCGGTAAAACAGTCGCATGATAACGCGTGTCATCACTACAACACACCCTTTACAGCATTGGTTCTTTATGGCTTTTGTTCACATAGGGCTTGTTTTCTGACTGATCCCAGCTATAAGATTAGGTCCCGGGACGTGTTTGCCTTTGCACGGAAGGCACTCTGTCAGTTTTCCGGGATCAACGTGCAGCGTGAAAGGGGTTTGAAAGACATACTATAACTTCGACGGAACACTGAAGAGGACTGAAAATATATCAACTTTTGTGATGATTCGACAACGAAGGAGAGGCTTCCAGATAAATCACTTGAAGGAGAAAGATTCTGAGGAAATTGGCGCCAAGTGCTGCGTTATAAAGGGGGGCCAAGCCCCCTAATTTTCACGCACTTGTACGCCATTGGACAGTACAGAGCAATGGCGTTTCGCGAATCAGGCTTCAGTATTCTAAGGAGAAAGGTAAAATAAAAAGGGCACAAATTAATTATAAAAAGATACATACCCTTCCATATTGACCAGTAAGTACTACAAATCATCTCATTACCATAAAAACTTTTTTGTTGTACAGTTGCTGTGACAGTAAAAAAGTATGTTTTCACACTTTCATGTGTCCACCTCATTTTTTTTTTACACAAGTACACAATCAGCACATGCACATAAACTGCATGTGCGGCTGTGTAGATTTGATATATTAGCTTTTAGACTCACACCCCCCCCTGCTCTGCCTCGTGGACAGATTGTCCTAATGAGAGACCAGTGCATTTGTGTACTAACATCATTACTGTAATCACAGACACTGATGACGTTACCATTATCATGATGTCCATGGTCATACACACAAACAGTCGCACATGCACGCATAAATAATCTACTGCCTGAGTGTTTGTTAGTGTAATTGATGTAGATATGAAAATAACCTGCAGTTCCTGCTGTACTTGGTACATATAAAATGTGATGAATACATAACACACTACATAATAACTCTTAATTAATACATGCACACTGTACAAAGCTCCACTGCGGATACATATGCATCATGTACTACAAAACATTTCTTTATATAGATTTATACTGCTGTATCTCACATTAAATCTCATTATTGCAGTAAAGAAAAAAGTCATGGTTGTAAATGACAAATATCCTGTTCATATATATATGAAATTAGAATAACAATGGCATTACACACTACACAATTAATAGAATTTTAAAACCATTTCTGACTTTGTAAATGGTAACAGAGAAAAAAAACCTGCATCAAACACAAAGACTGAGTATCATACACTACCAGATTTTCTAGATATTTCAAATGCAACTCGTGTGTACTAAAATTAACTCAAAATATTGAAATATCCAACTGTGATGGATTCACAGTCTGAAGCTAAAAACAACAACTACAACAAAAAATCAATAGTCTGTGCCTATTATACACTACACTTTTTTTGTGCCCAATATCTGCAGACTAGCTCTGATTTTTGGATTTGTCAATATTGGATTTGTTTCTTACAAAACACACAGCTTTCACTTCACAGGGCATTAATTGATGGACTGGAGTCATGTGAATTACTTGTGGATTATCGTAATGTCTTTATCAGCTGTTTAAACTCTTGATCACACGGCACCCATTCACTGCAGAGGATCCAATAGTGAGCAAGTGACATTTTTTCCAAATCTGTTAAAGAAACAAAATAATTTACATCTAGGATAGCATGAGGATGAGTAAAGTTTAGCAAATGTAAATTTTTGGGTGAACTACAGTACTTCAAGTTTTTCAATTCAAGTTTATTTGTATAGCGCTTTTTACAATACAAATCGTTACAAAGCAACTTTACAGAAAATTATGTTTCAACAATATTTAGTAGTAGCTAGTAGTTTGTGCACGTTTGACAGGATTTTAGAAAAATAAAAATAATAATAATAATAATACAAGACGTAGTCAGCTAGATGATGAACTATCAATATTATTAATTAATAGTAATTATAGGATGCAGTCACACATGTAGCAATAATTGTTAGTTCTGTTTGTTGATTCAAGGTTAGCATCATCTGGGGTCCTCTGAGGGTCAGCATCATCTCTTCTCAGGTGTTCTGGATCCAGACTGGAGCTTGTGTAAATCCTAGTTACCACGGGATGTAAATCCCGTGGCAAAACATAGAAACAAAATAGAGACATCATTAGCATAGCTGCTGATCCAACAAAGTAAAATTAGTTTAACCCAAGCTAAAGAATAAAAATGCAGATGCAACTACATTCACAATTTAAGAGATACATTATTCGAATGCTTGGCGAAAGAGATGCGTTTTTAATCTAGATTTAAACAGAGAGAGTGTGTCTGAACCCCGAACATTATCAGGAAGGCTATTCCAGAGTTTGGGAGCCAAATGTGAAAAAGCTCTACCTCCTTTAGTGGACTTTGCTATCCTAGGAACTACCAAAAGTCCAGCGTTTTGTGACCTTAGGGTGCGTGATGGGTTGTAGCGTGGTAGAAGGCTAGTTAGGTACGCAGGAGCTAAACCATTTAGGGCCTTATAGGTAAGTAATGATAATTTGTAACTGATACGGAACTTAATAGGTAGCCAGTGCAGAGACTGTAAAATTGGGGTAATATGATCATATTTTCTTGACCTGGTAAGGACTCTAGCAGCTGCATTTTGGACTACCTGTAGCTTGTTTATTGACGAAGCAGGACAACCACCTAGAAGTCCATTACAATAGTCCAGTCTAGAGGTCATGAAAGCATGAACTAGCTTTTCTGCATCAGAAACAGATAACATGTTTCGTAGCTTGGCAATGTTTCTAAGATGGAAGAATGCGGTTTTTGTAACATTGGAAATATGATTTTCAAAAGACAAATTGCTGTCCAATATAACACCCAGATTTCTGACTGTAGAGGAAGTAACAGTACATCCGTCTAGTTGCAGATTGTAATCTACAAGATTCTGTGTAGTGTTTTTTGGTCCAATAATTAATATCTCTGTCTTATCCGAATTTAATTGGAGAAAATTATTTGTCATCCAATCTTTTACATTTTTAACACACTCTGTTAGCTTAGATAATTGGGAAGTTTCATCTGGTCTCGTTGAGATATATAGCTGAGTATCATCAGCATAACAGTGGAAGCTAATTCCGTATTTTCTAATAATATTACCAAGGGGCAACATGTATATTGAAAATAGAAGGGGACCTAGGACGGATCCTTGTGGCACTCCATATTTTACTGATGATAAATGAGAAGACACCCCATTTAAGTAAACAAAATGGTAGCGATCGGACAGGTAGGATCTAAACCATCTTAGAGCCTGCCCTTGAATACCTGTATAGTTTTGTAATCGATCTATGAGTATGGCATGATCTATGGTGTCGAACGCAGCACTAAGATCAAGTAAGACTAGAAATGAGATGCAGCCTTGATCTGACGCAAGAAGCAGGTCATTTGTAATTTTAACAAGTGCAGTTTCTGTGCTATGGTGGGGCCTAAAACCTGACTGAAATTCTTCATACAGATCATTTTTATGCAGGGAGGTGCTCAATTGAGCAGACACAACTTTTTCTAAAATTTTAGACATAAATGGAAGATTTGAAATAGGCCTATAATTTGCCAGTACACTAGGATCTAGTTTTGGTTTCTTAATAAGAGGCTTGATAACCGCCAGCTTGAATGGTTTTGGGAAGTGACCTAAAGATAACGACGAGTTAATGATATTGAGAAGCGGTTCTTCGGCTACAGGTAACAGCTCTTTTAGTAATTTAGTGGGTACAGGATCTAATAAACATGTTGTTGGTTTAGATACAGTGATAAGTTTATTTAGCTCTTCCTGTCCTATATTTGTAAAGCACTGCAGTTTATCTTTGGGTGCGATGGATGAAACTGAAGTGTTAGACGCTGTAGAATCTACATTCGCTATTGTATTTCTAATGTTATCTATTTTATCAGTGAAGAAATTCATAAAGTCATTACTGTGCAATTGTCTTGGAGACATTGCCACAGTTCTTCTGGATTGAGTCTGTATCAGTTTGTTCTGTTTCTTCATATTATTCCAGACAGACTGATGATGATGAGATCAGATCTCTGTGTGGAGCACTGGCTGTTGTCAGACTCCTTGCAAACAAAAATCTCACTGGATTATTACAATTAATGGCAAAAATTATGTTTGGAAATGTAAACTGATATTTAGTACTGACACTACAGCAAAAGATAGAAATAACGGACTTAAAACCATTTTTTGTTGGTGAAAATACTATAGTGGCCTAAGACTTTTGCACAGTACTGTATATCTCTAAGGCTGAAATATGCCACAGCTCTTCAGAAATTCTTGCCCTGATGTCTATAAACTATTCCTTTAACAAATCCAGCATTAAAAAGAGAAAGTCTAAAAAAAAAATGGAACAATGGGATTAGGGGAGGAAATGACACATCCAAGTATCTTTGTCCGGTTTGAGGCCTCTCTATTGACCCTCAGTATCTCTGCAGCTCCTCTGTGGATGTTTGCAGTGTCGTAGCACTCAGTGATTTCCCATGTGTTCTCCCCTCCCTCCACCTTCCTTTCTCACCTCTCCTCCATCTGATAAAGATTGCTGGCTGGGGTTCAGTTGCTAATTGAATATGCTATGCGTCTGTTCGAATGACAGGGAATGGGGGAATGATGATTAAAAAATGAAATCAATTCAGCTCAACAGCTGCTGTTTGCTGTCAATTTCATTACAGGCATTTAGGGAAAAAAGGACTGAGATACTTATGTTTGTTAGCACATTAGCGCTTAGCTTTCATTGTAAAATGCAGCCATAACATCTGTTTAGTTTCCTGGATGTGAAATGGATGCTTGTAGAACAGCCTAATTCAAATGTACAGTACAGACCAAAAGTTTGGACACACCTTCTCATTCAAAGAGTTTTCTTTATTTTCAAATTGTAGGTTCACACTGAAGGCATCAAAACTATGAATTAACACATGTAGAATTATATATGGAATTATATACATAACAAAAAAATGTGAAACAACTGAAAATATGCCATATTCTAGGTTCTTCAAAGTAGCCACCTTTTGCTTTGATTACTGCTTTGCACACTCTTGGCATTCTCTTGATGAGCTTCAAGAGGTAGTCACCTGAAATGGTCTTCCAACAGTCTTGAAGGAGTTCCCCGAGAGATGCTTAGCACTTGTTGGCCCTTTTGCCTTCTGTCTGCGGTCCAGCTCACCCCTAAACCATTTGATTGGATTCAGGTCCGGTAACTGTGGAGGCCAGGTCATCTGGCGCAGCACCCCATCACTCTCCTTCTTGGTCAAATAGCCCTTGATGCCTTCAGTGTGACTCTACAATTTTCATAGTCATGAAAATAAAGAAAACTCTTTGAATGAGAAGGTGTGTCCAAACCTTTGGTCTGTACTATAGAATCTCGCTAGTTGGGGATGTTTGCTTAACTGAATGCATCAATGCTGCTTTCCTAGCATTTCCTGATCCACACACACATAGAGTTTACCCTATGACAAGCCCCTAAGCTGTGATTATCTGCACAGGCAGCACAGGGATCTCTTATAAGCATCCTAACCCCTGCCTGCCAATAATTAGCCCAAGTTAATTACAGCTCTACTGCAGGTTAAGCTAGTGAAAATTCACCCAGGAGATACCCTCACACCTTCAGGTACACACACATTCACGCTCACACCTCCCGAGAACGGTTTTATGAGCTCAGTGTCCTGAGCTGAGTCCAATCAATGTCAATATTGTAACTGACAGCTGACAACATCGGCCCTCAACACTCGCATACACATAGCAGGTGCTCGAGCAACAAGGGGGAGTGCGGGAAGGAAAGATTAAGAAATGGCTTCGGGTTCTGATGTACTGGGGGGACTGACTCACTCTTGTTTCCTTTGGCTGCTTGCCTTTGCCTCCCTCAGATTTCTTCCTATCTTTTTTCTTTCACACCCCCTTCTTACCTCCTGCATTGGAACAGTTTTGACGTGATTGGTTTCATGTTGAGTTGCAAAAACTCTACTGAAATTGTTGGAAATATGAATGAAAGCTATCTGTTAGCATTTCCATTCTTTTAATGGTAGCTGCTTGGCTGGCGCAGGACCACCAGAAGTTGTGTAGCCAAGTTGTTTTAAGCTTTGACATCAAAGACAGTAGACTACTAAATATATATATATATATAAATATTCATTTCACACCATTGCTATTTTAGTATTATTTACACACTATTATAGCATTTGTTCATATTTTAAAAATATAGCTTTTTTTTCTAGCTCTTATTTCAATTTTACTTTGTGCTCACAATTCTGATATCTGCTTTTGTCATTTGTATTTTTATTGTTATTTTAGTATTTCTATATAGTTATACTTTATTTAGATTTTTAGTTTTAGAAATTAAGTATTTGATTAGTTTAAGTATTTAAAGCTTCAGTTTTTGATTTGTAAATTTTCGTTTCAGTTTTTTCTACTAATATTTATATATGCAAATTATATAATATTTATATTTTATATATAATATATAAAAAATGAATAAGTATATATTATACTTATACAAATATCTTATATTTGTATTTTATTTTATTTGAGATTTATTTCGGTTAAAAATAATGTTTTTTATTGTTTAAGTTAACAATAACAACACTGTTTGAATCTTTCACAGGAAACAGGAACTGGTAAAATTTCTTCTGTAATATAATGAAATGTCTGTAATTTATATAAATGATACACATTTTTATTTCTGAAGAATACACAGCTACTTTTTAAAGACTGTCAGTGGATATAAATGATTTTTGGACCTAGATGGTAGTTACGACTTCTACTAGGGCTAATGTGATACTATTATGGGTCAAATTTCACTTTGATTGATGAGGTATGATAAAAAAATAATAATAATCAAATAAATAAAAAACGTGGGGTTACACAAAAAAAGTGGATGTGAGAATGTGCTGGGTGTGATTCTACCAAATGTTGCAGTATTGATTTTGTTTAAAATAAACAAAATTGTGAGTCTTCACTTCCTAAAGAGTCCCCAATGACCTTATTATCCTGAATTATGCTTCTGTTCCAATGAATTGCTTCTATGTACACATCCACTAAACACACCCTCAGTTAATAGCATTGTCCTAAAAAAAATCTGGGGATCACCAAGACACCCTTTACAAAACGTTAGAGAAAGAAACAACAAAGATGCTTTTATACCTAGCTTGACGACTGCAAAAAATATTTTTCTTAACCAGATTTTTGGAATGATTTCTGATTTAAAAAAAAATATGATATAACAATATAATCTGTAAAACAAAACGCACTTTTTAAGCTATTTTTCACTTCTTCTGAATTAAGTTTATTTGTATTTAGCATTTTGTTCTTGTTTTTTTTATTTTTTTTTTTAGTTTGTCTTATTGAACATCATTTACTGTTGGTAAACTATTATTATTGAAATTAATAAAATGTAGACTATATAATTTCCAGAAAACAAGCTTAAATATGCTTCTCAACTTATTTTAATATATAATTCATATGTACTGAAAAAAAAACACATACATTCTCCAAATCCCAATGGGAGAGCCTAAAAAATACAGAACATATTTTTTTGTATAAGTTATCTCCATTGGAGTTTTATTCAGCTTCTAAAACAGATGCCCAATTACTAATAAACATCAGTGGTCCATTGGTCCATTATCCCCTCCCCTTCCCTCCCAACAGCTCAGCTCACCCTTTTGACTCTTAATTAAATCCTTGGCACGCATAGGCTACTCCTTTACCTCTTGACACACACACTCGCACAATGAAGTGTTGTCTTACTCGCGAGCTGATAGCTTTTAAGGGTGGGTGCTTTTATCGAGAGACCAAGCTGTGGGTTTATCAGAGCGGTCTTTGAATAAATGGCTGACCCTCGTGCTCTCTCTCTTGGCCGTCTCTGTAATACCGGCGCTTCCATGAGCTGCTGTATTGATAACGGTCATTAGCATATTTATGGTGATGAAGGGAACGTTATTGTTTGTGCTGGTTATTAATCTTCCCTCTGAGCAACTGCTCTGACAGCTCAATCTATTCTGCCATCGCGACACACACCCGCTCACACGCGCAACGCTTTCAAGTTGAACGCCGCTTTTGTTTGAGGGTAAATAGGCTGCGTCAGGGTGCGCGCGCGAAGCAGGACGGGATGGGTGATTGACGCGACCCCTCCTCAGGTGAGCGCTGATCTCCAGCTGGGCATCACTGTCATTCTGCCAACCGCTGCCAGCGTCACGCGATCGGTCCTCCTGATTACAACAGGATCTAAATGCACAATTAAAAATTGCATTTACTGTAAACACGCGTGATATAGCTTAACGCTTTCTGGAGTGATTGAAATGGGACAGCTGAAGTCGATGGGCATCAAAAGTGCCTGGTTTGCTAAGTGCGTGTGTAGTAGACTCTGAGGGGAGTTGTTTTTGTGCCTGAGGAGGGCAGATGGGGGTAGCTGAGCATTTAATCGGGTGTCCCATGTGACTGGTGAATATGCGCTTCTGTTTGAGTGACAGCTCCCTGATTAAGGGCCAACTGAGGGCTGGAAAGCAGCCAGGATCACCGAGGGGCAATGAGCATCTCCACATGTTCTCAATCTCAAACCACATACACACACCATCTCTATAAACACCACGGCATACCTACATCAGAGCAAAACGGAATGGATTTGTTAAAGGTCTTGTGCTCTTGTTTGGGTCAACATTTATAGCTCAGATGATTTCCAAAGCCTCAATGGTTCACAAAGCCATATTTACCTGTATAAAAATAATCCCATCATATTCTATAGCACTAGATATGAAATAGCAATAATCACATTTTCTTAGCTTCCTGCATCACTGGGGTCAAACAAGATGAAGAAGAAAAAGAGAGAGAGAGAGAGAGAGAGAGAGAGAGGGAGACTTGTTATCATAATTACATTTATTTTGTCAAGTTTTTTTTTTGTTGTTGCTTAAAACAATGAAAAAATATTTTGCAAATGCTTTATTGAAAATAATTTAACTGGCTGATTGTTTTATTGTTTATTTCTTAACCAATTTGCAAAACTCTCCTTTGAGCATGAATCTACATACATTTTGTTGTTTTTCTTTTTTTTTTTTTATATATTTTGCCAGTGCATATAGGTAAAAAAACAAAGCCACAAAGCCACTTTTACCTGAATAAAAATTATTCCTTGATGTAACAGCCATACTCCATAACACTAGTTATAAATTACCAGTAGTCTTTAATTGAAAAGAAATCACATTTTCTAAGCTTCCTGCATGGGCCTGTTGTCTATTTGACACGCAACTTTCTTTGTCTTTGGTGATAAATAACTGGTTTTTATTGAGGCTATCATTTTGCTCATAACTTGCCACGGAGCGATGTTATTGATTGATATTTAAAAAAACGGAGCAAAATTTTTATTTGTTTTATACCACAAATGTAAATCAAAGCCCACCCCTCATAGCATGCCAATAATCCCCACCAGATATATGCTAATGCACTGGAATATTTTATTGAAGCTGTAAAATCTAAAATCATAATTTGCAAGCATTTCATATAAGAAAACACTAAAAGACAGGCTATGAATACAAATAGTTGTAAACTAATATGTCATTCAAAAACAGTCATGAGATATTCCTGTCTGTGTGTATCCATCAGGGTATTATTCTTATTTCCTTTTTTTGAAACATTTAATGCCGCTTTTATATGGAAAATCTGCTGTTACTACAAGATTTACCACTGGTTATCAAATAGTCAACTGGAAATTAGTGTCATGTGTCTCATGCAAATATCTCAGTCAATGTATCTCTTTCTGCACCATTTCAGAGCTAGTTTGGAGAAAATGAAAGTTTAATTCATGTGCCACTGCAGCAAACAATATAAAGTCAAATATGTCTCGCTCATTGTATTCTCAAGAGCAGGCTTGATGAATACCATTAATTACAGGTCATGTCCATCACATCTGCACTGCAAAACCTTTTTTTTTCTATTCTCCTATTCAACAATCATATCCAAATATCTTTAACTCTTAACACAGAGAGAAGGTTTGAAGGTTGTGCATTCTGACCTTGTTATTGTGGCCACTTGATTTACATGTTCGCTGGCCCCATAACCCCTCTTTTTATGTGATTAAAACCCAATCAGTGCACGGCTAAAAATAAGGTCCTCATCTTTAACGCATCGAGTGTTATTGAGGAAATGCAACAAAAACTGCTCCCAAACTGCCAACAAAACGGATGTGACGTTAGCGAGGCAATACATCTGACTGTCTGCGACACAGAATTAAAGCCTATTTAAAAAACACCCCATTATTAATTTAGCATGCGAGCCCAAGTGCATCGAGGTTATCGCATGATATTTAGAGTTTCATATGAGTGGACGGGTCGTTTAAAGCAATGGTTCCCAACTATGGGCCTCAGCAAACTTCCAAGGGGACACCAAGATGAATTACAAATTATTCAAAATAAGACAAATCAAGTTTTGATATAAGCTAAAACAACTCAAAATCAAGATATTTCTTATTTTAATATATCCCCACAACAATCGTTTCCTCTGAAAAGGTGATTTATAACATGGAAAAGCATCGGAAATAATTAAAATGGCATGCCAATTTTATAACAAAAAATAAACTTTTATAGTTATTCATAGCTCAACAATATTTTATTGGGTATTAATTTAGTTTTTTTGTTTTTTTTAAAGCTTTATATTACCAGTAGACTTTAAGAGTTGTGTAAATGCATTGGTTAAAAAGTGGGATGCCTGAAATGCCTGGAATCCTGAAATGTAATAACTTTCATTTTAGTAAAATTATTTTAGTTAATTATTTAAATCTATCTAACCCCTAGTATCTGTAAATGCAGGAAGTTTTGAAAACAAATCTTTGGCATTAAAGAAAAAGTACTTGTTATAGACAATGGAGTGCAGGTTTAGAACCAGGGGTTAAATTTACCATTCAACATCATCGTCCCATTCCATAATGTCATTCTAAACCTGTATGACTTTTTTTCTTTCTAAAAAAAAAAAAAAAACAAAGTAAATCAAAGTCCGAACCATGTTGTATTTCTTGTATGTAAAGAAACAGTTTAAATATTTTTCAAAATACAAAATATATCTTTTATGAAAATAAGTCATGCAGGATTAGAAACAACATGAAAGTGAGTAAAAGTAAAAAAATGTAATTTTTGAGTGAACTATCCCTTTAATTGGTTTATAACTGCTGCTTTGGGAAACTTCATTCAAAGACAAAGAACAAAACAAAAAAAAGAACAAAAAAAAAGTGGTTGATTGAAATTAAAATGGAAATGTTAACACAATGGTGACCTATTCTGAAAGAGTAAACAGGCCACTGCTCTGTCTGATCAGCCTATATCCAATACATTCAAAAATAAAACCTTCAAGAGACAAAGACAAACAACATGGCAAGATGCAGCATCTCATTTAATCAGGGCGTGGGTCTTGTATCAATAGCATCAAGCATCATCAGTAACAACCTCAAACCCAATACAGCATATGACCTTCAGTGTTCCAGGAAAACTTGTTGTTTTTCTATTCATACAAACTTGTTATGAGCATCTTTAGTTTAAGACTCTAAGCTTCCTCCATTGTTATCACTAAACAAAAGCAGAGACACTGGCGAACAGAGCAGGGCACAGAAAACTTCTCTATTGATTTCTGCCTGAGAAACTCTCTAATAGGCTTTGGCATAAAAAAAAACCCCACATACATATATGGACTCAGGCCATGCACTGATATGCTTGATCAATGTGGCTAGTGTACGATAATTCATTAACCTCTCAGTCAGACGAGTGCTCCACATTCTTCAAGGCTTGTATTGAACTTTTAAGCCATGTTAACTCCCACTGCTCTTTTCTTTCATCATAGAGGACATGCTTTCATTAGTCCCCCCATGGCAACCAGACTGGTAGAATGCATCTGTGTGCTGGTCCGAAGCGAAATGGCCTTTATTTTGTCATAATTGGTTATTGGGTAAGGTTTATGATGTGACTGTAAAGCTCCTCGGTGAAGGCCTGTAGCGAAAAGTGCTGCTGTACCCGCTCTCTTCCAGCCTGTCCCATATGCTGCTTGAGCTTAGGGTCTGTAACAAACTTTTGCATGGCTTCGGAGAAGCACTCAGGGGTGGGTTCACAAAGGAAGCCTGTTTTGTCATGGGCCACAGACTCTAGCGGTCCACCTGAGTTTACAGCAATAACTGGGCAACGGGAGTACATGGCCTCAATGGGTACAATGCCAAAACGTTCATTGTTTGGAGTGTACAGTACACAAGTGCTGCTGTACAGCAAAGACAGTTTTTGTTTATCTGAGAAGGACCGCAGGAAGGTGATGTGGTCATCCAGGCCAAGAGAGGTTGCTAGTAAGTGCAGTTCTTCATAGTGCTCTACATTCTCAACCACACGCTCATCGTAACCCCCTGCCATCACAAGATGCACATGCTCCCATTCCCCCGCGGACAGATGCTCCTTCGGGGCTGCTAACGTTTGTAGAGCCAGTGGCAAGTTCTTTTTGCATTCATAGCGGTTGATTGACAGAAAGATGAGGCTCCGTCCCCCAGGGAGTAGCTCGCTGAGGCCCTCTACTTCAACATCGAAAACTGACGAGTTTAGAGAGGGATAAAGGATGTCGGTTTGAATCTCAGCCAGTTTGGGGAATGTCTGTTTGAAGACTGCTGCAGTGAACTGGCTGTTGACCAAAATGCGGTCGACCATACCTGTGGTCAGTTCCTCGAACCAGTCGATGGGGGCGCGATATATGCGCTTTAGAGCAGAGCGACGCTGAGCAAGTAGTTGGTCAGGAAAATGACAGTAGAATAGGACTTTTTTTCTGTGGCGTGCCAAATGCAAAAAGGGGATACATGCTGAAACCTGAAAGAGGTAGATGGGCAAACAAAATGAACCCTTGTGGTTGTTAGGATAACAATTGTCTTAATTCTGCCAGGTCAATCACAGCATTGTGTGGTCTACTAAACTTTTTACTTGACCAATGTTTATAGCATCTTTTATACTGTGGTCATATATTATGTCTTGATGGCTTTTCTGTTGCTCAAACTGTAGCATGGCGATAGCTACACCAAGGTTATGGGTTTGATTCCCAGGGAATGCATAAAATAAAAAATAAAAATAGCAATTCAGTGTTTCTTTGGATAACAGCATCTGCGCCAAATGCATGAATGTAAATGTATGTCAATGTATAATGCATTACTTAGCTCATCCTTCTCATATAATAAAATAATTTGTAAGTTAAAATTATTTAAATTATTATTATTTAATTATTAAAATGATAAAATTAATTTATTATTATTTTGTACTAGGAATGTTAGCGCAGCAATAGTTAGATATTATGTTCGAAAATGTTTCTTAATACTTTGCTAAAGTCCACCACTGAAAAATAGCAGTGCTGTCAGGCTGAAATAAAATAAAATAAAATATTGGATAAAATGTTGCTGTTGCAACTACCTAAAATAAATAAGTTTAAGTACTAAAAATTACTAAAACTGAAATAAAAAATGTAGAAAGACAAAAGCACGTAAAAAAAAACTTGAATAAAATGTAAATACTGAATAAAAGATACAAAATATTAATAAATACTTTAATATTATAAAAATAATACTAAAATGACACTGATACTTAGTAGTTAGTGTTAGTAGCATTAGTAGTTACCTGATCAAAGAAAACAACATCAAACTCCTCCCCACTAAACAGCACAAGATAGAGTGTTACATAAATCATGCGCAGGTATGCACACAGAGCATGGAAATAGCCAAACATGCTGGTGGGCAGCCAGTCACCCACACACACCATGGGCAGGTCAGGTGAAAGCGTCTCAGAGAAGCAGTGCTGGGGGTCATAGTGTGCCGTCCAGATCTGAACGCCGCATCCACGAGAGCGCAGAGCTACAGCTGCATCCACCACCAGACACTCTGCTCCACCTATACCTATATATAATGTTGGGAAGGCTACTTTGGAAATGAAGGAAGGTTACAGATTACAAGTTACTTTATTTAAAATGTAACAAGTAGTGTAACTGTTACAATTACTTTATTAAAGTTATGTAACTGATTACATTTGATTACTTGTCTCAGTTTTTAACAATTAGTCATGTTCAAACATTTACAGGTGCTGGTCATATAATTAGAATATCATCAAGTTGATTTTTTTCACTAATTCCATTCAAAAAGTGAAACTTGTATATTATATTCATTCATTACACACAGACTGATATATTTCAAATGTTTATTTCTTTTAATTTGATGATTATAACTGACAACTAAGGAAAATCCCAAATTCAGCATCTCAGAAAATTAGAATATTACTTAAGACCAATACAAAGAAAGGATTTTTAGAAATCTTGGCCAACTGAAAAGTATGAACATGAAACATATGAGCATGTACAGCACTCAATACTTAGTTGGGGCTCCTTTTGCCTGAATTACTGCAGCAATGCGGCGTGGCATGGAGTCGATCAGTCTGTGGCACTGCTCAGGTGTTATGAGAGCCCAGGTTGCTCTGATAGTGGCCTTCAGCTCTTCTGCATTCTTGGGTCTGGCATATCGCAGCTTCCTCTTCACAATACTCCGTAGATTTTCTATGGGGTTAAGGTCAGGCGAGTTTGCTGGCCAATTAAGAACAGGGATACCATGGTCCTTAAACTAGGTACTGGAAGCTTTGGCACTTTGTGCAGGTGCCAAGTCCTGTTGAAAAATGAAATGTGCATCTCCATAAAGTTGGTCAGCAACAGGAAGCATGAAGTGCTCTTAAACTTCCTGGTATACGGCTGTGTTGACCTTGGACCTCAGAAAACACAATGGACCAATACCAGCAGATGACATGGCACCGCGAACCATCACTGACTGTGGAAACTTTACACTGGACCTCAAGCAACGTGGATTGTGTGTCTCTCCTCTCTTCTTCCAGACTCTGGGGCCCTGATTTCCAAAGGAAATGCTAAATTTACTTTCATCAGAGAATGCAGCAGTCCAGTCCTTTTTGAAGCGAGACGCTTCTGACGCTGTCTGTTGTTCAAGAGTGGCTTGACACAAGGAATGCGACAGCTGAAACCCATGTCTTGCATATGTCTGTGCGTAGTGGTTCTTGAAGCACTGACTCCAGCTGCAGTCCACTCTTTGTGAATCTCCACCACATTTTTGTTTCACAATCCTCTCCAGGGTGCGGTTATCCCTTTTGCTTGTACACTTTTTTCTACCGCATATTTTCCTTCCCTACGCCTCTCTATTAATGTGCTTGGACAAAGAGCTCTGTGAACAGCCAGCCTCTTTTGCAATGACCTTTTGTGTCTTCCCCTCCTTGTGCAAGGTGTCAATGGTCGTCTTTTGGACAACTGTCACGTCGGCAGTCTTCCACATGATTGTGTAGCCTACAGAACTAGACAGAGACCATTTAAAGGCTTTGCAGGTGTTTTGAGTTAATTAGCTGATTAGAGTGTGACAGCAGGTGTCTTCAATATTGAACCTTTTCACAATATTCTAATTTCTGAGATAATGAATTTGGGATTTTCCTTAGTTGTCAGTTATAATCATCAAAATTAAAAGAAATAAACATTTGAAATATATCAGTCTGTGTGTATAAATGAATATAATATACAAGTTTCACTTTTTGATTGGAATTATTGAAATAAATTAACTTTTTGATGATATTCTAATTGTATGACCAGCACCTGTAAACTAGGCAGGATTAACCTCACAGTAGTGCTCAACACCACAACCCCAATTCCAGAAAAGTTGGTGTTTTGAAAAGTTTTGTAAAATGCAATCAAATCAAGAATCTGTGATTTGTTAATATTCTTTAACTTTTATTGAATTTGATAAAGATTTGCAAAGCTTTCAATGACCAACTTAAATGTATTTTGTAAATATAAACACATTTTGATTTTGATGGCTGCAACACACTCATAAAAAGTTGGGACAGAGACTAAATAAAAGTGAAACGGTTTTAGAATATCCAAATTAAACTGTTTTGAAACAGTTTACAGTAAGTATTAGGTGAGGGTGTCATGGTTGAATATAAAAGGGACATCTCAGTCTTTGCAAACAAGGCTGGATTACGGCTCATCACTTTATGAAAAATTTTGTGAGGTGTAAAACACATCAAAAATCACATGCAAAATCACAAAGAATTTAGGTCTTTCAGCAACTACCATACATAATATTGGGAAAAGATTAAGGGAATCCAGAGAAAACTGTGTAGAGCAAGGCATTAAAGGGTTAGTTCACCCAGATAGCAAAATTATGTAATTAATAACTTACCCTCATGTTGTTTCAAACCCGTAAGACCTCCGTTTATCTTTGGAACACAGTTTAAGATATTTTAGATTTAGTCCGAGAGCTCTCAGTCCCTCCATTGAAGCTGTGTGTACGGTATACTGTCCATGTCCAGAAAGGTAAGAAAAACATCATCAAAGTAGTCCATGTGACATCATCAGAGGGTCAGTTAAAATTCTTTGAAACATCGAAAATACATTTTGGTTCAAAAATAGCAAAAACTACGACTTTATTCAGCATTTTCTTCTCTTCCGTGTCTGTTGTGTGAGAGAGTTCAAAACAAAGCAGCTGGATATCCGGTTCGCGAACGAATCATTCAGTTCACCAAATCGAACTGAATCGTTTTAAACGGTTCGCATCTCTAATACGCATTAATCCACAAATGACTTAAGCTGTTAACTTTTTTAACGTGGCTGACACTCCCTCTGAGTTCAAACAAACCAATATCCCGGAGTAATGCATGCACTCAAACAGTACACTGACTGAACTGCTGTGAAGAGAGAACTGAAGATGAACACCGAGCCGAGCCAGATAAGAAGAATCGAGGAGCTGATGATACTGCGCATGTGTGATTCAGTGTGAAGCAGACTGACACACAGAGCACATGAACCGAACTGATTCTTTCGGTGATTGATTCTGAACTGATTCTGTGCTAGTGTTGTGACCGGGTGTAAACTGAAGGCTTGAATCAAGGGCAATCATCGCAGATGACGCCATTACGTCGAGCGCAAAAGAACCGGTGAATCGAACTGTCCGAAAGAACTACTGGTGATCCGAAAACTGATGCAACCGGTTCTTGACTCGTGAACGAGTCAGTCTTTTGTTCGTTATCTGGCTCGGAAGTGCATCTTCTCTTTTTCTGCTTAACTTGACCGAACAGCACGCGTGCTCTTCAATTTGAGATTGTTGAGAATGTTGAGGAGGCATTCGTGCACCAGTCATAAGTTTGGTTGACGTACGACTCAGCATATCGACTAACGCTTTTATTGCTCTCCTCTGAACTATTGGACATAAGTTAACAGTACGCCTATGGACGTAGCCATGTATTTATTAGGCAGGGTCGAATGAAAAAGAGGGACTGATGCTGAATTTGCGTGAGGTGGGACTAAGGGTAAAATTGCTGTACAGTACAATGTAAAGAGGGACAGATGGTCATTCTATAATCGGGCCAGTTATTCAGCCAATAAAGTGTAGGCCAATGTATTTCAAAATTGTGTCTAGTTCTATATAAATTACAAAGGTTTAATTGGCATCTTTATTTCAAACGACCCGACTGACCGCGACCCGAATATCATTAAAAATATTTTTGGATGACTCGTAAACGCAGGTGACCGCAGGCACCTGCTCATTTCGGATCAATCCGCGCATCACTGAACAGCATGGTTTTGTAGACAACAGAGTGAGTGGGATAGACCTGTCTGAAATCCAGATCTGTCTCCTATTGAAAATCTATGACCAGTCATGAAAAGGAGAATCAGACAATGATGATAACGACAAGACTGGACAAAAATTTGGATTGCAAAACTTTAACAATTACTATCTTCAATTCCCAAACAATTAATCATTGTAATTAAACGGAAAGTTGATGTGACAGTGGTAAATATGCCAACTTTTTTGTTCTGCAGCCATATATGTACGCTTTGTACATATTTACAAAATAAAATTAAGTATGCCAGTGAAAACATTGGATTTTTTTCTTTGTACTTTAGTCAATTAAACAATGTTTAAATTGAATGAACAAATAGGCCTATTATATTCTTGATTTTATGGCATTTCATAAAATGTCCCAACTTATATTATATTATAATGCATATATATAAACCCAAATATGAAATAAAACCATTATCGAATAAGTATGTGTCATATTCTCTGTATTAAACTCCTGAAACAATGGTGTTTCATATTTTAGAGCATTCACCACAATTTATGATAGAAATCAATTAAATCTGTTTGTGGGTGTGTGAGTGTGAAATAATTCAGATGTAAACTCCTTTGTAGTCATTAACATTTTCATAAGTAACTGTAATTTAATTAGGCTACACATTTTTCCCAGTGAACCAATTACAATTACATTTATTTTGTAATTAAATTACATAATTCTGTTACATGTAACTAGTTACTGCTCAATGCTGTCTATCACACACATACTTGCGTTTACTTAGCTATCTAAATGAAGACGTTTCTTAGACTTCTGTTGTTTTTATATTCTACCAATCATAAGTTCCTAAGTCTAGTCTCAAGTCTACTTTATTTATAGAGCTCTTTTTCCACTACAAAATAGACCAAAGGACTGTACAGCAAAACAACAAGATGAGAATAATTAAAACAAAAACAACAATAACATAAAAAACAATTAAAACAATTTACATCTGCCAAAAATCAACAATTAAAAGCCATAGAAAACAAGTGTTTTCACGCAAGATTAAAAAAAAAATCAACTGAGGGTGCAAATCTCTAACAGAAAACATGGTTAAGAATACACACACACACAAGCGTTGCATATAAAGTTAACAATGTTTTTATCAGAAGATTAATCTTGATCACATCAGGTATCTCATGTCACTGTGTGTTACAACAGGCCAGTATGCGCGCACGTTCATGTCACTTGAGCCCCTTTCACACTGCACGTCCAACCCGGCATATTGCCGGAACATTGCCGGGTCACCTTCTGTGTGAAAGCAACCACGTCCCAGGATTGATTCCGGCATTGAACCCGGGTCGGGGACCTAGTAACATTGCCGGGTTCAACCCGGGACGAGCGCTGTGTGAACAAAAGCCAGATCTAATGCCGTGTCGAAGTGATGATGCGCGTTATCGCCGACTCTTTTACCGACTGTTTTGAAGGAAGATCAACGTTAAAAATCATGCAAACTGTAATGAGGCAGAGATCAGTTTGTTCCTCACTTTCCGCGCTGACGCCGATATCGTTCGCTTGCTTCAGTGAAAGTATAATGTGCCTAACGTTTTCAACTCGTACATTACATGTCACGCCCTGATGTCACGTGTCGTTATGGGATCTTTATGGATTGTGTGTGAAGGCACGCACATATCCCGGGTAATCACTGGTAGTGTGAAAGTGCAAAATCTAGCGACCCGGGAACAATTGCCGGAACACTTTACCCGTGTATTTGCCGGAATGGCAGTGTGAAAGGGGCTTTGGTCACAGTCTGTCATATTAATCTCTTATATATTCTATACAGTCCTGCAATATTTAATGTCTGCAGATATCTATGAACACGCTGGACATGTGAATTCAGAGCTGGAAAAACATAAGTATTCTTTCTCAATGTCATATATTTAGTTAAACATAAGTTTAGACTCAGTATTATTTACCCTGCTACATACTAAGCAGTAACACTGTAACAACATATGTATTAATTTTGTTTACACAAAATCAAATTGTGCTTACAGTGTCAGTTAACCAGACAAAATGTTTCAAAATATTGTTTCGAGAAAGCACTCACCTAAACTTACATATACTGAAACTAACTGTATGAATGATCAAATATGGCTCAAAGCTCGCGATTTTGTGAAACTGGCTTCCTGACTGAGCCAAAATGTCTGCCCAACTCTGGTCTGGTCACATCCTCCATCGCACACAGGGGGCAGGGTTTCATATTTTATTGAAGCAGCCCTGGGCGCCGCCATTGGCTAGCGGACCCCACCTGCTGTTAGCATTCCATTGACTCCCATTCATTTTTGCGTCACTTTGACAGCGAATAACTTTACATCTAAGGCGTTTAAAGAATCCAATTGTCCATTAATTATTTCTAAAGAACCACGAAATTGTATAAAAGGCTCCATTACTTGTATCTTACGTTATGTCCCCGTAGAAGACAGGCTAACGATTGCGTCATAACCTGCGACTCTCTGTCGCACAGTAGAGAAATTACCTTATGGACAGGAGGAGAAGCTCGCAGACAATCTTTTACTGTCTATGAGGCTATCGGGGGGGGGGGGGGGGGGGCGTGGAGGTATAAAGTCAAGGGAGATAAGTTATCAAAATTCTTACAAAAATCTGCTCCCGTTCACGTTCGCCTTCTCTGCAAGATTCGGTGGGTGATTCAGATTTCTCTTGGCACAGCGATTAGAGGACTTACAATTGTCAGACAGGTTGCTCACATGACATCTACGTCATCAAGCTCAGTTTGAGTAAATTTACAAAAGTAAAGATTCATCTATCTGATAAAGATATTTTTTGTTATACAAAAATAAGAGTGTGGAGCAAAATTTTGTTGTTAACTTAATAATTATGTATGGAAAATACTATATACACAAGCAGAAATGGTCAAATAATAAACCTAACATCATATTATTTGAAATTGGGCTTAAACATTATATTGAAGCCCTAAAAGAAGCAAGAAATAAAAAAGCTAAACGGATGTATAGAATTTTTGAATCCTTTTCTTTGTAATTTTTTTTATTTTCCCCTGTGTAATTATTATTTTTTTTTTCATTGTTTGATGCTGTTTTGAATGTTATAATACATTGTGTTCCTCTGTATATGTATGTTGTTCTGCAATAAAAAAAAAAAAAAACAATATACAGTATACATACAAAAAAAATTAATAAAAAAAGTATGCCCGACCCCCAGGTAGTGCGTGCTTCTTTTTTTTTTTAATGCCAAGGTACCAAAGATACAAATACAGATAATATCAACATCACGTGCAAAGAGGTGACACTACGTGCAAAGCATCATTAACAGACATATGCAACAGTAAATAAATAATACAAAACAAAAACTTTAACAAAATAAATTAAAAATATTAAATAAATGAATCATTTTACAAGCTTTGAGATTCTTTGAAGATGAAATAGTTTGAATATACTGTTGAGCCTCTTTTTCAAAAACAATATATAAAGGATTTTGACGATTGAATTTACTACGGTGAATGTGAAATTTTGCAAGAAGTAATAATAGGTTAATAATAAAATATTCCTTAATTTTATCTTTTGGTATATTAAAGAAGCCAAACAGTACATCCTTAAAAAGCAGAGAGAAACCATGGAGCACACTGCGATTGACAACACTACAGAATTCAATCCAAAATTGCTTAGTGTGAGGACAATCCCAAAATATATGTACATCTGTTTCATTAGGGTCACCACAAAAACAACAGCTTGTATCGATGTCTGATTTAAATCTTTTCAAAAACACTTTAGTTGGGTAAAATGTGTAATAATTTGAATGAGATCTCTCTAACCTTGTTTGTTATTATGTATTTCGAAGACAGAGTCCATACTTTTTTCCAATCAATATGATCAACCACATTCCTCCAATAAAACACAACGTAAGGAGTTGTTACAAGCTCCTTTTGAAAAAGTGATCTAATCTTAAAGTTACGTGATGAAGAAGGTGACAGAAAGCATAGTTTTCCTACTGGGATTTCAAATGGGTCTAAAGAAATAGATAAAGTGCTGGATGATCTAACAGAGTCCCTTAAAAGCATAACAGCACCTTTAGGAATAGCATCCATGACAATGGAAAATTCTTTGGGAGTTACTGGAAAATTAAATTTACATAAAAATTCTTCATAACTTAAAAGAAGACCTTCTGAGTTAAATAACTGGGAAACAGTCAGAACGTTTTTCTCAAACCAACTACTAAAAAACAAAGATTTTCTCTTATATAAAATGTCTTGATTGTTCCAAATGAAGTACCGGTGAGGGGAGAAATTGTGCTTAAAGATTAATGACCATGCAAGTAATGCCTGTTTGTGAAATTTATATAAATTGTAAGGGATTCTAGCAATATTATAATTACAGATCAATAGGAAAGGGAGACCACCTAATTTGGAAAAAAAGTAATTGGGGATAAAATTCCAGATTGAGTTTGGGTTACACAAAAACTGTCTAATCCAATTAATTTTGAAAGTGTTGTTCAAAGAAGAGAAATCAAGGAAATTCAACCCACCATGCTCATACGTGTTCATTAATACAGACTTCTTAATATAATGGATTTTATTTTTCCAAACAAAATTAAACAGGATTTTATCAACTGATTTACAAATTTTGTTGTCCACATATAGAGAGAGTGCGGAGTATGTAAGCCTGGAGATGCCCTCCGCCTTAGCAAGCAGTAGGCTATTCTGCCTCTCAAGCTCAAGTCTCTCTGCAACCATGCATTGAATCTTCTTTGGGCTTTTATTATAACCGGATCAAAATTCAGTGTACATCTTTTATCTTGGTTTTTAGTTATCATAATGCCTAAATATGTAATCTCGGATTTAACTGGAATATTATAAATAGTGAGTGCTGTACAATCAAGTGCGTGCTTCTAATTGACTTCACTTGTCTAACTTCTCACTTATATCAGAATATCAGTTGATATAAACCCCTATGTTAGGGAATTTGAATTGTTCTTAAGTTTATTTATTTTTAGTTATATTTCCTTGGTTGAGTTGTTATTGTTTTATGTACTTATTAATTAACATACATTATAGCTGATAAGGTCAAATTATTTTGTTTAAATAACTGGTGTTTACTACATTTTAGTTAGGGAGGATTTTTCCTTCGCAGATTTTTTGTAAGAAGGTGTAATGTGCGATAGTCGTTTGTTATGTGGTATGTCTTCTTGTGTTGTATGGTTTGAAGTTGAAAAAAATGTATTAAAAAAAAAAAAATTGCTGAAATTCTTTGTTTGTAGTATGATCTGTTTTGACGTTTCATTGCAAATCGATGCTCAGAAACCAGCCTAAATGTGTTCAAATGGAATGCGCTGGGTCATAGTTCCGATCAGGCACGCTAAGGGTTCCTTTGAGGGTCCTTTCTACGGCTGTCGTGGCCTTCTCAGTGAAACGTCATCAATAGGCTCCCTTCTTGTTGTAACGTTAGTGGTTTTGGTCGGCAGGAGTTCAGTCACAGGAGGCAGTCAGCTAGATTCATTCTTTTTACCCACAGTGTCCTAAACATATACTATTAAACAAAATGGTAAGTTTCTTAATACAGCCTTTGGTAGTTGTATAGCTTTATAATAAGTGTTTTGCGCGTGTTTACCATTGTATCTGGATTGCTATCTGGTAGCCAGTCATGCTCCGTAGTAACGTACAGTTACCGTTATTGGAATAATTAACTTAGTTCTGTTATTTATTTACTAAGCAGACACTTAGATTTGATTTTTAATCACTGGAATTGGGGTTTTGGATAAATATTCAAAGTTTGTAGGGTTCGTTCGCTCCGCATTTGTTTGGGAGACGTGGCTCTTTCGAACGCCACACCAACTCTTCAGTCTAAACCTGACACATTCTCTTAGCGTGAAAATTAACTTTACTATCATCTATATGTTGCATTATCTCACTATTATGTAGGTTTGAACGTGTAGTAATGTATCGTTTTTTTTCAGCCTGGACCCGCAGTCAGTGCTACAAATGTTGGTGCCTCCAGCCGTTCCCCCAGTAAGAGCGTGGCCCCCCGCACCGCTGGCACCTCAGTCAGACAGAGGTGAGGACCTCACAAAATCAGATTTGTTTGGGTCTTAATACACCATCAAGCTGAATCAAAGAGCTTTCTTTGTATGTCTGCGATTTGATCAGCAGACCCATAATGATCATGTTTAATTAGAACTCTATAAGTCCCAGTGGACTGTTGAGGTCTTAATCAGTGTTTTGTCCTGTGAATTTGACATCATCGGTGTTTTAATTAATCGGTTGACATATTTATTCAGTTTGAGTGTTTGATATTATCTGACACTTTTATTTATGAATTTTTAAGCAGATAGATTTTTGTTGTTGTTTTTTCTCAGGAAAGCCCCTAGCAGTGGTGCTCGCAGCGGAGGCAGATCCACAGCATCAGCTGGCACTGGAGGGATGTGGCGCTTTTACACTGAGGACTCACCAGGACTTAAAGTGTGAGTACTCACACAGAATACAGAATGTTTAATACTTTTACTCAGAGATAAAAAAAAACAAGTTAGACCAACGTTTTAAAGTTTGGTGTCAATTTTTTTATTTATTTTTTTTAGAAAAATAAATACTTTTATTTAGCAAGGATGCATTACATTTCTAAAAAGTCACAGTAAAAACAATTAGAATATTAAATAAAAATATTACACTTGTGGAATTTGTGATACTCCTCCTAGGATTTTCATTCGATCGCCACCAAAATTGGTCAACATGTCTTCAAGACATTGGAGATGCAATATAGCCAAGAGATTCTTCATATCTTGAACAGTTTGGCTGTGGCACGGAAATTAAATTATGGCGAGAAACAGGTAGTTTACAGTGTTGGCTCCCTTCCTGATTTTTTTTTTTTTGTAACACTTTAATATTTCAGATCATCAAACAAATTTAAATATTAGTCAGAGATAACACAAGTAAACACAACATGCAGTTTTTAAATGAAGGTTTGTATTATTAAGGGAAAACAAAATCCAAAACTACATGGCCCTGTGTGAAGAAATGTTCGCCCCCCTGTTAAGACTGTGGTTTAACACCGGAGTTCAATTTCTGTAGCCACACCCAGGCCTGATTACTGCCACACCTGTTCACAATAAAGAAATCTCTTAAATAGAACCTGCCTGACAAAGTGAAGTAGACCAAAAGATCCCTTAAAAGCTAGACATCATGCCGTGATCCAAAGAAATTCCGAAACAAATGAGATAGAACGTAATTGAGATCTATCGGTCTGGAAAAGGTTATAAAGCCTTGGGACTCCAGTGAACCACAGTGAGAGCCATTATTCACAAATGGCAAAAACATGGAACAGTGGAGTACCTTCCCAGGAATGGCTGGCTGACCAAAATTACACCAATAGCACAGCGGCGACTCATCCAAGAGGTCACAAAAGACCCCACAACAACATCCAAAGAACTGCAGGCCTCACTTGCCTCCATTAAGGTCAGTTTTCATGACTCCACCATAAGTAAGAGTCTGGGCTAAAGTAGTGTGCATGGCACAGTTCCAAGATGAAAACTCCTGCTGAGCAAAAAGAACATAAAGGCTCATCTCCGTTTTGCCAGAAAACATCTTGATGATCCCCAAGACTTTAGGTAAAAGACTCTGTGGACTGATAAGGCATAAGTTGAACTTTTTGGAAGGTGTGTGTCCCATTACGTCTGCTGTAAAAGTAACACCACATTTCAGAAAAAGAACATCATACAAACAGTAAAATATGGTGTTGGTGGTAGTGTGATGGTCTGGGGCTGCTGCTTCAGGAACTGGAAGACTTGCTGTGATAAATGGAACCATGAATTCTGCTGTTTACCAAAAAATCCTGAATGACAATGTCTGGCCATCTGTTTGCGACCTCAAGCTGAAGTGAACTTGGGTTCTGCTGCAGGACAATGATTCAAAACACACCAGCAAGTCCACCTCTGAATAGCTGAAGAAATAAAAAATGAAGACTTTGGAGTGGCCTAGTCAAAGTCCTGACCTGAATCCTACTGAGATGCTGTGGCATGACCTTAAAGGCGGTTCATGCTCACCCTCTAATGTGGCTCAATTACAACAATTTCTGCATACATGATTGAACTAAAATTCCTCCCCAGCGCTGTAACAGACTCATTGCAAGTTATCACAAATACTCGATTGCAGTTGTTGCTGCTAAGAGTGGCCCAACCAAGCTGATTCGTTGGTTGCCTAGCAACATAAAAAAACGCAGGGCACTGCACTTTTATATATTATTGTGTGTGTGTTTCACACTTGATGTTATAGTGTAACCCTTTCATTCCTGTAACCCTTAAAACCACACTGCTAGAGGATTACTGTAAATGCATGTGCCTGCTGTGCACATTTGTCTGATGCCACTGGGGTGTTCTTGATGCACCGGTGGCTTGGGCCCGTCATCGCTGCTTGTAGCTATATTCTCCAAAGTGAATCGCATTGTTGAGAGCCTAAACATGCTCAAACTTAAGTAAGATTATTTTTGAAAATGTAATTTATATTTTTAGCAGAGGTTTTCATAATAAAATTCTTACAAACAGTGACGTGAGTACAGTTTTGGAAAACAATTATTTTGATATTTAACTGGCATGTATTTTAAAATAAACTGTAAAAATAAAGGAATTAAAAATTTCATGTACAGTCAGACAATTTAGATTAAATATTGTTGAATTACAAAGACATGTTTAGATGCTGAGCAGTTTTCTTTTTCATATTTTTATTCAGTGCTCTTTTTTTGTAATAAAAACATTTTGCTATGTAATTTTATTGTATACAGTCTGTATTTTTCCTTTTTTTTTAATGCTGGTCGTTATGATTTGTTTTTTTAACAAAAGGCTCTGTGGTGGGGGGGTGGGGGGTCTACTAGCTATGAAATCATGTTATTTTTTTTTATTTCTTAATTTAAGGACAAACTAAGGTTACGATTTGAGAAATAATGTGTAAAGAACTAACACCGGTGCTCATTTTTAATTCATTCCCTCAACTCAACAGAAAGTGACATGAAAGGGAGGGGCAGAGGGTTCTGGGAGGTTTAGCATTTATAAGGATAAGCATTACATTTTAACGACAGGAAATTGGCCTCGTGGGCTCAACCTCCGTCTTTATTTGATGTCTCCCCTGCCATTTCCCCCTTCTACAGCTGTGTGTGTGTGTGTGCTGTATTTAGAGCCATTCTCTCTCTGCAGCTAACTTCTATAATAGTGTTTTCTTATGGAGCAATTTTTGCCCTTTTTTTTTTTTTTTTTTTTTAAAGCACTGTTTTACATGGGAAAGGTTACATCTGTTCATTCCATATGTCCGCATTAGCTGAGCATGTCAGAATGGATTTACAGTGGCAGTGTTTACAGTCAAGAGTCTCTTAGAGTAGGAGAGTCTGTGTGGAGTGATGTGTGAAGTATTTTTCACTCTTTAGGATTCGTGTGTCTGTGTGTTTTGAGCTTAATTAAAGTTCCGTCAGAAAAGGTCACATCAATTAAAGCCTGAGGGGTGGGCCTTCAGTCAGCATAGTTACGTGGCTGCCTAGCGACTCAAGGGATGGTCAGTTCCTCCTTTAATAAAGCCCCACATTTTCCGACTAGCTTGTTAGCTGTATCCAACTTGCCAGCATTTAGAATCCTAATTACCCCGTCTTCTATCACGTGATCAAGATGAGCAGCCCTGATTGGTCCACTGGGAGGAAATTTGCGCTGAACTTTATTTAAATCCCCCTATTATTGTAACTGAATTTTGAGAAATATTTACTGAGTTTGGTCGATCCTATTTTTTTTATTATTATTATTTAATGACCCTAATGAGGCAGTAATTCAATCTATTTCTCTTTCTCCTTTGTTGCAGTGGTCCAGTACCAGTTTTAGTGATGAGTCTGCTCTTTATAGCATCTGTATTCATGCTGCACATCTGGGGAAAATACACCCGCTCCTAAACCTGCACCTCTGGACTCCGACCCTGAAACCTGTCACTGAATCTTAAGCCATTGGACTTGGACCAAACTCTGACTATCAACACCCCAATCCCTTTTTCTTTTATAAAACCTCCATTTCAAGGGGTTTTCACCCCCACAGAAGTTTACCCTGCAACTACAACCATTTGGTAATTTAAAAAGCATCAGTTTTTTTTTTTTTTTTTTTTTTTGCACAACAAATCAGGACTTTTTTTTTTGTTAAACATTTGTGCAAACTAATATGTAAAATTGTACAATAAAATGCCATAAAAAACACTGTTGTTGTTCTTTCATCTACAGTGGGGGAAAAAAAGAAAGGGTGTGATTTGCATCACAGGGTGTAATTTGCATATCTTCAGTTTGTGACATAAAGAGTTGTATGCAAATGTGCATTCCAGACATGCAGAGTTGGTGCACAAACCACACCAGCTACACCCGTCTCTGAGCGTGATGCAATATTTGCTATTTCCCCAATTCCTTTGAACCTGCAACTATTTCCCATCAACCCAGATTTTCTCTGCAACACAAATATATACGGTCATGGCCATAAGTTTTGAGAATTACATAAATATTAGTATTCAAAAAGTTTGCTGCTAAACTGCTTTTAGATCGTTGTTTTAGTTGTTTCTGTGATGTACTGAAATATAATTACAAGCACTTCATACGTTTCAAAGGCTTTTATCGACAATTACATGACATTTATGCAAAGAGTCAGTATTTGCAGTGTTGGCCCTTCTTTTTCAGGACCTCTACAATTCGACTGGGCATGCTCTCAATCAACTTCTGGGCCAAATCCTGACTGATAGCAACTCATGCTTTCATAATCACTTCTTGGAGTTTGTCAGAATTAGTGGGTTTTTGTTTGTCCACCCGCCTCTTGAGGATTGACCACAAGTTCTCAATGGGATTAAGATCTGGGGAGTTTCCAGGCCAAAATTTCAACATTCTGGTCCCCAAGCCGCTTAGTTCTCACTTTTGCCTTATGGCACGGTGCTCCATCGTGCCGGAAAATGCATTGTTCTTCACCAAACTGTTGTTGGATTGTTGGAAGAAGTTGCTGTTGGAGGGTGTTTTGGTACCATTCTTTATTCATGGCTGTGTTTTTGGGCAGAATTGTGAGTGAGCCCACTCCATTGGATGAGAAGCAACCCCACACATGAATGGTGTCAGGATGCTTTACTGTTGGCATGACACAGGACTGATGGTAGCGCTCACCTTTTCTTCTCCGGACAAGCCTTTTTCCATATGCCCCAAACAATTGGAAAGGGGCTTCATCTGAGAATATGACTTTGCCCCAGTCCTCAGCAGTCCATTCACTATACTTTCTGCAGAAGATCAATCTGTCCCTGATGTTTTTTTTGGAGAGAAGTGGCTTCTTTGCTGCCCTTCTTGACACCAGGCCATCTTCCAAAAGTCTTCTCCTCACTGTGCGTGCAGATGCGCTCACACCTGCCTGCTGCCATTCCTGAGCAAGCTCTGCACTGGTGGCACTCCGATCCCGCAGCTGAATCCTCTTTAGGAGACGATCCTGGCGCTTGCTGGACTTTCTTGGACACCCTGAAGCCTTCTTTACAAGAATTTAACCTCTTTCCTTGAAGTTCTTGATGATCCTATAAATTGTTGATTTAGGTGCAATCTTAGTAGCCACAATATCCTTGCCTGTGAAGCCATTTTTATGCAACGCAATGATGGCTGCACGCGTTTCTTTGCAGGTCACCATGGTTAACAATGGAAGAACAATGATTTCAAGCATCACCCTCCTTTTAACATGTCAAGTCTGCCATTCTAACCCAATCAGCCTGACATAATGATCTCCAGCCTTGTGCTCGTCAACATTCTCACCTGAGTTAACAAGACGATTACTGAAATGATCTCAGCAGGTCCTTTAATGACAGCAATGAAATGCAGTGGAAAGGTTTTTTTGGGATTAAGTTAATTTTCATGGCAAAGAAGGAATATGCAATTCATCTGATCACTCTTCATAACATTCTGGAGTATATGCAAATTGCTATTATAAAAACTTAAGCAGCAACTTTTCCAATTTCCAATATTTTATGTAATTCTCAAAACTTTTGGCCACGACTTTACAATGGTAATCTTAAAATCTGAGAATTTCTTTAAATCAGAGATATTAATATTTTAAAATGGCAAAGTAGGTGGTTTTGCTTTAAAAGGCCTGTAAATGTCATATTTGTATATTCCTGATCTGCACTAGGTTGATCGGTTTCTTTCCAGTTTTTAAAAGTTTCTCGGCATTCCAGAAACTAGAACATCTGTATCTGCAGGCCAGGCATAGAGTTTCAGTTCTGAGCTGAAATTGGAGCTGTTTAACTGGTCGGTACTGTAATGGAGGGGATTGAGTTTGATATAAGCACAAAAATCATTCAACGTAAATAAGGAGTTGTGGTTGATACTAGAACTGTTTAAAGAACAGGCAAGTGGCTATTTAAATATTTGTAGTGACTGACAGAATTGAAATATAAACGCTATATGAGTTACTGAGGGACTCGCTTTGTGCAGTTCTACGGTTTGTCATTTACCTCAGTGTATGTCATAAAAAAAATTAGCTAAAGGGCAGACAGTTTACCTCAAATAAAAAAATGTAATTCTTCAGAATTACTATTCTGGTTTATGTGAAATGGTTTTTGCTGATATATCTACAAATACATTTGAAGACGCTGTTGTTTAATTGTTATTTATAGAACCGAAAATCAATCACGATTAGCCTGTAGGAGGCGCTGTGACCCGCTCTTATAAGTGAAGCAGCCTCTCCGTGTCTGCGCGAGTCTGTGTTCTTCATTATTCATAACACAGAGTAAGGTTTCCCTCTGGTTCACTCTAATCCCAACAGCTAACAACGCAGTCAGAATTATTCAGTATCATCTTAAAAAGGGATCCATGTGGGCAGGAACTGGTGCATTTGAATGTGTATGAGAGATTTCATGGAGTGTGTTTTAATTGTCTACTGGGCTCAGTGTTTATGATTAATGCATTAACATAAAATTGCATACAGTATACAACACACAAATATACAGTACAGTCAACAGCACATTTAAAGAACAGTGTCCTGTAACTTGAGATTTTTAAAAAAATAATATTTGTAAAATGTTTTCTTACCTTTTTATTTTATATATATATATATATATATATATATTGCACCATTAGTATATTTGTTCCACACAAATGTGTGCCCAATAGCATATTAACGGACTATGTCACACTGAAAAGCTGATGTGTTTAGATGAGCATGTTCACAGCTCAAGATTCAGTTTTTTTTCTGTTCATATATTTTTCTTTCTTTTTTTTTCTTCTTGTAACCATTTCCTGAGCTCTAACCACTGCCTGTTTAGAGGGACAGCCCCAGAGAAACACACTCACAGATATCGCACACAAGAGCTGCATGCAGAAGTCTCCACACAGTTTCAAAAGGCCATATGGCTCATCTTCAATGCAGACACCTTTCTTTCTCTTTCTGTCTCACTCACATACACACATATATACAGACTTCCTTCCTTGTTTCCTCGGAGGACACACGCGGTCAAGCGTTCACCACTGTCCTTTAGTGATATCACTTTTAACACGTTCTCTGTATCAATTCAGTTATATACCTTCAGTTAGAATTTAAATTAGAATTACAATTATTTCAAGTGAAAGGGAGTGATGTGGAGGAAACCATAAGTGGAGCGGATCTGTTTGGAAATCCCAGGTAGGCAGTGGCAAGTCAAGGTGGAAATGCAGGTTTAGTTCATATTGAGAGGATGTGGTTCAGGAAAGAGCACAGTTTGTCTCCGCCCCCAAAAAGTCGGTAAGGTGGACCCTTCCACTTGGGGAAATTCTGTGTAATATTGGAACAGGAAAGAGAGGGGAGTGGTCAGGTCTAAATTCAGGTCTTAATGGGGTCCAAATGCTTTGTGATCTGATGATTCAAACCACAGTTGAAGGTAGACAGAAATGCATGTTACAACACTACATTCTTATTGTAAATACTAATATGCTGTTTATTAAAACTGTGACTATGAAAGTGTCAGACATCCATTGTGCTATTAAACATTCGGTAACACATGGCCAATATAAAAACATTTTCCCGTAATGGAACACCAGAGATGGATGATGATATCAGGTGCAAACAGGCCTGGTCATGCTCAGCTTTGATCTGCCCACTTTAAACCATTCTGTCAAAACAAAACATGCTTCATACCATTGATTATTTCAACTGTTATTTGAAACACTGTAGAAATGCATTTACATGCACAGTAACCCAGGTGTGTCACACATTACAGCAGAATCTTTGACATGCGACTGTCTAACTACAATACAAAAAGTGAAATAAAAACACAAGTGCAGTTTGCCTTCTTGAAAGGGAAATATAGTGTGAGGACGAGTTTGTAATCCAGGAGGTGATGATATGGTGACATTCTCATAAGTAGAGCAAGAGACACAGTGGTAAAAAGCCACTCCTTGTCTGTGGGAAGTCAGCCTCCTGCATTCTTACATTTTTGGACTTACATAACAAACTGTATTGTGCCAAGGAGATACACTGTTCTTAGGAAATAGATAAGAAGCACAGAATTGTTACCCTAAATGTTCATGCGTCTGCTCACATTAGACATCTATGTGAATTCTTTATCATAGATTCATATAGATATGGGTGATTTTTTTTCTTGACTCCTTCAAACCATTTTAAATAAGAACCTGATAAAGGGCTACAAATATTTCTAAAATATTTCTGCAAGATGTCATTTCTGATCTTCAAACTGTCACAATATCTCACTTCTATTATTAACTAAACAACTGTAATATGACTAAATATAAAAAGGTTTTCTGTAAAATTGCTCTGTAGAATGTTTGGCATAATGACGTCAAAATTGGGCACAGTGTATTTCTTTATGTATTAATTTATTAATTACAAAAAATGTAGACAAAATCACTGCATAAACATATAATGTTTATGTTCTTTGGGAAAAGTTATTTTTTATATAAATGTACTGCAGAGGGAAAGTTAAGAAGTCTGGGTCAGGGACAAATCCAAAATAAAAAATGTCTCTAATTGAAAAATCTCCCATAGCTCACACCCTTTGTGGTTATGACACCTTCACCTATTTATGGTTAAGAATGAAGTGTTTAAAGTCAGAAAGAAAGCTGATTACTCTTCTCCTTCATTAATCTCTCACTTTGATCTGTGAGTCTCTGATGTTTGGGTGTATTGCTGTTTCGGTCTCAGTCTCTGTCCATTCGTGCCTCATGTGCACGGTGTGTGTTTGTCTGGCAGTGTAGCTAGGGTGTATGGCTCAATGAGTTTGAGCCGTATTGGAATTGCCTGCTCTCCTCAGGGAGCCAAAGCGGACAACTGGTGTGGAATGGTGGGAGAAGAGCAGCAACTTCATGATGGGAGTGTGCATGGGTGTGTGTGTGTGTGTAGGGAAGCATGCTAGGAGTTTGCCTGGTTTTAATGGATCATATGGTTGATAAAGCGTGCAATGGAGAGACAGCCGCTATCGATCCTACACGAAGTCCAATGCTCTTGAGGTCCTTTGAAACGCACACACACACACACACACACACACACACACACACACACACACACACACACACACACACACACACACACACACACACACACACACACACACGAAGAACACTGAGTATGTATCACTGCTGACATTGCTTATATATAATGACAGAAATCTTTTTTCATTTTTGACATTTTTCATTTGTTTGACACTGGTCACGCTAGTTTTTTTTTTGTCTCATGAGTTGTATGATAATAATTTTGCAGCCCACAAGGATATTATAAAGATGTTTCACACAACACTGTATTTTCATTGCATTACATTTAATACTACACCGAAGATTCAACAGCTAGAGAACACCACTATTATAAATCAGTGCAGGAAACACTGCATTATGTAAAAATATTATCTTAAATATGCAACGCAAACTAACTAAAGCACAACTAACAGCCTACACATGAATTCACTGCATTCACTGCAACATCAATCAGAGAAGGTGACAACATATAAAGTACATGCGTTGCAGAGGCCTGCTCCATATCCTATTAAAAAATTAAATAAAATAAAAAGAGCAGTTTAATGAATGTCAGTTTTGATCAGTCAATATCATTAATGAGGAAGAACCTTGTGAGCAAGAGAGCAGACGAACTGATAGAAGAGCCAATGAGCTCAATCTAATCATCTGATGTAAAGTGATAACGGTGTCATCACGTCTTCATTTTGAACAGTGGCACATGGCCAGACGTCAGCTGGCACGGTGCTGGTTTAAACCAAACCCAGCCGATCATCTGGAACTGTTGTAACTCTGGAGGCCTGACAGACAGTAAGTTGGCCTAATGTGATCCTGTTGGCAGCAAGGAGCGAATATCCCCCAACTTTCTTTCTCTCTTTTTTCTTGATTTCTCCACCACTGTCTTTTTTTTTAGGTCCAGACAGACAGGAATAGCAGGGAACAGAGTGCTGAGGAGGCAGTAGAGCCAGCAGTGATAATACAGTGCGTGTGACTGCCGCCTGAATGCGGTGTGAGTGTGTGAATGCTTGTATGTATGAACGTGTGACCTGCCGAGGAATGCGCTACGTTTGTGTGACGTTGGGGGGCACGAGGAGATCCCAAGTCACAGATTAAAATGGTGCATGCTAAGAGGTCGGTCTCGCCTCTTCATATTACTGTATGTGCTTTCTAATATTAACCCCCCTCTAACCCGCACAAATGTTCTGTCCCATCCTTGAGGTGGATGAGTGTGTGAGTGTTATTTTTAGGGCCTGCTTTTTCCACTACTGCATCAGTACTCTTAAGGAGGCCAGTCAGGTGGTGAGACGTGAGGGGGCTTGCCTAATGAGAGAGAGAGACAAAGACAGGACTATGTAACAAACACTCAGCACGTTTACACAAATACACATGCTATAGATCACTAAAGACCTCAGCAATTGTAACACATGATTTTGTAGGTTCTGGATTAGCCCCTTACAAGACAACACACGTTCAAAGGAGTGCTTTGTCATCTACTCACCCTCATGCACATTCAAACTGATAGAAACTGTCTTTAGTGGGACACAAATTGAGATATTTTGCAGAATGTTCCTGTTACTTTTCTGTTCATTGAGGGTAGGCTGTCATGCTTCAAAATGCTTAAAAAAAGTAATCAAAGTAAAAAGTCAATAAATAAATAAATTTGTGTGTGTGTGTGTGTTTGTGTTTGCATGCATCGTTTTATATCTGTCACAGCCACGTGTCACACATTAACTGATAGCACAATTTTATTATTTTAGTCTTTGTTATTATTGAATTACATGTTTTATGAATGTAAAGTTTTTTCCCCGCTGTTTATCTGCAGTTTAGTAATTCTTAATCAAAACAAAATCTACTTGAAAAAGTGAAAAAAACTACAAATATATTTTTAACTAACCTGAAAGTTTTAACAAATGAAAATGAGAAATGTTGCCACGTCTAAGTACTACAATTACTAAAATTAAACATACAACTGAAATAATAATAAAGCTATATAGAAATATAAAAAACTAAATTAACGATGAAAGCACATAACAAAATTATTCGAATCAAAATGAAAAATGAACATGTAAAATTAATGGCTCATTCAAAATATTACCATATAATATAATAACATAACACTCATATTTTCTTTTAATAACTCATAACATATGGACTGTTTTTGCATGACTTTACATTTTCGGGGTTAACTATTGCTTAAAATTTAAGTGAACTGTATTAAATATGACTCCCAAGTTCCTAACAGACCAAATTGTTCTCTCTCTCTCTCTTTCTCTCTAAATTTTCACGTCTAAACAGACGTGACTGTTGTAATGCTTTAGGGACAGTAGCGAGATAGCAGGGTTATGAAAGCATGAGTGTGCATATGTGTTTTCTTGCTGTCCCAGCCAGCATCAGCCTGTGATGCCACGGGACAGGGAATGGGCGCAGGACCAGGGTGTCACTGTCACGTCTCACACACTCTGTCCTTCCTCTCCCCTTGTCCACTGCAGTACAGTACATCTCTTCTCATTTATCCCTCCTCTGTTTTCTTTGTACATGGAAGGCTTACCACATATGGGGTGGGGTGGGGGGGGGTCTTCAGTCACTACAAGATCAGTAAAGGACACTCTTGATTTTATGTGTTATGGAAAATCATTCTGATTAATCTACAGTCAGCAGAATCAAAGCTTATTTGGTGATTTTAGACATTTTGGGGGATTTTTTGCCTTCTTTTAATTTAATTAGTCCAAAAAGATCTGACTTGACTAAGTAGGTTTTTAATATTTTAAATCAGCAAGGATGCATACAATTAATCAAAATTGGCGGTAAAGACATTTATAATATCAAAAAATATTTATATTTAATACTGTTCTTTTGAATCATCTTATTTTGTTTATATAATACATATAATATAAAGCAGCACAACTGTTTTGAACATTTATAAAAATAACGGCACATTTACCTTACTGTATATCTTGCAGTTTTTTTCTGAGGCTTGAAGTCTATTTATTTTTTTTTTCAAAATTTGAACAGACTTTCACACTTTGTTTTTAAATCACGAGACACTGAATCATACATTAAAGAAGAAATTAGAAGCTACCGTATTTTTTTAATTTTTTTATATAGATAAATATCTAACATTTACTAACTAATTTGTGCTGTAGTACAAACGTGAAACTGTCTTCAACATGAACCGAAAATCACTATTCTTAAAACCCTTTGTCAGTAGAGTTAACCGCTACTCCAAAGATGTCAGTAGTCGGGATCTGACTGAACAACCTGGATACAAGCCTCAGTCTTTCATAATGGAAGGACAAGGATGTGTGTGAGGTGCTGGGACATCTATCCACCCCTCCCTCACATGTAATTATTCAATCTACACATTTTAATGTTTTGTAGAAATAGTTTGGCATGAATGAGTTTAAACCAGCTTTTCTTCTGGCCCACTATTGTGGGCAGACCTTCTCCAGGTTGTTCAGACTAGTTAAACTGTGCTTGTGATCCACAATGTTGGATTGAGATCAGAGCTTTGACTGGCATCGCAGGGCTTTCAAGTGTTTAAAGGCTTTCTCCCAAGCCTCAGGTTTTTCAGAGTCTTGCCATATTTCCTGCAATTTGCAAAGATTTGCACCACAAACATTGCTATGCATTTTGTCTAGAATGCAATTGGTCGCGTCTCACCACAAGAATCTCGTCTCACCCATTACAACTGGGGTCCCTTTTACAGCTTCTGACAAACTCCAGACAAGCTTTCAATGGTTCTTGTGGAGTATTTGGTTCTTTCATTCAACACTCCTGTACAAGCCACTCCAGAGCTCTTGACATGGTTGACTAGTATCTCAGCTGCTGAACTCTGCACCTTCAAAGTGAATGTTGGTCTCTTAATAGCTTTTCTAAAAAAAAACACAGAGAGCTGAAGACTGTCCTATTCTAGGCAGTGTCCAGGTTATTTGATGCAGCTTCCACTTCCAGGCAAATTAAACAACAGTCTAGGACATCCCAACATCAGACTTCACTTTTTCATTTGAAATGCTTTGAGGAACAAATAAGGAGTGTCACATCAAACAAGATATGACAGATAAAGAAGTTTTTTCCTTTAAATAAAATGTATTTAATTCTGTTTTAATGATTGATATTCCATTGTGGGGGTTTCATTCAGAAAACATGACACCTTCTAAGTATTTTACCTAGGTGTTTTTGTCACAGGTACTGATAGGCCCAAAAATTCCTCCTCACTGCAAAAACAGCATTTGTTGAAACTAAGCTACCAAAGTGACTAGTTTATGATGTTACAGAAATTCACATTGGACTAGTTTCCACAACAGTACTTTTTCTCCTTTAACCCAGTTTTCATAAAATTTTAAGGGGAAGTTCGTCAAACATTGTGTTGTGTGGAAAATGACACCCTGTCAATGCCACATTAAATGTCATATTAAATAATTTTAGACATTTAATTACAAATGTAACAGAATTAAAATTATTCATTTAACGTAGAACTGTAATATATACATCTAGGTTATATAAAATGTTAAACTTTAAATCACAGAAGTAAATGTGAATAGAATTTCCCATTCAGTAAACAAATAGAATTAGCATATCATTTCTGTAGCCTAAGGCAAGACCTAAATTTTACATTTTAAATCAAATGCATTCAACAACAGTTACAATATGTGCAAATGAGATATCTAAAGCTTTATATACACCTTATCTAGAATAAAGTTGAATTGATTGGCACACTAAATGTCATACAGCATATCTTATCAGTAGATCAAGCTTGTTTTATTGAACAAATGATTCAATAGTCATTCATCATCGTCACATGCAAGTCACATCACAGTCATGTGATATCCACTGATACGTTTATTTTTAGATTAGAAGCGTTCTTGTTTTATGGTATAACCTTTGATATTAACTTTTCGAATACTAACTTTGTTCAGTTTTAACCTCTAGAATAGGCAGAGCCTTGCTAATCAAAGTACATGTAATTCTGCTTCAATTAATCTTGATCTCTAAATTAGGGCTGTTATAATTCAAGCACAGAATTTTGTTTTCAGGGCTAAAATAAAACGGTGCTGGTCTCGTTCAGCTGAGAGGTGTGGCCGGTCAGGTGAGGTTGATTACTTTGATGTCTTGGCTATAGGCAGCGGTAGAGGTTCTGGGGTGAGGAAAGGGAGGGGTACACAGAGCACCCATCCAGCCATGGCTGCACACAGCACTCCTGAATGATTCATGCATGGGAGAAAAATGCAAACGTTCTTTTAAAAGATTGATGGCTTTGAGCAGACAAAGAATGGGGTGAATAACTAATGTATGTTTTTGTTTCTTCTGAATGTGCACTTTAGAGAGGCAGCTGATAATATTGTTTTTTGAATGTGCCAGTGTGCATTTACCTGGCTAAAGAGTTGTGTGCCAGTGTGTGTGTGTTGACCCTTCATGCATAATTGAGGTTTTCAGAGAACAGGTTGTAGTTGAGATTATTATATATTAATATATTTTAGGTTAGAGACGCTTCATGATTTGTTTCTCTGTGGACAAAAAAGTGGCCTCAGTTAAACAGACTAATCAGCGTATATATATATATATATATATATATATGGCTTGAGATGCAACTGGACAAATGTAAATGAAAAAAATATAGGTGTGTGAGCATGTCAACCAGCTTCCAGTAATCAGATACCACAGTGCTACTGTAATACACATCACAGATCTGGCCCCATTGGAGATGAGCATCTCTCTTCAGCAAACTGATGCAAATGAAACGCAGCCTTTAGGCATCAAATCTACAATCTGCAGCGACTATGCATGTTCAACACACATTACAAATGGTGAATGCTAAATTCTTTCACCAGTGCTGATGACACTCTCTCAACTGTTGTGGACTTTGATCTTGAAATCAGCTGATGATAAATGTAATCTGTTGATTTTGGTGACGTGAACCTGGTTAAATTTGTATTTCGCATAGGAACTAAAGATCTGTTTTGTTTTTTAATTTTGCAGAGACAGATTTATGTGACCAAGTGTTAACAAAACAGATATTGATGAATCGTATAGCTATCTGATCTGGGAAGATGCATGAAATGACAAGTGTGAATAGGCCCAAAATCTCATCTTTAATTCCATGTTTTGCCTGTCTTTTTTGTGTCCATTTGTTCCCACGCTGCCATTAAAATCTTCAATGACTTAGTCAGCCGATAATAAACTTGTGCAGCCAGTTCCTCTGCTCTATTGAAATAAATTGTTTTATATAAGTGTCATGTGTCAGGTTGTTTTAAATTGTCGTTTTATTTTGTAGTATACCGTCAGCAGTTAAAACATTCTTCAGAATAGATTCCTTTGTGTTCCATACAGTTAAACAGGTTTGGAATGACATGAGGGTAACTAAATGATGACAGACTTTCAATTTACGAGTGAATTATCCCTTTAACATGTCAACACAAAATGTCAGACATCTGTAGATACACTCACCTCAAGATGCACTCTCCAAACTTTTGTTCCATGACAGAAGTCATCTTTATAATTGCTTTGGAAGGATTCACTGAATACATTCTAAACTAACTGAATCATGTTCAGGGCTGCAAAGGGACTATATCAAGAGTACACAGCCCTGAATATCACAAAGACCCCCTTCTGCTCATATATAAGCTTTTGGGCTTGAAGGGACTTGGCTGGGAACATTAAGAGACAGAGATGACATGCTAGACCTGTTTGACTGCTGCTACACATTCTCTCACATTTCCACTTTGCATAGAACTCACAAACAACACGCACATGCTACTACGGATATGCGATAATAGTGCATATTTTCATCGACTAGCCTATTATGGAAAAAGAAAAACTACAAACTTACTGAGTCAGTCTGTGTAGAGTGTGTGATTCTGGGTTTTTATGGGTGTGTGGAAAGCTGGCGGTTGTCCTGGGTTTATCAGTGCATGCGCCCGGAACGTGTCACCTCACGCTGGGGTCTCCCCGCCTATAAAATATGCATCACATACAGGATAACATGGAAAGAGCGAGGCAGCACACCACACACTCAGACTGGGACAACAATTGGGCTTTGCACCATTGAGCATGAGCCCTTGCAACCACACATACACACAAGCACAGTGGTGAGATTATCTAAAGGGATGGTGAGAAGGTATATCCTGGCTCTCTTGATTTGCGGTATCTATTACATTTTAGAAAACAAATATGTGGGATCATACAGTGGCAGTAACATAAGACACAACAGCACTTTAATTTGGTGATGAATGTGTAATGTGTGTGTGTTTATTTGATATGAAGGATTAAGCAAACCTTTGTTCTCATCGGGTTTCCACAGAGTTCCACAAATATGTATGTGGCAAAGAAGGTGCAGTCACATTTATCTTTCTTATTTTTCTGTTAACTTTTAGAGGTGAAATCCAGTCATATCAATAGGAATCCACGCAAGCTGGAATTTTGTGTTGGGGCGAAAGATTTCCCTTGCAGAATTTCGAGTTGGTCAAGCTGTTTGGTTTGAAAGTGATTTCTGTGTAAGAAGTGCTTCATACATTCCTACTCGCTACTACCGACAACAGACAATGCATAAGGTTTTTAAAAATTCCTCCGTAACCTACTATATTAAAGTTTCAACCCACTAATATTGAAAAGTTAAGTTTAATTGCTGCTTTAAAAGAAAAAGGCTAAAAATTCAATTCAATTCAATTTAAAAATAGATTCAATTCTTTAGTTACTGCATTGGGTATCACAAACTAAAAATCAACAAGCATTTATTCATCTAGATTAATGTTCATATATAAGTGTACTATTGTTCATAGTTATTAATAAAGTCATAAAGTCAAGATGAAATGGGAGCAGCAACAGATATTTTCTTTAATTTTGTGATCTACATCTAAGTGTTACAGACTATCAAAAAAGTAGAAAAAATAGAAGGGGGAAGCATATTCATAATAAAATATATCCTAAGAACATGCATGTTTATGACATAAAGAAAGTTTTTCATCATACAGTTCTAGAAAAAAACTAGAACTGTTCAGAAAATAACTGTTTGTCTTTCTAGCTGTGGGAGAGACAAACTATATGAAATATGATGTGCGTTACATAATCGTCTTATTAACTCCTAAGAGTTACTTTGTACTGCCACGCTGGTTACACACGTCGTTATGTCATCCTTGCAACACTGTCCGGCCTGAATGACATCAGAACAGCGTTTGAGGCTGACCACACCCCCATAGACACATGACCCTTAACCCAGATGAATCTTGACCACTGCACATCAGGGACAGATGGAATGCACTCACTCGCTGCCAGAAACTCAGTAGTTTGTGTATGTGTGTGTCTGTTTGCATCTTTGTGAGCTGTCGCTGTGAGATCACAGTAGTGCTGGTCAGCAAGCTCTGCCTACAGCAGCTGTCTCAAGTCCCGTGAGACAAATGGGAAAAATCTGATTGTACCTCACAAATAAACAGACATGTAAACACAACATACACACATGATTACCGCAGCACGTAGACTGCACTGAGAAGGCAGCTGAATAATAAAGTTTTCTGATGTGCATATGCCTTCAACTCTCTCCTCGGATGTGATTTTAACCCGTCAACACCCTCCTTCAGACCAAAAGGGAGAACGTCATCACAGCATCACAGCAACATGCTCACATACAGCACACGTTCACTAGGCCACTGCGGTGACGCCCTGTAGACCACAGTCTGGGCAGCTGTCCATCTGACAACAGGAAGTCTCCTTGGCCGAGAGTTTTTGTCTTTTGGTCTTTTCTTGACAGCCATTACAAATGACCTCAGCCTGCATGAAAGATTCAAATCCACATGTGATTGGCTTCTATTTTGCCGAAAACAAAAAAAAATAACAATTTAGGAAACACAATTGCAAGCATGTATGTGATTCTGTATGCCTGAATACAAACTTCAAAACTAAAGTGTGTGATTTGTGCACCACTAGTATCACCATCTGGTCAGGATGCTAAAAGACACGGCATCACTACAGCTACAGAGGCACTGTTTTACACTTCTAGGGGAAATCAACTTAGAAATGCTTATTTAAGGTTATCTCTGCACATGTAGTTGGGATAGAATAATTAATTGCAGTATTAAAGTAAAGCAATTAAAGCAATAAAAAGGTCTTTAAATATTTAGCCAGGATAGAAAATTCTGAAATAAAAGCAAAAACCCAGCAACACATCCAAAGTTTTTACACTTTTCAACCTAAAACTATGCTTGTAAATATAATAAAATACACCATTTTGTACCTGCATATTTTGCTAGGATAGAAAAAAATTACAATTATATGCTTTATTTACAGAGATAACAGAAATAATAAAAAGTAATTAAAAACACTTTTTGCCTCCGCATATTTTGTTAGAATAAAAATAAATATATACTTTATTTGCACAGATTCAAGTGTCTAAAAGCACACATTTGTATGTAGAATACATAAATTAGGTTTACACATACACAACACAAATAAAGACCATATAAGCACATGCTCAAACAAACTTTTCTGTATCCTCAAAACATAGCCAAAAAAAAAGAAAGCCTGAAACATGATCAAGCATGACTTTTGAGTGCAAGAGAAGATTTTTTTCATATGCTACACAGGGATTGGGTCACTGGACTCCTGTCATCTGAAAGGCAGAAAACAGTGCTAAATCTGGTCACATATGAAAGAGTACTACAGTGAACTATTGTGAATCTTGAATCCTGATTATGGTACATGGTTCAACAGTGTGAGTGTGTATTGGTACTGTTAAATCTGTGACAGTCTGCTGTCTGTTACAGTGAGGAGGAGTTTTCTGAGGAAAGGTAAAAGGCCTCTGTCATGCTGGTGCTTGTTGACAATAGATGTCTCAATTTGCATATGATATCTCAATTTTCATGCTATTTTCTAGTATAAATAACACTTCATACTGAAAATTCCCAAATGGAAAAGTGCACTTCTGATACCTGGATGATGTACTTAACTTAACCAAATGGAATGATGGACACTTCATGCACTTGACTGTCACAGCTTTCCTTATGTAGCGAAGGGGAGAGACTATCAGACTCCGATGCCAGATGACACAATAACTTTTTAAAATTCGCTAGGCGGTAGAGTACATAGTGTATAGTACATCATTTGAGACAAAATGTGTCTCCCAAGACAATCTGGACCAGTGCATCGCTAGACCCTTTTAATTGGGATAAGAGCCCCCAGTAAAACATGCAGTAAAATATTGTTGATATATCCTTATATGTCAATGAAGATTACCATATACTGAACTGAGAATATTTTTCTGATAACATTTCAGCAATCAAGTAAGCTTGTGAATGACTCTGTACTGTAGGTAAAGACAATTAATATTCATTTATATCCAGATTGAGTGAGACAGAGAAAAAAGAGGTGAGAAACGGTGATTGTCTTGGATAATGTGTGGTTTTGGATATTGCTCTGGTAATGTTCTCATATATAATAGATCAGAATCTGAGATTCTTTGTCTTAACAGATCCTCTCAAATGTGCTTTTCATGTCCGGCTGTCTCCTGTAACACGTGACCCCTGCAATACAGACATATCCTGTTACATGATACACACAGACCCAAACATACAGTACTCACTCAAGACATTTAATTGTAGTTTGCAAGCCCTAGTTTCTTATGTATCACAAATAGTGGTTTTACCTGTTTTTTATCACCATAATAACATACACTACATGATTACTTTGCTTCAGGGCAAGGTTTGTTTAAGGTTACAGATTTTAATAAAAGAAAATTGTTTATGAATTACTTTGTTGTATTCCTCACTTTTAGTTTCTTTGGATAAAAGTATCTACAAAATGAACAAATGTAAATGTACTGTTTATAACAAATAAACAGTATTTCATAAATATATATCATACATAATAAATAAATACAGTGTTTATACACACACACACACACACACACACACACACACACACACACACACACACACACACACACACACACACACACACACATTATATATTTAATTTAATAATTTCAATTTATAATTTATTCCCTCACTTTAATTTAAAGAGTGTATGAGTTTAACAGTAAGATGAGGATGAGATAGTGCTTGATAATTTAAATATATTGTTTATAGACACACACATATAATTTGTCATATATAAATATACAATATATAATATCTCTTTCTCTCTCTGTCTCTCTGTCTCTCTCTCTCTCTCTCTCTATATATATATATATATATATTAATTATATATTTATATTTACTTGACTAATCTGCTTAATTGCCTGGTTTTGTTCTGTGTTACAGATATTAATTACAAAAAAATATTCAAATTAATTTTAACAATTAAGATTATAACAGATAGCATATATTACATTTTTTATATATTTTTATATACTTATAATATAAAATACAATAAAGCAATTAAAAAATAAAACCTCTCCAAATTATTGACCTTCAAGTTCAGGTGTTAAAGGCAAAGGAATGAATATATATTGAGTGGAAGAATCAACAAAGAATGGGCAATATAACAAACATAGATTAGAGTGTGGTTGTGAAAAAAAAAGCTCATATTATATCATCCAATCCATTAACACATTTAATGTGCAAGGCTTCTGGTGTCATACACTTCTAGTTATTTTAGCTGTACAAAAACAATCCCTTATGCTGCTTAATATTGCAAACTGGGATTTGTTATATTATTTTAATTTAATCATAAACAGACTGGTTTGTAGCGCAAACAGTTCTATTTACTGCACTTTGTTATTCTTCTATAGTTATTATTTATTTATAGCAGCTAATGAATCAAAAGTCTCGATAGTCACAGAAAATAGTTCACTTCCACATATGTGGGGTGGACACGGGTCCAACTCTCCCTCCACCACCCGTACTCCCCTCCCTTGGCTCAGGTGCTGATGTTCTTGTTGGTTTGCACATGCATGTTCATTTTTAAGCCCAAGCGTGAGTTTGAGAGTTTGCAAGTGTTCTCTCCCAGTGTAAAAATACTGCCCATATGATGGCAAGCGCGTGGCATGGTGCTGATGACACAAGTAGCGCCTCCAAATAGCTCCACCAAGCCTAAAAATAGCCTCCCTCTGAATGCAGCCAGCCACAAATACAGAGCTGGACTATCGTTTTACTCGGCCTGAAAGAGAGAGAGAGCCTGTCCCATGCTTAACAGTTTCATTATGTGAGGAGTGCGTCACTATGAGGTGGAAAAAGAATGAAAAAAGAGGGAAAAAATTAAAGAAAGGAAAGGAAAGAAAGAGTGAGGCCGTAGTTGGCAGAGGAAAACGGTTACCAGAGGGGATTATGGGGTTCGGGAAACAAGAGGTCTGTATGAATGCGTGTTTTAGATCTTGGGACATGTAATGAGATGTATGCAAGTTTCTCTTGAAAACATATAAGATACAGGGTGTAACTTATCACATAAACTTTTATGTATTGAGACAGGTGGCCATGTAAAAAAATAATAATAATTGTACATTTGTGCAACGTCTCATATCACATAACTCAAACCACTTCCTCTTCTTATGACACCATCACGATGGCCCACTGCCCCTGATGCTCTCACCACAGCGATGACTCCACGCCAGGCCTCTTTCCACTCCTCCGCTCTGGCCCGTTTGCACAGGACACACACACAAACCAGGAGCGTGTGACGCAGCCAGACTTGCTCGGGCTCCTGTGGCCTGGTTCTCAGAGGTAGTACTGACTGGACTCTTTGTCTCAGCGGTGGAGTTAAAAATAAAACCCGGGAAAGAGTTTGGCCAGCATTATACCAGTGTTAGTGATACGTTTCACAGACGTCTGGGGAATAGAGACCCCTCTTACACACTCAGACGCATACGGACACACTCACACACCTCTCTTGGGGGCTGAACTCACCATGAACTTGGATGTGAAACACATCCCAAAGCAATGGCCTGCAGTGTTTTCTGGCCCGGATGGGACCGTCCACAAAACCGCCACCTCATGACGGAACACTTATATCATATTGCGCCACTCAAACACACATGCAAATTCAATATACGTTCATGTAAACATGCAGCTCTCATACAGCCGCAATGGTAAATATGATTAGCCTTTTCCTTCAAATTAGTAAGAAAGAAAAAATAGGGCATTTTATAATAGAGATTTTAGGAAAGATTATGAAATGTAAAACTCACAGATAACTTTTCACCCAACACTACCTTGTTCTCTCAAGTGTGCAGTGATTCTGAACACACCACTTTGAGCCCTTTCTTTTCACAAATATGTTATATGCCACATATTATATAAAAACAAAAGCCATAAAAGTTAAATAAAATGTAGGATTTCTCAGATAAGAATGTACTATCGCATAGCTGTTTGAAAAAAATTTTTTTTAGAACTTGTCTTAACTTTTTGAGGGTGAAGGGAAATCAGTACAGTATCAATACAGATATTAATAAAACATTTTAAAATTAAGTATTTATTTTTCTTTATCTGTACAAATGCATTAAAAAATGGCCAATGGCAATAAATTTAGTAGTTGATTTAAAAAAAAAAAAATTTAGTAAAGTAAATACATTTTGTTTTTACATTAAAAGTATTACATTTAACTCAAATTGTAAAAATGTACATCTTTAAATATAAAATATTCTCTAATATTTAAAATGAAATATTCCTTGACTTTAAAAGAGTTTAACAGTAACAGTAAGTAACAGTAAGTTTAACGAGGATGAGAGAGCGCTTGGTAATTTAAACCTGCTGCCTTTATGTGTGTGTGTGTGTGTGTGTGTGTGTGTGTGTGTCAGTGAAAGATGTTACGGGGTCACCTCATACCCCCGAGGCAGGGCAAACCCTTGGCACATTCTGTGAGTACTGGACTCAAGGAACAGTCACAAGGGATCCCTCTCGCCAAAGAATACACACACCCTCACACACCCTAGGATGCCATAGAAGAATTTGTCAGCTGGCTGGAAGAGCTGGGTGGGGTAGGGGATCTTAAACTACACCCCGTCCCTCCCACCCAACCCAAAGAGGAATCAGGTGGTGCGACGACCCAGAGTGTGATGGAAAGAGAGCCAGATATATCAGCAGGCGAGCTATTAATGTCTCACAGACACACACACGCAACACAGGGATATGGTTACAGTGCATTATATGGAGATGATGCTCTTAGACTCTTAGACTAGTACAACAACTGAGAGGCTGTCAATGGAAAGTGTTTTTCCCCTTTTCACATTCTTTGTATGTGAAAGCTTAAGTCATTAGCCCAAATGACCCGAATATAATATTTCTGTACCTCTGTACCTTTAGAATAAATGCTAAACAGTATTGTTGTTGTTTTACTTTTTATGTATTTCATGAATGAATTTAGTTTTTGTTAACTGAAATAAATCTGAAACTAAATATAAATATTAGATGAATATTAGCAGAAAAATTAGAAATGGTAATGCCAAACCGACATTTGTTTTGTGCTAATACATTTATAATTTAGATAGGATGGTCTTTTTTTCACTAATGTGATGTGCAATTGCTATCTTATCTGCTCGGTAGATTGATATATGCTTCATATAGTAAATTTATGACACATGAAACCTTACCTGCACTAAATGAAAATGTTTTTGTATGTGGTTTGGCCTTGAGTTTATGCCCTAAACATGCCGTCATTATGGTTGCATGGGTCTGTGAGGTGTCATCTCAGCATAAACATATTCTATGTTTCTCTTTCACTACATACAGACTAATGCCACACACCTGCAAGCGGGACACACAAAAGAAACTGAAGTAAACAACCAATGCATACACAACAAATTCATTGCTTTGCATCCTTCCCCCATAAATTTCTGCCAATTTTTCTCTCTTTCCCTCATGTGAACACAAATACACTCTTGCTAGTGCAAAGTTTGGCCTGTTGCTTTTATACCAATAAAAAGAAAGAAGGCTCTTTAGCCTATTCTGGGACAGTCATGGAGAGACAGAATGAAAGACAGACAGACAGATAGAACACCAGACAGATATAACGTATAACAACAGACGGATGGATGGATAGAACAGCATACAGAAAGAACAAATGACCAACAGACAGAGAAACAAACAGACAGACAGAGATAGATAGATAGACATACAGACAGACAGATATAATGACAGATAGAATGAAAGACAGAATGACAGACAGACAGATAGACAGACAGACTAGTTGAAGGCTGAAGATCAAAGTAGATTCTTCTGGAGTGGGGGGTGGGGTTTGGGGTTGGTGAGTTCTTGCGTATGCATGTGCACAAACTTTTTGAACTAGCTACAAATATGCTATGGCTCAGCCAGCAAAGTTCACTCAGAGTAGCAGCAATGCAAGGATCTGTGGATTCGGTGCTGAAAGGCCAGAAAAAAAGGTCTCTTCCTGGCAGGGTAAATCTTCCAGTGGAATTCAGACTACTCTATTAGCTGCTCCTTATCAAAAAGAACTCCTACATCCCTAATACATCACCTCAATCACTCCGTTCCTCACGTGGAATGTTACATATTCTAAATTCCTCAAACAATGTCGAACGCTTCCCATTTCAGAAAGCATCAGCAGGCATGGTTACCGCATCAGCGTCACGTGAAGCACTGAAGAATCAGGAAGTCTCAGCTGAGAATCTGAAAAGGACTACAGCAGGAATTCCCTCTGCTCTCACAATTGAGACGACTCCCACACAGACAGAGACTGCAGCTCTGGTTGCCTCTCCTAGTCAACCAGACCTAGTATGGTATGAGGAGGGAATGCACACTGCAAATAAAATCCAAAATGATAAAGATCCCAGCCTTGATGTGTACAAGGTTAAAGCCGTTCCTTCTGAAGTTCGCTGTAGCGAGGCGTCTGAACATGCCTGAGGAGTGAGAGTCACACCAGATAAAACCTGTTACACAACACAATAAAATGACCACAGCATTCTCATATCATCAAGATTAGGAACTCTCTCATTGATATTACTCAGGCCGATGGAAGCTCCTGCTGCTCTCCCTCATATGGGCATTAGTGGTTTGCTTCCGTCAGCCTAAACACTGTGTTTTGTATTGTATGTATTGTATCATTAGACATGGAAATTCAGCTACAGCAACATGAGATCAAAAGAGTGCCTCGAACAGAGCTGACAGTTTTTTTTGATGATCTTCCTAAGTATCTAGCTAGCAATGTGATTGTCTTATATAACTATAACTGTTATGAGTTAAATCTAGTCTAAACTTTCTGACAAGGCTTTGTCAAGCCAGCATTAATGTATCATGACACTTTACCGATCTAGTACAAACAGAAGGTGGTAGGCCCACTGGGTTCAGTCAACCTCCCAGCTGAATTCTGTCTCAGATTGTTCATATATTTCACATTTTAATCAGAATGCACACTAACGGAAGGAAACCACACGCCAACACAAGAGACATAAGACAGAACATATTTTATGTTTCAGTGCAGAATGACTGTATGCATAGGAATAGTGAGAAAAAACTCATTGCATGGCTTTCTAAAAATACAATAAAACCAAAACACATCAAACACACGACTTGAAACTGTATCCCATATAAAGTATAGATAAGATCTATGAAGCATATTAAAAACTTGAATATAAGTTCCAATATGAGTACAGCAGTGATATTGAGCTTTAGGTCTAGTGTCTCTGGAGTGTTTTGGTTTATTAAGAGCCATATTTGCTTAGAAAGGCTGAATACAAAATAGCTTATGAATTTTATCATACTGTCAGTCAAAGCAGTAACTACTATTGATGGCCCACTGAACACAGGAGTGTGTGTGTGTGTGTGTGTGTGCATAGGCATGAGAGAAGGCAGGAGAAAAGCCCTAGGCTTTACAGAGATAAACAAAGACATCAGGGAGCGATCTGTAACACAGAACTGCTGCAGGGACACACGCACACATGTAACACAAGGCAGGTAGACAGTCGTGCAGCTGTCAAAAGCCAGCGCATTCCAGTCATCAGGTTGTGCTTTGACTCTCTCTCTGTTTCTCTATGCATGGCTAAATTTGAAGGTATAATCCTCAAATGCTCAAACAATGAAAGAACCAAGGAACTGGTTTTGTAATTGATATGGGTGTTGCTTCTAACGAACAATCTGAAAGATTACTGTTTATACGCTGCTAACAGGCACTTGCAGAAGTTATACTGGTTGCATTTTATTTGTAAAGTTAAATTAGTTCAAATGAGAGTGAGTTCAGTTAACCCATGCTGTGTAAATCGAATCGCGTTGCACTAGTTTCTCCTGTGAGTGTATGTGTGTGTGTTGCATTGTTTTATGTGGGGTTTTAGTAACTCACAAAGGCAGAGAAATTAAGCGCGTGACATCCAAAGGTTAAAACTTGCATTGAAAGACTTTTCATTGCAATTTCACTTTTTTAACGTTGGTTAGTGTGTAATGTTGCTGTTTGCGCATAAACAATAGCTGGGTTTCCATCACCATGCTTTTATACGCATTTTGTAGAATCGCATCAGAATCGAGTGATGGAAACACTGAATGGGGAATAAAAATGCCTTAATTTGTAAAAAAAAAAAAAAATCTACTCGCTTGAGGTGGTTCTTGACTTGCATTTTGGAAATGGAATGGAAATGCATTTTGTGAATAAATTCATTCAAGCACACTTAAAAAAAGTAATGTGACTTTGCACTATGGGATGGCAAATCCTGATCTAACCAGCTGTCCGATCGTGTTGAAATGTCGTGATATGGTTATTCAGAAATGCCCGAGTATCCAAATATCAAAGGATTTCTGTATAATTGCCTCCCAGAACTGTTAAATGACTGTGTTCCCAAACAGCAGCATCCACCTCCGAAAGCAATAACTGCATTCGTTGTGTTTCGTCTGCTCATTCTGAGGTGCAAGTAATTTATTATATATGAAAATTATTATATTCAGTAGCTTCTCCTACTTTTCTTAGTGATGTATATTGCCAGTTTATCAGGAAGTGACGATTTTGTTCTCTTTGAATCGTTGGATGGAAAGGGTGCTTGTTTGCAAATGTTTTGTGCAATATTCCAATTTTGCGCATAAGTAAATTTCGCAACTTTGGATGGAAACCCGGCTAATATCTGCAAAGTTACGAAGCTGTAAGTTCAGTGCAACTGAGATATCGTCTTTTAAAATTCTGTTAGTTTAATTCTTACAAAGCTGCTTGTAAGAACTACAACAAGTTACTTTCCAGGTTTGTGATGTAACAAACCCAGATAAACCCCGCCCTCAGGAAAGACAGCAAAGGGGGCGAGGACATGTTGCTCTGCTTTAGAGAAGAGGAAGAGAAAACTAGAGGCGCAAGATTCTTCGATCCTCTTCAATAATATCCTCAATAATAGCGAGATTAATGACGTCATTATTTACAATACAATCAGAGCACCTGCCGCTGAGGTGACGGGCGGGACATTTAGACACATGCTAGAGGTGGTTTAGTCTGTCACAACACACTGGGCTAGCTAACCAATCAGAGCCCATCGCCTATTTCTGAGGGAGGGGCTTCATGAAAGCAGGAAATGATCATTGCTTTTCTCAGAGAAAGGACAGAATAAAGGTAAATTATGTGAATAATGATTTTTAAAAAAGCGCAGCATTAACATGTTAGACTGCACCCCATAAACACAATCAAGCCTAGAAAAACCCCAGTGAAGCCCCTTTAACATTGTATCAATTTTGACATTACTTTTCGGTGTTTTTAATGTTCCCATCTTTGATCACTTTCATAGAACTTCCATCACTGTTACTATGGTTTCGGACATTATTTAAAGTTATCACAAGAATGGAAAAATAGCTTGACTTGACTTCTTGTTAGTTCCTACAGACAGTATTCAGTGTGCTCCTGTAAAATGCTGTCTGAACGGTCAAACCTGTCAATAAATATAATAAAATCTACAGTCTTTTTCTTACCACTTTTATTGATATGAAACTGATTGAAATTGTTAAATGTTACAGTTTATAATGTCTTTAATAAAATTCTAAAATGACCAAAGGATAATATAAAAATATATTCTTTTACATTTCAAGTTGCTGACTGTTGAACAGCTACTGACAAAATAAACCGTGCTTCTCTTTATGTTTGTTTATGAGTGTTTATGTGTGTAATTGGCCCTTAAACACTCCCAGAAGTTGTCTGTCGGATCATCTTGTTTGACCCAGTGGCACTGCACTCTTCCTCTCATTACAGCTACATCACTGCATGCACACACGCACACACACACACACACACACACACACACACACACACACACACACACACACACACACAAAAACTTTGAGCAGTAGTGCACACTCTTATACTTATACCTCTTATACCTTATAACATATACTGGCACAGTTGTGGAAACACAAATAAACCTTATTTAAATAAACATATTTCAAACACACATACAATAATCAAAACAACATGCACACACATTTAAACAAAAACACACACATATACACAAAAGTGCAAATTCTCTGGCTCCCAGCAGTGTTATAATGAGAGTGCTGGCAAGGGCATATGGCTATGTTGGATTAATCCAGATGAAGTGCTGAATATTTAAATGAGTTTTACTCATCTTTTAATATCTGACTAATTCTGTTGACTCAGGGCTGTTAACCTTGAGTAAGGTTTGTGTTGTATGTGAGCGTGCCAAAGGTAAACTCACATTTAAAAAAAAAAACAAGGATTCCTCAGTAGTTCCTCAGTAGAACTTCCTACCAAGAACCGATTTTTCTGAACAGTTTTTGAGCTCTTCTTGATGATCTTGAGATCCTTTTGATGTCCATAACAGGTGCTGTAGATTTGTGTATGATCTTTTTAAAAGAAAAGCAAAAGTATTTTTGCTCTTTAAAGCACTAATGTTCTCTTGAATCTAAAACTTTATTACCACAATGCGACCACATAACTTTTGTACTCCTTGTTAGGGTTAGGGTTAGGTTTAAAACATGATATCTAATGAAAAGAGCTGATAATAGCTATAAATTTGGTTGTATTATTGCAATTCTTACGGACACCTGACCAAAGATGTTTCATATATTAAAACATTTTCTTTCTTTAGTTCACTGGAACTTGATTACACAAGTTAGCTAGAACTCAATTAATTATAAATATATCAAATAAAACGAAAAATACAGTTTCAATTAATTTTTGCAATAATAACTTGTGCAATAAAATTGCAAAATAAATAAATACATTTAAAAATCATTTTATGAGACAAAAAAGTTTAGTAAAAAATTTAAGTCAGGGTAGGATGACCAGCCCATCTTATTCCATTCTTCTCTTTGGGACCATTTTTCCACAATTATGAATGCAAAGCAGCCTGGACTAAAAGGAAAAATAAACAAATGGAAAAGTAAAACGGAACGCCTATCTCTAAATCAGGTGTTTGTTTAAACACAATTACAAATGCGTAAACACAACGCAGTGTGATATTTTCATTCACTCATCATCACTGCATATGTTCTTTCTTGAAGGTCTCAGGAGGTTATACAATGAAGCTGGGTGGGCTGACTGCATGTTGGAGACAGTCATTATTGGAAAGAGAGATAGAAATGACTCCGTGTGTGTGTGTGTGCCAAGTGAAGGGAGCATTTCCCTTAGGGGGAACGTGTCACTTGGATCGGTAAATCACCATCGGACCCCCACTCTGCTCTCCTCCCCCACTTCAGACTGTGAGCCTGTCAGAACCGATCACCTCATACAGTCTCCTCAGGGACAGAGAGAGGGAGACAAAAAGACAGGCTGAGAGAGAAACTTACAGGGGGATTTTTATTATTATGAAATATATACATATAGCTCCAATAATTTCATCTTCAAACTTTCCATAACCTGTTGCACACTAGACGATAAACACTTTTTTTTTCTTTGTTTGTTTTTAGTCATCAACTAAATGCTAAAAATAATCAAATACGTTTCATTACAAAAGTTCTATTACCTCACATTGGACAAAAATAACTATAACCCATTTTGAAATCTATTTCTGATAAAAAAGCCGAACAGTCTGAAGATTGTCGAGGCGGGAGAGAGGTAGGAAGTGTGTCTTATTAATTTATGTGCTGCTGGGCTGGTCTAATGAGATTACAAGCAGAGATGGTAAGGAGACAGAGCCACTCTATTAGAGCTCTGAGTCAGCCTAGGAGAAGAACCCAGAGCCACACTGCTCTGCTACAGGGGCCCCAAACCTTAAACCCAGGGCCACTGTGGCTTATCACATACACACAGACCTGCGTGAGTCAATGGCTATACAGAGCACTTGTATGCACGTGCGGATGTACACACACTCACACACACACACACACGTTTGTTTTAGTGAAAAGTGGGGACATCCCATACGCATAATGGTTTTTATACTGTAGAAACTGTATATTCTATGGCCCTACACCA